>NC_043717.1:12335314-12444153 GCF_006229205.1 Suricata suricatta
CTCAGCATTCAATAGTCTCTCAAGTTTTGCATCCCTCTCTCTCCCCAACTCTCTCTCCCTCCTCCGTTCCCCCTGGTTCTCCATTAGGTCTCTCTTGTTTTCCTGCTAGACCTATGAGTGCAAACATATGGTTTCTGTCCTTCTCTGCCTGGCTGACTTCACTCAGCATGACACCCTCAAGGTCCATCCACTTTCCTACGAAGGGCCATATGTCATTCTCTCAGTTATATTTTAGAAATCCTGATGCTGCCTTTTATAAACCTGACAGTTTATACTCAATTTTGAATTTTCTTTCTTCACTTAAAGATTTATTAAATAAAAGCTATTTACAGTCAGCATACGTTAAATAACAATGAGGGCAAGATTAGGCCAAACTTTGAGCTGCCACTTAGAATTTTCGAAGCTATTGCTTGAAATCCATTAGCTCAATGTTTGATGACACAAACCTTGAAGGCCAAAGAGGATGCTCTGTGAGAACCTAATTGGAACGGCTATAGTACCCTCATCACACGCAGGGAGTGGTGAGTCTGTTCTTCATGAGTCTGGGTGTGTGTGTGTGTGTGTGTGTGTGTGTGTGTGTGTTAACCTCTAACCTGTAGCCTCACCCATTTTGGTCAGTGCCACTACCATCTACAGTTGCTCAAGCCAGGAGCCTAGAAGTCATCCTTGATTCCACCCTTTGCCACGGTCCACAGCGTAATCTATAAGCAGCCCTGGCAGTGTGGTTCCAGTCTTGTCCGCTCCCTCCGTCTCTCTGTACCTACTAGACTGGGCCACCTTCAGTCACTCATCTGGATACCACAGTGGTTTTGTCATTGATTTCTTGGCCTCCTCGCTTCTCTATTCCAATCTCTTTTCCTATATGGCAGTAGCAGTGGTCTTTTCACAATATCACAGTATCCATCAGATCATTTTATCCTCCTCCTTGAAATCCTCCACTGGTTGGCTTATTGTACCTAGTACTAAATCCAGTCACTACACTGATCTGTAGGGCCCTGAGTAATCTAGTCTCTGTCTACACTTCTCCATCCTTATCTTAAACCTTCCCTGTCTGTGTTCTCCATCATTCCTCACTGGCCTTTTAGCCGTTTCTGGGCCATCTCTTTATTGCTGCAAGAAAGACCATGTTATCTTGAGGTTTTGGGTTCCAAGCAGTCTGTTTTCCCCCCTCTCTTTCCCATGGCTAGCTCTTCCTCTTTATTCTTCAGGATTTGTGCACTGTCCCCACCATCCTGTCGAAAGTAGGTTCTGTCAAATTAATTCATTAACGAAGGAACCAGCATAGCGTTAAGCTAGTTCAGGAAAGTATAGGAAAGTCAGAAGCATTTATAGTCCTGGAAAGAAAGAATGCTGGAATAAGATTGCTAAATTACATACAAAATTGATGAATGCCGTATAGAGCAATAAAACTGTGACTTGGCTATTAGACTCTAAGATGAAATTCACCTGCATTGCTATTAGACAAGATTACTTAGCTAACAGTTTCTATGCGTTAATATCTATCCTTTCAGTGTTGTAAGATGCCTAATGAAGAGTAAATGGTAAGTCAAAACAAAAGTACATATCTCTAGGGAGTTAGGTAATCCTTGGATGGGTTAATCCTGTTAGATGATGCTTCTGTGTGGCTGTCCCCTCCCTACTTTACTTTCTCTCAGCCTCTGCTCCTTTATAGCCCTTGACTAATTTCTGTCTTCCTCACTGGTCTGCAAGCTTACCTAAAGGGAAGGGAGGAGGATCTGGTAGCCCGTGCTCTGTGTAGCACTGTGGACACTCAGGGCATGTTTGTTGAATGAATGAAGAGAGGAATGCTTGTGAATGAGGACCGAGTCTTAATCATCTGTCACTTTTTAAGCTTGAACATTTGGATTTCAGATTCACTCAGAACTCCTCAGGGATTTCTAAAGAAGCCCTCTTTCTCAGGCCACCGTGGCTCCCAGCGTTGTTTGCACTTGAGAATTGCTGGAGAGCTTTAAATGCAAACTAAAAAATACAGGTGTCTGGGGTCACTTCCAGAACTTCTCATTTAATTAGTCCGGGGTGCAGCCTGAACAGGGGGATTTTTAAGAGCTCCCCAGATGATTCTTACGTGGAGCCAGGTTGAGAGTGAGTTCTAATGAGAGCTCAGTAGAGCATTTTCAAGAGCTTTGCTTAACCTGTGAGTACATTTTTTTGTTATATCGGGACCTGAGTTGGGGCGAGGTCAGGGCACATAAGTTTAAGGGGAAAGTCACTCTCCGGGCCATACAAATGCAGATTCTGCTTTGACATGGCCCTGAGAGTGAACAGCTCCTTAAATTTAAATGTTGGCACTAGGCATCTCTCTAGCTTCATCGTATTTGGCTGGTTAAACAAATGGTGAAACCTTAGGATAATTTAGGAGGAGAGAAGCAGGGGGTGAAATTGAGGACCATTGGAGATTTCCTGTTGAGGAAACTGCATGGTGGACACTTGCCCTGGGAACTGTCCCTTCTTTCTGAGGACTGACCGTAAGGGGGTGTGAGGGCTGAGAGAAGGGATAGGTAGGGCTTTTAGAGTCGGTTTTATAACCTCTTTTGTGTCATGGGCTCCTTTGGCAGTCTGCCACTCCTTGGAATAATGTTTTAAAAAAATACAAAGACAGAGGAAGAGGAGTCCAAAGGAAACCAGTTATATTGAAATTAAAACTAAGATATTAAAAAATGTTACATAGCAGTATACATACTACTTCATTAATGTATTGTATAAGAGACCTAAGAGTGACCTAAATAACTACCATACTTTCAAAGTAGTGATGAGCATAAACAATACTTGAAGAAGGCTACAACAAGTGTAATGTGATAGATAAATATCTGATTTCGGTGGGCGACAAAGTTACAGATGCTGCTAATGATACTACCGTGCTACGTTGCCTACATTCATAATTGAAAGAAATGCTGACTTTCGGTTAGGGTAGGGAGAATAAAGATGGAATTCTTTTCTTAACCAAGATGACAGACCCTGTGATTTCTTTCCACAGCCCCTCTGGGAGTCTCTGAATGCTAATAGTGCAATAATATGGTTTACAAAGCCTCTGGGGCCACGTTCCCCAAACTGGTTATTGATCTAGTGGCAGTCTGGCACAGTCTGCTGTGAACGGAGAAAGAATTAGGACAAAACAGTGAGTTATATTTAAAATGCACTCAGTTCTAAGATGGTTGTTTTGATTAAATGCCCTTTTATAAAACTGATAATAAATGTAATTGATTTGCCATGACCCCTCCAAAAATTACAAGAGGAGGGAGCCTCCGCAGACAGGAATGTTCTGCTCCTGGTCCCGTCACTGAATTGCTGCACGTCTGAGATATTCCTGAGCTTAGTTCTTCACCCGTGAGATGTCTATTTTCTGGCTCTGAAATGCCGCAGTTTTATGTTGAGGGTTCGAACCTGCAATGGAAAGAATATTTTAATTTTCAGATGACAGTAGAACCTAGTGGCTGAGTCTGGGCCATAGCAGTAGACTGCCTGATTTTGAAAGATTGCACTGTGACTTTTTGTGTGCCTTCAGAGTGGTGCCCTCCTAACTTCTTTGAACTTTATGTAGCTCACCTTGGGAAGGGGGGTACCAATAGTACCTGCCTTATAAGGTTGTTGCGAGCATAAAATCAGGTAACGTTAAAAATTTGGAAAAACGCCTAAAGTGTGCAATAAAGTACTTACGAGCCACATATGGCTGGCTGTCGAGGACTTGAAATCTGGTTAGTGTTGACTGAGGAATTGAAATCTTAATTTAATATACATTATTTAAAATTTAAATACTCAAGCAGTGTATTTTTCCATTACATGCAACTTTATTGTTTTCGTAAGACTACATTTTACTTTAATTGTAGGCATTGTGTAAGACTAGGATCAGCAAACTTTTCCTATAAAGGGCTACATGGTGGATATTTTAGACTCTGAACCGAATGGCCTTTGCTGCAACTACCTAATTTTGCCCTTTGAACTGTGAAGGTGGATATGGACACTATGTAAACAAATGAGATTGGCTGTGTTCCAATAAATCTTTATTCATGACCACTGAAATTTGAATTTCATAGAATTTTCACATCACAAACTTTTTCTTTCTTTCTTTTTTTTTAAAAGCTTATTTATTTATTTAGAGAGAGAGGGAGAGAGAGTGCATACACAGAAGGGAGAGAGCGAGAATACCAAGCAGGCTCTGCACCATCAACACTGAGCCTGATGTGGGGCTTGAACTCTCAAACTGTGAGATTATGACCTGAGCCGAAATTGGATGCTTAACTGACTGAGCCACCCAGGCGCCCCAACTATTTTTCTTTTGATGTTTTTCATTCAAAAACATAAAACCCGTTCTTAACTCACGGCATATACAGCTCAAGATAAAGGAATTCATGTTCATCAAAAGCCATTTATAAGAATGTTTGTGACAGCTATATTCATAATGGCCCCAATCTGGAAACAGCCTAGATGTTCATCACAGGAGAATGGATTTTAAAATTTCAATATGTTCATAAAAATGGATTACTTCATAGCAATGAAAAAGAATAAGCTATGTCTACATAGAATACATTGGATGATTCTTACAAAATGCTGTGAAGGAGTCTAAGTTTCAACGATAGTTACTGAATGATTCCATTAGATGGAGTTCTTTAATGGTGAAAGTAGTCTGTGGATTTCGAGATTAGAACAGAGTTTGAAGAGTGGGATAGGAAGAGGGGATTAACTAGAATGGGCGGGAAGGAAAATTCTGCATGATAGAAATGTCCTATCTTAATTTGGGTGTCATGTGCTCATATATATGTTTGTCAGAACCCTTCAAATAGTACACTAAAGATTTATAAAAATTATCCCTCCATACAAATGCTCCTTACATAATTTAAAAAGGAATCAATTAGTTGTGTTAACATTTAACATTAGAATATTTCTTAGTAAAATCCAGGTTTCTGGCCACATTCCATCATGTCAGCTGCCAGCTGGAGCTGAGCTGTCCCAGTAGTGTGGCCACTGAGCACGGGAAATGTGTGTCTGAGTCAGGGTGTCCAGTGCAGGTAAAATACACCTGGGAGCTTGAAAAAAACTTAGTCTGGAAAAAAGAATGTAAACGATTTCAGCAATCAGCAAAAAGAAATAAAAGGCATACAAATTGGCAAGGAAGAAGTCATTACTATTTTTTATCATGATTATATGTTATGATATCAGATTCAAATAATAAAATTAATTTCACCCATTTCCTTTATTATTTGAAAAAGTTTTGAAAAATTGTGATAATATATACATGACATAAAATTTACTATAAAATTTTACTATTTATTTTAAAATTCTAACATTTTTATTTATTTTTGAGAGAGAGAGAGAGAGCGAGCGAGCGTGAGCGAGCGAGCATGAGCGGAGGAGGGGAGGAGAGAGAAGGAGGCATACAGTCTGAAGTGGGCTCCAGGCATTGAGCTGTCAGGACAGAGCCCAGCGTGGGGCTTGGACCCGTCAGCTGTGAGATCATGACCTGAGCTGAAGTTGGACGCTTAAGCAACTGAGCCACCAAGGTGCCCCTTAACTGTTTTTTTACACTTGATCTTAGCCAAAAGGCCGAGAAGCGATTTTTTTTTAAAAGTAATCTCTATGCCCAATGTGGGGCTCTAACTCATGATCCTGAGATCAAGAGTTGCATGTTTTACCAACTGAACCAGCCAGGCACCATACCTTAACCATTTTTTAATTGTACAGTTCAGTACATTCATATTATGCAGCCATCTCCACAGTCCACCTCCAGAACTCTTTTCATCTTAGAAATATGAAACTCCATGGGGTGCCTGGGGGACCCAGTTTGTTAAGCATCAGACTCTTGATTTTGGCTCAGGTCGTGATTTCAAGGTTCGTAAGATTGAGCCCCACACTGGGCTCAGTGCTGATAGCACAGAGCCTGCTTGGGATTCCCTCTCTCGGTCTCTTTCTGCCCCTCCCCTGCATTCTCTTGCTCTCTCTAAATAAATAAATAAGTAGATAGGTAGGTAGAAGATAGAAAGAAAGAAATATGAAACTTCATATTATTAAATAGCTCTGCATTCCCACTCCTCCCGGTCAGAGACAACCACCACCATTCTACTTTCTGTCTCTATATATTTGTCTCCTGAGCTCTCAGACCAGTGAAATCATAAGTTTCTTCACTTAAAAATTTTAGTTACTACCCAATTTACAGCTCTGTGGCTTGGATTATATTTCTAGTGGATGATATAGAAGGAAAATAAAGTTTCCATTGGAGATAGGACATGGGTTCTCTGCTCAGTCCCACTTCTCCCCGGTGACATTTACCATTTGTTAGTGGATTTATGTTTTCTTTTATGTTTTATGTTTACATTTTTTTCTAATTGAGGAAATGGAAGTATTATGTTCATGTTTCCATCAGACATGGAAAATGAAAGGATTTTTCCGTTAATTTTTAAAGAGTCATATGTTTAGAAGCATAGTTTTCTTTGTGGAAGGGAAAGATAGTCATTTATATTTAATATACGAAGTGTTTCTATGTTCAAAGACTACAACCTAAGAGCATTATGAAACAAATTGCTGCCTTGGATGGCTGCACTCATTGTCTCCTTGGCCCCTATAAACCTTTAATTTGAACTCTTTATTTCCTTGTGTTAATTGAACTCCATTTGGGAGAGAAGATCTAACCAACTACTACAAACGGCTCTTCTCTTGTGATTACTTGACATAAATCACTGGATAGCAGATACTTTATTGATTAGCTTTCAAATAAAGTTTCACTATTAAATATGGTGTCCATATGACTACAGAACATTTAGACTGAGTATTTATTTACAGCCTAGAGTTTTACTTTGTACTTTTTGAAAGCTTGGAGTAAGGGAGATAGCACCTTCATTAAGATTTTCAGTGATATGATTATTATTATGGGTGTTACAATCTGTTAAGTGAGTGTTGTTTAAAACCACATAAGTGAAGAAAGTACAAGAGAAATTCAGCTGTATTTTGTGTTTCGCTATTTGATAGCTATCTGGAGGAGAGAGATTCTTTGCCAGGTGAATAGTTCTGGAGAAATGCCATAGCCAGGGAAGGAGGACAGTGTGTGAAGTGACAGGGTCCTAAAGGGTATCTGGGAGTCCTTGTGTAATAAAAGTTGACACTCATCATCTCGTGATTGTATTCACATTTCCAGAATTATCTGTTAGACACCAGTAAAACACTGGTGGGGGGTTTACAAATATGGATGTTTACTTCTCTTCTCCTTCAAGTAGTGTTTGGAAGTAGAGTCATCCACTCGTGGGCAGTCAGAGTGCAGATCATTTTATGTGAGCTTGTTCCATCTTTTTAGATCCCCTTTGCAGACTGAACTGAAATAAATACCTTTCTGAGAAGAGAACCATGGAATTAGCTTATATTTGATTTACTAAGAATCTAGGTTTTCTTTTCTTCTGCCTTTTTTTCTTTTGAAGTCCACTCCTGCCTTGAGTACTGGAGAGCTGCTGAGGTTGGGAAACATTAAAATGTTAAAAAAATGGTGGCCATCCTCTTTTTAGAAGAGAGTTCTGGTTTAATTGTCCAGATTGCTTATTCTACTTATGTCTCTTGGGCCTTTGGCTGATTGATCATGCAGGGATTTGTCATATTGCCTACTTCTCTGAATCAAATGTGGACATAGCAACTAAAAATAAACACGATGTGGATATTAGAGAACCAGGGGTTTCTTTGCCTGGGGAGCTGGGATGCTTGGTTGTTGTTGCTAAGACGTTTCCTGGCTTTAGCACAGCATCAATCATTGTAAGTGCAGCTGTGTTTGGAATGGAGTGCTGATGGAAGTGCGGAGGCACAGTGATGAGTATTATCCTGAACAATGGATACAGATGTAAATCATTATGCATAATCCATAATATTATCCCCATTTTTGGAATTCTTTGTGTTTTGTGATTGTGTGTGATTTGCTGCACTGAGAACTAAAAGTGTGCCAAAGCATCATTTCTGTTTCAGAATAGTTTTATCAGATATTTGAAAGATAAATAAATATTCCAGACTGTTGCATTATAACTCTTCGTAGCATTGTGAGAGTAGCTAATGGTTTTGACGGTAGAATCTGGCTGAACGTTGGACTCATTGCTCTAACTTGATACCATTTTCCTTATTCCATTATGAAAAGACAATTGGATATTGAGCGTGAAAATTCCATAAGGAATGACATAGGGTGAAAAATTTTCACCCAGGGGGCGCCTCAGTGGCTCAGTTGGTTAAGCCTCCTACTTTGGCTCCGGTCATGATCTTGTGGTCCATGAGTTCGAACCCTGTGTCCCGCTCTGCCCTGACAGCTCAGAGCCTAGAGCCTGCTTCAGGTTCTGTGTCCCCCTCTCTCTCTCTGCCCCACCTTTGCTCATTCTCTCTCTCTCTCTCTCTCAAAAATAAACAAACATTAAAAAAATTTAAAAAAAGGCTAAATGATAGTCTTACCTTATTGAGTTGTTGTGAGGATTGAATGACATAATATTTGCAGATATTAATATAGTGTCTGACATATAATGTGTATTACATAGGTTTTTCCTGCTTCATTTGCCACGTTTTGTGTTCACACAGTATTGCAGCCTTTTAGGTAGTGCTGAACTAAAGGCTGAGGCGGGAGATGAATCCAAAACCTGAACATGTTCTGTGATAATTTGACAGCATTTAAAAATGTTAAGCCAGAATGCCTTGGTAAAACTGAAGCATTTTTCTATCATGACATTATTATAGGAGTCTTCATTGTGTCAAAATAAAAATTTAATCTATATTTAGTGCTCTGGAATTTTTCCTCAAAAGTGATTCATCTTTTGGCCATTGAGTTCTGCTTTTCACAGTTTTAAAATAAAGTCTCACTTGAGCTTCTCTGATTCTGGTCCTAAAGAACTGCCACTGCCTCGCTTTATGATGTCAAAGACCGAAGCTGAGATACGATTTGGGAACCCGGCTGAACTGCATGGAACTAAGGTTCAGATTCCATATTTAATCTCAGAAAAAAATACGTTCAAAAGAATGGATGATGAGGATAAACAGGTAAACAGTCTGATCAGGTGTGTCCATGTGATTCTGACAGTGAAACCTCACGTAGCAGTGCCTCCTATCTGCTGTCAGGCTTCTAGCAAATCTCACCATCTGGGATACAATTATAGACTTGGAAGGAAGCCAGTCAAGTTTCCTTGTAGCAAGAAAAAGAAGCTGAAGTATAGCCACCCATACAGCCTTCAGAGCCTACTTGAATGTAGAATTGTGTCCCAAATAGGGTACTGATTTTTTATTTTTTAAATGTTTATTTTTGAGAGAGACAGACAGAGTGTGGGTGGGGGAGGGGCAGAGAGAGAGAGAGGCGGGGGGGGGGGGAGACACAGAATCAGAAGCAGGCTCCAGGCTCTGAGCTGTCAGCACGGAGCCCAACTTGGGGCTCCAACTCACGAACTGAGATCATGACCTGAGCTGAAGTCCGACACTTACCACACTGAGCCACCCAGGAGCCCCAAGGCTATGATTTAATACACTTATTTGATTTCTTTAATCAGCATTTCCAAATGGGTTATTTGAAATAGAACTTCTAGGAGTTTTTTTGTTTTTTGTTTTTTTAAGTAAACTCTACATCCAGTGTGGTGGGGCTTTAACTCAAGACCCTGAGATCAAGAGTCACATGCTCAACTGACTGAGCCAGCCAGGCACTCCTAGGAGTTTTTAATAGATCCTCTCTTCACAAAAAAGTTTGGAGAAAAGGTTTCTGTGGTTAAATATATTCGGAGAATGCTGCTTTGCATCCTTGGGTGAAGAACTACATCCTCAGGCTTGGAGAGTCACCATGCTCATTAGCAAATTCAAGGCCCTGAGAAGTCCCTCTGTAAAGAGATGGGGAGATTTGTGTTTACTAAACTTGTTTCACCAGAGAATCCTTCCTTGTGGAGCATGTTTGGGATGACATGTTGGGAAATGATGCCATTATACATTTAGCAGGTTAGGGACAAGAGAAGGGAGGATGGGCTTTAAAAGTTAAAGCATTAATTGCAATAGCTAGGTGGTGATTGGTAGAGATAAAAGTATAAAATTTCAGTAGAGTAAGCCTATTAAAAAAGAGGTAAATAGTATTATGCATTAGTGAACCCTGAGGGCATCAAGGTACAGCTCATACTTCTAATAAAGATACTGAATCATGCAGAAAAGTCAAATTATATTGAATATAGTATCTTGTATAAGACCAAGGAATTTGTCATATTTTAGGAAGATGAGTCAAAATGTTTTTTTAAATGCAATGTGTAATAAAGGATTAAGTTGAAAAACTAATTTGTATGGCTCACCGTGATAATGCTGGGAATATGAGGTATTGCTGCAGAAGTTTTATATTTATAGCCAAGTGAGGCATACAGCATGTCTTGTTAAATAACTCAGTGTACCGTTGATTTCGTAATTCTGATACATTTTAAAGTTCTTCAGGGATGTATATGTAAAGGGGTATAGGAACCTTCAGTCAGTGGTCTGGCATGTTTTCCTACCAGCATTTAGAGAGGAATGAGGGTCTGCTGTCCCAAGATGGTTGATAATCTGGGGACTTTCTAGGCCCATCCCTGGCTGCATGATTGAGGACACAGCCTTTCACCTGAGGGTAGGTGTATGCTCTGCCCATCCCATCTGTTGCTGTGAGCTCATACTTCAAATATTATTTTCTTTTTTTTTTTGAAGAACAGTATCTCAGATTGCATTTTTTTTTAACTCAGAGCACCTATATAGTCTGCATGTTGATTACAAGTGCTGTTTCCTTGTTATTTGGGTACTCCAAAGTTACCAGTTTATTGGTGGCGTTAAAAAAGGAGGAAACCCAATAGCAGAGTAAGGTTGTTTGCCTTGCCAGAGTCCTACCTTAAATTCACATTTTAACTGAGATTTGAACTGTAGCTTACTAAACTTCCATCCTCGTGTGTAGGAGTGCTTTGCCCCTAATGAATTGTTCCATAATCCCCCAGTGTGAAAAAGAAAAACCTGGCATTTTGCTCTGGTATAGTAAGCCCCAGCAACATTTAGCATTAAACATTTTAAGTGTATATTTTTAATATCCACATTTGCTGGAAGACTTGATAAGTGTAAAGCCAGAAAATAGGAGCCTTTATTAGAAACAAATGAAAATTGAATTTACACACAAAGAGATCAGATTTGGGGAGTATGAATGCTATTTCATGTGATCATTGTCTTCCCTTTTCCGAAGGAAAATACTAGTGAAATAACTGAAAGCCTTTCATGCTAGTTTTAGGCAACTGAATGCTGGCAGGACTTTGTTCTCTGGGAGACTTCAGTCTTCAGACACTGCATTTTAACCAAACTGTGTTTGTGAGAAAACGTTTCCTCCCATTTGTGAAATCAGCTGCCTCACCGGCGGTAGAGTTGCATTATACTTCGTAACTGCAGTTCAAAGCGCCAGGCTTCTCAAGTGATTGCCTCTGAACTCTGCTCTGGTTCCTTTGAAGCAGGAAACACAGTCTCCCACGATGTCACCCCTGGCCTCCCCTCCTACTTCCCCGCCTCATTACCAGAGGGTGCCCTTGAGCCATGCCTACGGCAAACTGCGGAGCAGCTCGGAGCAGATGCAACCAGGTAAGAGGCGGTCTTGTCCAGCTGTCCCAGGCAGTGTCCTAGAGACTCCTTAATCTGTCAGGCAGCAACGCCACCAGCTGCCCAATCTCCTGACTTAATTACCTCTGTCTTTGGAAACATGGCTCAATTTAATTTTGTACTCTCAAGCAAGGCTTTTTAAAAAACTAAAATGAAATGTATCCTACTAGTGCCTTGTGCCCTATCTTACAAACTAGTTTCAATTTGTAATTGATTTAGATGATTTAATCCTTCGTATATAGATTTCATTACATGGGAACATAGCATGTTCAAGGTTTATATTGTTTTGGAATTGTTCCTTTCAGCAGACATTCCAAACATGTTTATATAACAATGGCTGTTCTGAAATTACTTAAAAATATAACTCTGCAAAAGCAAAAGAGGTGATTCAGCCTTTAAAGACGGATCGCATAAATGAAAATATCTTGCTCTTACGTTTGAGAATAGGATAAGGGAAATGGTAGGGGAAGCATTTTGCTGAGAGCATGTGGGGTCTCCTGCTTGCTCACCTGTCCGCCGTGCTGGCCACGTTAGTGATAAGGTACGTTAGTTGTTCCAAGGATGACTTGCAGAGTTGGCTGCCTCGCCTGCAGTGCTTAAAGCTCTATAAACTCACGGCAGCGCCTTGGCTTCCTGGGGCTCCGGCTCGTACTTTAAGATAGGACCAATGAAAGGTATTCTAGAACTGGTTATTCTTCACCCTCCTCTTGTATTTTGTGGGCTATGTTTGAAAATGACCCAGTTTCTGCAGGGTTTTGCTGCATTGAAAATAGTGGTGAGTTCTAGAGCGACACAGATAAAAATGTGTGCCAGGCTACAGAGAGGCTGTAGTCTTGTAGACAGGAGCATGTGTGGCATAATGGAAAGATCTTTATATGGGAATCAGAAGGTGTAAGTTTGTGTAACTAGCTGTGTGACCTTGGGCAAGCCACTGAACTGCTCTGAACCATGATTTATTCTCCTCCTTTAAAATGGGGTAACACTGTTCTATCGGGGTGTTGTGAGGATTAGCAAGAACACAAATATAAAGTGTGATTGGAAATTAAGCCCTATGCAAATGCAAGATGATGTTATTAAGGGATAGTAACAAATAATCACTCTCCTAAAACTTGAATGTCCCATTGGGGTCTGAAACAAAAGGGAATTCTTTTCCTTTTAGTCTATCCTGCCTGGTTTCCCTAGTTTTAGAAATAAGAGTTCTTTTTGATTCTTAATATTATTTGGGCTTGGTCATTGGAGTTTTATGCCTAGCGTGGTGCCTGTTTTTAATTCACAGGTGAGTCATTTTTTGTTCTGCTGAATCAGCATATCACCAGGTTCATCACTGTATTTTTTTGGCTATTCCTTTGAAAACTGTATTCACTCTCTACTTCTTGCCCTATTCTTTCCTCATTCCATTCAAATTGGGCTTCCACTTCCCCATTGGCAAGGAAATCACCTGTTTCTTTCCATCTTCCTTGACTCTTAGCCTCTGTCAAGGTTGTCCATGCCTTCATTCTTATTTATTTTGTCTAAATGATAAAATGCACATATTGAAAAATCTCCAATTTGAGTTTTGACAAATGGTTGCATCCATGCAGCTACCATTTGGATCAAGAATAGAACATTTCCGGCCGGGGTGCTTGGGTGGCTCAGATGGTTGAGTGTGCAACTCTTGCTTTTGGCTCAGGTCGTGATCCCAGGCCTTTGGATTGAGCCCTGTGTCGAGTTCTGTGCTGAGTGTGGAGGCTGCTTAAGATTTTCTGTCTCCCTCTGCTCTCTCCCCGACTTGGGTGTGTACTCTGTCTAAAACAAACAAACAAACAAACAAACATTTCCATCACCCTAGAGATGCCCCTTTCCAGTCACTCCCTGGCCCCCAAGGTGAGGACCATTCTGATTTTTATCACCTTAGATTAGTTTCACCTCTTTTTAAATATAAATATCATATAGAACGACTCGTCTTATGTGTCTGCTGTCTTTCCCTTGAGATTCATCCATATTGTTGTGTCTCGGTAGTTTGTTTCTTTTTATTGCTCAGTAGTGTTTGTTGTGTGACTGTACTACAATTTGATGATCCATTCTCTTGTTGATGGACATTTGGGTTGTTTCCAGTGTTCGGCTGTTATGAGTAAGGATACAACGGATGTTTGTTTGTGAATC
The DNA here is from genome assembly GCF_006229205.1 of Suricata suricatta. Lineage (NCBI taxonomy): Eukaryota > Metazoa > Chordata > Mammalia > Carnivora > Herpestidae > Suricata > Suricata suricatta. The sequence goes on from NC_043717.1 coordinate 12,349,043, forward strand.
TTTTTGTGACGTATATGGTCATTTCCCTGGCACCTAGGAGTGGGATTTTCGTACCTTAAGGAAGGGGTTTAAGAAACTGCCATAGAGTTTTACAAAGTGGCTGTGTATACCCACTGGCGATGTATGAGAGTTCAGTGATCCTTGCTGGCATTTGGTACTCTCAGTGGTTTCCCTTTTTTTTTAGCGTTTTTAATTGTAATCATTCTATTAGATATGAAGACATTTCCTTGTGGTCACTCTTTTATTCTTGGAACATCATTTCCTAAATTACCCCTTCCTGGTTTTTCTCCTGTATCACGAACCTTAAATTTGACAAGCTACCATTTGAGAGGGTTCTTTGCACAGAACACCCATAGAGAGGAGTCTGAGTGAACAGTCAGTTGCCTGTTTCTCAAAGAGTTTAAGTTTTTTGGGTCTAGTCATTGAGTAGGAGTCTGTTAGGTCCCTGTAGCTGTGAACAAGTTCATTCAGAAATAAGACGTTTACAGGTATTGCCATTTAGACTTCTCCATCTGTCTAAGCCAAAGGAAGGGAGAGTTTTTCCATCTGCAATTTGGTTCCATCTTGTGATTTTTGCTTATTCACTTTACAGATTGTTCACTCCTATTTTTATAGTGTCTGTAGATTCTCCCCCAGAGGGTTTCCTTTCTTGTTTGCTTCCGTTTCTGTCCTATATCATTAGGTCAGGAAGTAAGATAATCACACATATCTTCATTCTCTTTCTCCCCATGTTTTCAGAACTCAGTTTTTCTTAAGGCCCCCATGCTCTTTTCCATCTGTTTGTTTTTTAAACTTTCTATTGTCTTCACCATGCCATCAACCTACCTTACAAACCCAGGATTTTCTTTCCTGTACTCTGTCTTCCTTTCGATCTACACAGTGACATATCAGAAACCTGTTAAATCTTAGTGCCTTTGGTACTAAGCATTCTATAGTTATTTTTAACTTAAGCCCTTTCAGAAAGGAGTTTTGCTGCTGGTATAATGTTCTAGGAACACATTTTTCTGGGTCATTTCACTGTGCAGGATTCTGCCATGGTTCCTGGCTAGTGGGAATGTGAGTATGTTTTATATCAGACTGGGTGTGACTCAGAGCCCCTCTTCACCTTCTCTCCTGGCATCCACCTATTCTGGATGTAGCTGTAGCTCATGTTCAGTGGGTGAGACTTGTGTGCTGGGCATCGTGCAGAGATCTTTATTTGTGTTATTTTCTTCTTAGCACAACCCTTAGTGGTAGATACTGCTACCCATATTTAAAAAAGATTGAAATCACAGTAATACAACCATATAGTTAAAAAATATTTAAATGCCTCTAGTGAAAATAACTGCACTCCTTCCCATTTAACCTATTTCTGATCTTCAGAGACGACTACTTTCAAATCTTACCTGTTTCTTCTGATACCTAAGGTCTTATCTCTGTATCAAGATATCTGTTCTTTTTCTTACACATCTTTCTCTGATGTACTGATTCTAGGAATGTGCTCTGAGGAGCATGTGCTGTGATGGCAGTCTCTCGGGTCTAAAGGTAGAGTAAGTGGGCCTGCATTTCTAGCCTGTGTGACTATGGGTATTACACTTTTCTGGGTTTCGGTTTTTCTTACCTGTAAAATGGAAGAATGTTTGCCTCAGAGGTTTGCCCTGTGATCAAATGAGGAATGTTACATAAACCTCAGTGCCTAACATAGTTCCTGGCACATCGTAGGTGCTCAAATGTTGCTTAGTATTTTCTTTTGTACTTTGAGAATCTGATACCTGTTTTGTTTTTGATGCTTTTAAGTGTTCTTGAAATTCTCATCGGGTTGATGGCAGATGTAGAGTCTTTTCTATGCATTTGCTAGTGGTTCCCTTTCTGGTTTCACAGCTAAATGTCAGAGTGATGAAATCTTTAGGGTTCCTCCCTTTGGAGAAAGAGTTCCTTATGAACTAGTTCCTTATGAAACCTCTCGTAAGGGGATCTGAGAATTGTTTCTTTTGCATTGAGTTGCATTTTCCAGGTTTTATTTGGGAGGAAGGAGAGTAGAGGCAGTAAGTAACACTTTTTTCCTTTCTAAGTTGAGATCCAACTGAGAGTGAGACAAGAGTCAGACTGATGACGGTCTGATGATCAGTTCTGATACTGACAGAGCTGATCGGAGCACATGTTTTAGGTTTGTGGCCACGCTGCCTTTGTCTGTTCACCCTTCCAGTCACAGGCAGGCCTGGCCAGCCCAGGCTTCCCATGGGAGCAGGAAGAGATCTGCCGTTGAGGCCAGGCCTTTCCAGAAATGATCCCCCATGTGGCTGAGTCTTTGTTCAAGCCTTACTGATGAGAGATGTCCATTTCTTCCATGAGAAGGCCCTCGTAGGTGAGGGGCTGGAGCCGGGAGCTGGATGGCCTCCTTGCATAGGTGTTGCTCCTGCGTGGTAGGAGCTCCCTCCATCTGACGGGAGCCAGAGGCATGGAGGGCCAGTCACCCAGGGGGAAGCTCATGACCACTAGTATCCCAACCATGTACAGTTTACTGCGTTCAAACCTTCTGGCAGTAAGAGTTTTATTCAGTATTCTGTCAAAATGGAATGATCTTAAAAATCCTTCTTCGAAGGATTACCAGCTGCCAGTTTAAAAGTCTCCAGCTAAGACTGTTCTTTTAACATTTGGATTATGTATTCCTGGGTTTGTGTCTTTTGCAGTCTTTTATATTTTTATTTATTCTTAGCAGGGTCTGAAAATCAACTTACTTCTTTGCCAGGTCATGATTTTTTATGTTTTAATGTATTTTAAGTGTGTTATAATGTTGTGTTCCAGTCTCTTGGAGGAAATACAAAAAGCAGACGTGAGCCCAAACGTGGTCTGCTGTTCTTGCTGTGCTGTTCGTATACCTCCTTTATTTCCAGGTGATCAGGGTATGCCCGGGGCGGGCCATGACAGGCTGTTCCGCACGCTCTACCTGCTGTTGTTCATGAGGCCGCCAGAGGAAGCCAGCATTCTGCTTCTTGATATACTGCCCAAAACTCCAATTGTTAGCCAGAAATGTTCATCAAAAATGGTTTCATCTTGGGTGATAATTTCTCCTTTCTGTTGGAGTTGAATACTACCTGGTTTAACAGTTTTTCTACCATATAGGCAAGGTCATTATGAAATATTCTGGAAATAAAGTGAAAAAAGGCTTTTGTGTTTTTGGCTTAAAAACTTTTCTTAAAGTGCCAAAATTATTTTTGCATTGGTTATTGAAAGGTAAAATAATACAAATAAAATACATTTATTCTTTAAAAAATTTTTTTCTACTTGGTTTTACATTCTTTCCAATAAGGAAAAGAAGACTATGCCATTTATTTTTGAAAAACAAATGGTAATATTGATTCTTAGTGTTCAAAATGCGTATTTTCTTCTTTGGAAGATGGATGATAAATGCAAGACTTTTAAACTGGCAGGTATATATAGAATTTACCTGATACTTAGAATTTGAGCATTTAGAATGTGGCACTTTACTGATGATTGTTACTGCTTTCTATACCAATTTAGGTTCTTACCACTCCCCTCTTCAAATTTATTCCTAATCTCAACGTGATGCAAATATTTTCCTGTCTTTTCACGAATTGGTTAAATGGTTTTAGACTGCACCCAGGTTTGTTTGTACAAGGTGGCCCATAAACTAATTCCTTTGCTAATTCTTCCCTGATGAGCAGGCCGTCGCAGATTGAGTGTGAAATAATTTTTGGGTGGAATCTTTTTGTACTGTGCTGACTTTTCCCCCTGCTTTTGCAGCTCCTTATGAAGCTAGACAGCCCCTTGTCCCACCTGAAGGACCCTTGTCGGGGGCCCCAGGAGCCAAGCCCCTTCGCCATCAGGCTTCCCTTATTCGGGTAAGTGATGTGGGGTTATGCCAGTGGGAGACTTTGGGGACATGGCTTTTTGATGGGCTGCCTTTTTCTTTCTCAAGGAAGATATAAAACTGCCCCCTTATGCAAATCTTGCACTTATTGTTCTGTTGCTTATATATTTTTGTAAATCTTTTTTTTTTTTTGAAGTAGGCTCTACCCCCAGTATGGGACTTGAGCTCACGACCCCAAAATTGGGAGTTGCCTGCTCTGCTGACCAGGCCAGCCAGGAGCCCCTGTTTTCCTAAATCTTTTTGTAATATGTGTTTCTACCCTTTCTCAGTGTCTCTAGACTAATCCAAGCTGGTTCTTGGTCTTTTGTATGTCTAAAATGCCTTCCACCTATATCTACTTAGTCATTAGGCACCTCCCTCCGGAGTGTGTTATTTTTCTCCAAAACAGCCTATCTTATTTCTGTCTTATTCTTTATTATTATTCATTCAGCGCATACTTACCTGTTGCCCTTTGTTTGGTGCCTCCAATTACGTTGCAAGCTTTTGCAAGGCAGAGGTGGTTCTGATGCATTTTCTCTCAGTGCCCAGTCCAGGCCTTTGGGAGAACAGTTATTTTATACATGGCAGCAACTACTATTTCTTATACGTAATAGTTAGCAATATTATGACAGAAACCCAAGTGATGTCTCAGTTTCTCCTGGCCTAGAGAATTTCAGCATTTCAGCTTCCCTTTCTCCAGTGTTTTCTTTTGGATAAAGAACTCTTATTATTATTTTTTTTGTATCTGCAACTGTTGTCTTGTGCAGTATCTCTGAGTCCTGTGCTGGGTAAGTCCTATTCTCAAAAAAGGCTGTGTGCGTGTTGGTTTGTGTGTCTACATGAGAGGAATTATGAAAAAACTGGGTTTACTATTGGGCAGTTTGTCAGTGTTCAACTTGGGAAGAAGGATCACTCAGGACCTTCTAAGGAGGATCATGGTGTTAACTGAATCCCCTCAGGGAATGGGTACTCTGTTAGGCCCAGAACTGTGTTATGGACAGAACTTTATCTTCTGAGGTGGTAGTCTGTTTACAAAGAACTTTCTTAAAGATAATAAGCTTGCCATATGCTGTGTATTTTTATTTAATGCTTCCTACAACTAAGGTCTGGGTACTGTTATATCTATTAGTGTGGATGAGTTAACTGGCTGGAAGAGGTCAGGTAATGGGTCTAAAGTTTTATTCATTACTAGTAAGTGGAAGAACAAGAATTTGAAACCAGGCTTGCCCCAGTGTCAAAATCTGCCCTTACTATATATTAGAGGTATATATTACAGGGAGGTTGGGCACATAAATAAGCATTGGGTGTAGTAAAAGTTATGCCTGAAAATCCCTTACTGGTACCACATTGGAGGGCCAACATGCCATTCTCTCCTATGTCCAGAAGACCTCGCTTTCACCTCCAAGTTGGAACAAAGCTGTTTCTTTAGCTGGGCTTCCAAGGTAGTAGTTGGTTGTGTTTAGAGGTCCGGTGGTAAAACAGTATGTGTCTTTAAATGCAAGAATCACATCTGCTGTGAAATGATGGTTTACCACAAGAAAGGCATTGGAGGAACTGGGATGCATCTAAAAGGTTCTCCAAGATGTGCTCTGCATGTCTGTGTGGAGTTTATCGTAGTGCTGTGGAGTCCGAATCCTGAGCTGTCAGAATGATGCTCACACAAGCAGGAAATCATGGCCTTTGCAGTGGTCAGAAAGGGCTCATGAGATCCTTTGTATCTGGTCCCCTGGGGGGATGCCATGTGTTCGTCCTTAGATTGGTGTCCTGCGACTTCTAATCTCTGGATCCAGGTTTCCTGCTGATAGACCGGCTTCTTGGGCACTTCATTTAACTAATGTTTACTTAATACTGTGGAGGTGTAACAGCCCCAGTCCCTGCCCTTATGGAGCTTCTAGGCAATTGGAGGAGGTGGCCAATAAACCATTGCAAAGTAACTATGTCATTATGATATGTGTTGTGAATGGAAATTACACTGTGTTTTGAGGCTGAAAAACAGTGTGGGGGTGCAGTTATGACCTATCCTTAGCAGGTAGGGGGCAATCAAGGACAGTTTTTAGTGGGGAGTCTCATTTGAGTTGAAATGAGAAGGATTCATAGGTATTAACCAGGTCAGGGGATGGGAATGGAGGACTAGGCAAGAATATAGAGGAAGATGCATGTCCAACACTATTTTCTAGTGCTTAGCATTTTATACACATCATTCCCTTTGGTGCTCACAGCTGCCTTATGAGGCAATTCGTGTTATTTGTTTTTTTTTCCATGTACCAGTCCTCTTTAATTCTCAATTAGAGTATGAAAGGTGTCAAGGGTGCCAGGCAAAGGCCATGGTCAGGAATGCAGATTGTGCCTCAGCACTGGACCCTCTTCAGTGGTACTTGCCTAGTGGCTTGTGTTGGAGTTCCTTGTAACAATGACAGTAGTTGAAAAGCACACAAGCTGCCAGCACCATAGAAATCCCAGTGACGCTCCATTTCTTGACATTGAGATGCTTATTATAATACTGGTAGTTACCTCTTTGAAGTGCTTCAGCAGTGCCTTTAGGGGGTGAAACCTGCATCAGTGTCCAGTTTGGCATCTGTGAGCTGCTTCTCCTTCAGTGGCATGGATGACACCATCTTGGAGTTCTAGTTGTCCTCTATGTTATCCCATGTTTCAGATGATAAAACCTGAGATTTAAAGACCTTACTGAATCTGCCCAAAGTCACAGCTAGGAAGTGATAGGGTCGGAGTTCAAACACAGGACATGATTTCTTAGTCTGGCTCAGGAACCAGATGGATGGTAACATCATCTGTTAAGCTATGAAGCCCTGGATGAAAAACTGGCCTTGAGAGTAGTAGGGAAAGATCAAGAGCTCAGTGTTAGATGTTGAGATTTGAGCTTTTGGGAGAGTCAAGAGGAGGTGTCAAAGACATGGTAGGTGATACGGCTCTGGAGCTTTGGGGAGAGCCAGGGCTGGACATCAGTATTTGGCAGTAGTTGGCCATTAGAATGACTTACAGTATCGTCCAGAGGAAACTAGATGGGTTCTTGGGCAGGTCTGGCCAAGCTCTGTGTGGCTTTGGGCATGTTCCTTCTCTTATCTATAACATGAATGACTTGGAATGAATTTAACAGTCATTTGTAATAATCTGCAACAGTCTCTGACTCCCTTAATGTTGTTTGGCATCAGTGGAAGCCCCGCCCCTCCTGTTTGGAGCATTGCCTTCTCTTTAAGATGAGAACAAGGGGCCTTCCTTCCCATAGCACAGTTTGTGGTTTTCATGGCTGATGAGTTTTTCTTGGTTTTGCTCCTAAGTTTCTTCCTTATGCCTTTCAACTTAGTTTGGCTGGACTCTATGTCCCAGAAAGAAAAATGCCAACCTGAATTAGTCATGTAGGTGAGGGGGTCTGCAAAGAAGGTTTTTGGTAGAAGGGGGTTAATGTAGATTGAGCCTGGTGTTAGAGGAGATGAGGGTAACTCATTTCCGTCACATTGCCATGCTAATGTGCTGATGGCAACCTTGCCTTCTTCTAGCTTCTCTGTGGCCTTGTATTCAAGTCCTTCCTCATGATTGGAAGGGGGGTAGCCTATGAGTATTGGAGATTTTTAGGGACTCTTGGCCAGTGCTGTTGCAGCTCATGAGCTTGGTATTTTAGAGATGCTTATGCCAAATTTAGTACCCAAATATTGGAATGAATACTTTTTTTGCTTAGTATTTTATGGATTTCAGAGTTTTTTTGTTGTTGTTGTTCAGGGTTAGATGTTTTTCCCCTTGAAATTTCAGATACTGAACTTATCCTATGTCTGTGGATTTGTAAAGAAATACTATGTCTTCTTTCCTGACTCATCTATTATCATGTGTTTCTAAGTCATTTTGTGCTTTACTTTTCACAAAGTATCCTACCCATCCAGACTGTAGTCATTTGTGATTTGCTTGTATAGGATTTAGAATTGTCCCTTTTCCTCCCACTATACTCCACTGCCCTGTTTTTGCCATGGTTGCCAGAAACTGTTATGGGTTAAGTCCTTGCTCCATTGACCCCTGGGCAGCTTTTGACACTAACCCCTGTCTTGACATGCTCTCATTGTCTGCTGCCCACGATGCCATCTTCTCCTGGTTTTCATCCTGCTTCTGTGACTACCTCTTCCTAACCTTTTTCCATTCTTCTTCTTCCACCAGTACCTCACACGCTGGTGATGCCTGGGTCCGCTGCTTGCTCTGTTCCTGTTTAGCTGGATGGAAGCTGATGACCACATGTCTCCATCTGCTAGACATATTCACTCAGATGTCCCACTGTGACTTCAACCTGTCTTTCCCACAGAACCAGCTTTCACCCTTCCATTCCTGTCTCCATCCATCTATCAGCACAGGCCACAATGCTGGTCACTATCTTTGACTCATCTCTTGCCCCCATCTGCCAACTTAGTTACCAGCTCCTGGCCATTTCACTTTCTAAATGCCTCTCGTAGCTGTCCATTTCCCTGACCTTCCTTGATTCAGGCCATCCTCCTGTCACTGAATCTGTTGTCAGCCTCTCACTCCTTTTTCCTTGCTTCCACTCTTGCCCTCTTCAAATCCATTATGCTTACTGTATATAAAAATAGGCTTAAAAATACCTATCTGATCACTCTACTCCCTTGATTGAGACATGCCCCCTGCTCTCTGCTTATCACCTACTTCCCAACATGGCCCTCGGGGCCCTCCTGTTTATACCTACTTGTTACCTTTTCAGCCACAGTAGCTCCCTTCTCCAAGTCTACACCCTGGCCACACAGAGCTACTGCTGTTTCCCCAGTGGTCAGTGTCCTTTGTGTGGGAACCTTACCCTTCACCCTGTCTTTTGCCTTCTTTGTTTTCTCTTTTGTCTTCATTCATTTACACTTTTACCCCCTTGATAACATTAAGTTTGAGAATTTTTTTTTCTTGCACATGTGGAGTTACCATTTTTTTCATTCTTAAATAATGTTTCATTACTCATCTCATTTATCTGTGAAGCTCAGCCAGAGGGATGGGCCTTCAGTCTTTGTTTCACATTCCAGAGGCAACTGATATTGTCTGTTTCTTTTGTGTCATTCCAGGAATATTTTATGCACATAAAAATAAGTATAGGTATTCATATATATATGTATATTTGTATGTGTATATATTTACATATATATTAAATATATGCTGTATATTTTTACCTGGCTTTAGGGATACAGGTTTCGCAGATGAAATATCCTTCCAGGCAGATCTCACTAGAAAACAATTTATCTTCTATTTTAAATCAAAACATACTCACTTTTTGTACCCTAAATATACACACTGCCATATTTTATTCTCTTTATGAAAAGGTGAACTTAACAGTCTTTTGGGGTAAATTCTCAATAGTTACTTGTCTTTATCACCTCAAAGACTATTAAGAGAGTGATAAAAACAATTTAGAGAACTTTATCACCCTGTCATTTCACTTGGAGGTTTGGGCTATATTTGTGGTGGAAGTTTTCTAATGAATAGGCAGACATTGTTAGACACTGCTAGGCAGCCACATCTAAAAGTCTGTAAGTTGAAAAACATTTATTGAACTTAGTTGTCTCCTTCCCTCCCTCATTCTTGCTCAATTTCAATTTCTTGCCATGCCCCCATCCTGCTGCGGACTTAATTGTAGGCACTTAGGTCCAGAAGCAGATTATCTCTGCTCCTTGCGTCCATTCTGAGTGGTTGTAAGTAGAAAAGAAGTGTGTAAAGGACGCTGAGAGAAATGAACCCCGAGGCTCTGTTGGTGCGGTTGTTGGCAGAAGCCTGAAGAGAATTGCCAGTCGCTTCGAATAAGTTGTTCATTGTAGGAGTTTTGATGAGAACAGGAAGAAATAGACTTTCTGGGAGGCAGTCACTGCACTGAGAGGCCTTTCTATTGTGTGAGGGGTATTTTATGGATGGTTGGGACCAGGAAGCTGCGGGGCGAGGAGTAGAGGCTATGGCTGGGAGATTGGGATGGGATTGAAGGAGGTGGCGTAGAGGTGAGTCATGAGCATGTTGGTGCTCTTGAGTGTGGAGAAGAGAGAAGCAGGTCAGCAAGTGGGGCATACTCAGTACTGTCTCAGCCACTGTGGTCTTCTCACCTAGTGCTTGTTCGGGGAAGTGACCTATGTGGCAGATCGGCCCTTGTGGGGCTTTTTCAGGGTCATTTGGCTTGGGTGGGGGTTGGTTGTTGTTTTGCTTTGTTTTAGTGGAACCTGGGGCATTTTTTTCCTTCCTTATTTTGGGATCTTTACCTTCTCCCCTTATCTGAGGGCTTGTGACTTTGTCCCCTGCAAAGTGTCCCTGTGCATACTTTAGCATAATGCCACTCCACATTTAATTCCTGCCATTTTTTCTTCTCCACATCTTGCAGTCTAACCAGTGGGCTGATGAGCCACTGAGGAAAGCCACATGGATGTTCTCATAAGTGGCTGGAGCTGAGAAACCACATAACGACACCCTCCTCACTGGGCTGTAGTGAAAGCACCCTAAGGTGCTGCTTGTGTCTTTCAGATCAAAGAGCAAGCGCCATCCTGCTTTTGTTTTGTTTTGTTTTGGATCGTGGTTGTGAGGGCTTTTGCTGTTAGGGATGGTGAATGGTAATGTGTGTATGTGTGTTGACCTCTTGGCATTGCTCGGACTGAAATAGAAGGGCTTGAGGGAAGAGAGGGAGGAGGAGGAGGAAGAGGGCAGGAAAAGGGTATATGTGTGCCTGCCTTTCTGTATAACAGGAAGAACTGGTTTGATGAATTTTATAGGAATGTATGTGCTTTATTCTTGACATCTTGTTTTATCAGACACATTCCACATTTAATTTCAAACCCTAGATGGAGATTTACCATCTCCCAAGGGGTGAAAAAGTTTGATGTGTTCTACTTCACTGACTCTACCTAGGACCACCCAGATACCTGATGAGTCATTATGACCACAAAGAGGTCCTAGTTTTTCATCGCATTGCTTCCTTATTTCCTTCACCCACTTCTAATTCTTCTTCAGATTTTCTAGCCCTTATTTTTGAAACCTTTTATTTCAATTGATACTGAAATTTACTTTTTTTTTTAGCCTAAATTATTTTTAGCTGTCTCTTATTGTGGTCTTTAGGTGCTCACCATCTACCCATGCTTCTTAACAATTGAAGTGATAGTAGTTGCTTGATTTCTTTGCTGGGAGGCACTTCTACATGAAAAGTACTTTGTGCTACAAGATGAGAATAATAAAGAGATACTGGAAAGAGAGGTGATTCCAGGATACAAGAACAGGGTATCTGGCATTGAAACTGAAGAATGTTTATGGGAAATAAATATTTAAATAAAAAATAATCAGTAAATATTAGGATTCATTGGGGGTGCTGCCTTAAGGCCTTGCAAAATCCATGCTTGGAGACAGTAGGGTGGACGGAGTGTAAAAATGGTAGGCCTGGTACACATGAGAATTCTAGCTTCCATACAGTGCTCAACAGGTCAGTTAGACTAGATGAAAGTAAGTGAGCACATTTTATTTGTGGGGTCAACATTGCTTTTCCCCACAGATATGGGCATTGTGGTATCCAGAACTTTCCTGGTAGTAGGCCACAATGATATGGCAGAGAGGCGCACCTCTGATTACTCTCTCACATGTAAACACCCAACTGAACTGGTCCCAGATAGTACCTTTTAAAGCTGGAAAGGAGAAGGGTACTTGTGTCTGCTATATTCCCCAGGGCCCCTTGGTCTCAGTACATACTAAGGTATAAAGATGGAAGGCTCCTTTACAACAGCGCCATTTCAGTCCCTGGGTCCATTGCTATTCCCCCGATCTTAGGTGAGCAACTGACATCGTGCCCCTAGTTGCCTGTCCCAAAGGGTGTCTCTACCAAACTGAGTGTGTATTTGGTCCTGGTGCTGTGCTGGCCCCTTCATTTGTGTGTGTCCTTTCAGTTCTTTCAACAGTCTTGCAAGGTAGACTACTTGTAAGATTACATTGTGGACTTACCACTCAGTAATCGAAGTGGCTTATGTGGGTCAGGCACCATGCCAGGGGAACCCTGAGGACTGCAAACATGGACCCTGCTCTCAGGAAACTTGCAGTCAAACCGGGCAGATGGATGTGAATCAAATGGTCCCGCCTCTGGACATATAATGGAAAACTGACAGTTGCCTAGAGGCAAGGGAGGACTTGGTGGCCTGTGACAGAGAAATCCCACCTAGGACTAGGAAGTGACGGAAGGCTTCCCCAAAGAAGCGCTGCTTGAGCTGAGCTGGGAAGGATGACTCGGAGGTAACCAGGCAAAGGGAGGATGGTGCCAGGGGGTGAGGAGAGAGAGGGTCCTGGCTGAGCGGGAAGACTCTAGGCTAAGAGCGTGTGTTGGTCGGGTTTCTTCATTGTGGACAACAGAATCTACTCTGGCTAGCTTAGGCAAAGAGGGATTTCTAATAAGGGGATGGAAGGCCTACCAGATTTTTGGAAGGGCTGAGGGTTCTGACTCCTCTGAGCGTGCACGAATGATTCCTCACACTGCACAGCAGGACCAGACGGCTGGACGGCTGAGGGAGCTTTGCCTTTCTCACAGTCAGGAAGCTGCAGAGCTGGGCAGGTGCTGCCGTAGCTTTCAGCTGCAGCTCTGCACGGAGTGTGGCCCAGGCCCACTGGGTGAATGCTGTGTTCCCTGCTTTACCACATGACTTGTTTTGAATTAGCCTTCCATGGGCATGTTTAATGGAACCTAAGTCCCATCTGTAATTCTAGCAGCAGAGGTGTTTGGGTAACGTACTTTTACCTAGCCAGCATCTGCCCTGTATAGTCATGCTGCGGGGGCTGGGGTGGGCATCGAGTGAGGCAGTTCACCACGTGTACAGCGCACAGAGGAGACCCAGTCCAAGACCTGAAAAGGCAAGTGTGGCCAGAGCCTGGAGTGGGAGGGAGATGAGGCAGGAGAGGTAGGCGAAGCCCTGTGGACCACGCCTCTGTCTTTTAGGTAGGGAGCTGATGGTTCGGAAGTTAAGTGGCCCAAGTGTCATGGTGTGTAAGTGACCACCCCAGATATGAGCCCAAGTCTGTTTGCCTCCAGAGTCTGCACTTTTTGCACCTCCAATCTATAGCCGCGTTGTCTAAAGTATTCCTCAGATTCAGCCCCTGATCTTGGCATGTCTGTTTCCCATCTGACCGTAGACTGCCATGAGTGTTAAAGGGAGGACATAGTGGAGGAGACAGGTGCCCTTGATCTCACTGACAAGGATTGGGCTGGGCATGTTAGTGCCCTGGTGCTGAAGTCCGCAGCCTCATCAAAGTGTCCTCCTGCTGATTTTTCATTTTCTCTTGGCCTTCTCCAAACAGAGAGCAAACTCTCAAGGAAAAATGCCCTTCTGGAACAGTAGATCTTGACTCCTGATAGAAGAATTGGAGATAGTGATCATTCATAAGCATCTCTTATGTTAATCAAAATAGTGTTAGTGCCACAGACTAAAATAACAGTGAAATGATTGAATACCTGTAGATCAGGAATCTTTCCTGATGTGAAAACATGCCAGATGCTTATAGGCATGTGAGAAGTAAGATGGTGCTCTGTGTAATTAATAGCTTATGGGCCAAAATCTACAACTAAGCTAGATAATGGGAGTGACGTGTAAGTATAGGATATTCGTATCCCATGGTCAAATCCTCAGTGTGCAAAATTGCTGCATTGACTTTGGCATTGCAGTGAGCATGTTTCTTTTTTTTATGTTATGTTACGTTATTTTTCATCATGGTGAGTATATTCTTTAATCCTCATCACCTATTTCACCCCCATCCCCAACCCACCTCCCCTCTGGTAACCATCAGTTTGTTATCTATAGTTAAGAGTCTGTTTCTTGGTTTGTCTCTATTTTTGTTTTCCTTTGCTTGATTGTTTTGTTTCTTAAATTCCACATATGGGTGCCCGCAGGTGGCTCAGTTGGTTAAGAGGTTAGGCATACAACTCTTGGTTTTAGCTCAGGTCATGATCTCACAGTTGGTGGATTCGAGCCCTGCATTGGGCTCCACACTGTATGGACTCTGCTTGGGATTCTCTCTCTGTCCCTCCCCTGCTCACAGTCTTTCTCTCTCAAAATAAATAAACGTTCAAAAAAATCTGGATATTTCACATATGAGTGAGATGACATGGTATTTATTTTTCTCTGACTGACTTAATTTGCTTAGCATTATACTCCTTACCTCTATCCATGTTGTTGTAAATGGCAAGATTTCATTCCTTAAAAAATTTTTTTAATGTTTATTCATTTTTGAAAGACAGAGAGCATGCAAACAGGGGAGGGGCAGAGAGAGGGAGACAGAGAATCCGAAGCAGGCTCCAGGTTCTCAGCTGTCAGCGTAGAGCCCAATGCAGGGCTTGAACCCATTATCCATGAGATTATGACCTGAGTGGAATTTGGACGCTTAACTGAGCCACCCAAGTGTCCCTCATTCCTTTTTATGGCTGAATAATATTCCATTGTGCGTGTGTATACACACACACACACACACACACAGACACACACACCCCACATATTCTTTACTCATTCATCTATCGACACTCAGGTGCTTCCATAATTTGGCTATTATCAATAATGCTGCATTAAACATAGGGATGCATGTATCCCTTTCAATTAGTGGTTTTGTATTTTTGGGTGTAAATACCTGGTAGTGGAATTACTGGGATGTAGGGTAGTTCTAGTTTTTTAATGTTTATTTTTGAGAGAGAGCAAGAGAGTGAGCGAGCGAGCGCAAGCACACAAGCAAGAGCATGAGTGGGGGAGAGACAGAGGGAGAGGGAGACATAGAATCCGAAGCAGGCTCCAGGCTCTGAACTGTCAGCACAGAGCCCGATGTGGGACTTACACCCACAAACTGTGAGATCATGACCTGAGCTGAAGTCAGATGCTTAACTGACTGAGCCACCCAGGCGCCCCAGGGTAGTTCTATTTTTAATTTTTTGAGGAACAACCATACTGTTTTCCACAGTGACTGCTAGTTTGCATTCCCACCAACAGTGCAGGAGGATTCCTTTTTTCTCCACATCCTCTCCAATACTTATTTCTTGTCTTTCTGATTTTAGCCATTCTGACAGGTGTGAGGTGATATCTCATTGTAGTTTTGATTTGCATTTCCCAGATGATGAGTGATGTTGAGCATCATGTGTATCACGTGTCTGTTGGCCATCTGGATATTTTCTTTGGAGAAATGTCTGTTCATGTCTTTTGCCCATTTTAAATTGAATTATTTGTTCTTTGGGTTTTGAGTTGCAGAGTTCTTTATATATTTTGAATATTAGCCCCTCATTGGATATATCACTTGCAAATATTTTCTCCCATTCTGTAGGTTGCCTTTTAGTTTTGTTGACGGTTTCTTTTCTTTTCTTTTTTTTTTTGGTGTGCAGAAACTTTATTTTGATGTAGTCTCAATAGTTTACTTTTGCTTTAATTTCCCTGGCCTCAGGGGACCTGTCTAGAAAAATATGACTATGGCTGATGTTATAGAACCTAATGCCTGTGTTCTATTCTAGGATTTTTGTGACTTCAGGCCTCACATTTTAAGTCTTGAATCTATTTTGAGTTTATTTTTGTGTATGGTGAAAGAAAATGGTTGAGTTTCATTCTTTTGGATATAGCTCTCTGGTTTTTTCAACACCATAGTTGAGGTGACTTTTTCCCATTGTATATTCATTCCTCCTTTGTAAAAGATTAATTGACCGTCTAATTATGGGTTTCTTTCTGTATTTTCCATTCTATTCCATTGATTATGTATCTGTGTTGATGCTAGTGCCATGCTGTTTCACTTACTACTGCTTTATAATATAACTTGAAGTCTGGAATTGTGATACCTCCAGTTTTGTTTTTCTTTTTCAAGATTGCTTTGGTTAGTCAAGGTCTTTGGCTACATACAAATTTTAGGATTTTTTTTGTAGCTCTGCAAAAAATGCTGTTGGCATTTTGCTAGGGATTGCATTAAATCTGTAGATTGCTTTGGGTAGTAGAGACTTTAGCAGTATTTGTTCTTTCCATGAGCATGGAATGTTTTTCCATTTCTTTGCATCATCTTGAATTTCTTTTGTAGGTGCTTTATAGTTTTCAGAGTAGTTGAGGGTGTTTTAAAAAATGTTTATTATTTTTGAGAGAGTGAGCGAGCGAGTGAACACTAGTGGGAGAGGGGCAAAGAGAGAGGGAGACAGGATCTGAAGCAGACTACTCTGACAGCAGTGAGCCTGATGTGGGGCTTGAACTCATGAACAGTGAGATCTTGAAATGAAGTCAGATACTCAACTTACTGAGTCACCCAGAGCCCTGTGAGGGTGTTTCTTAAAAGGAAATGGTACGTTGTTACAGGATGGATGGATAAGGGAGGGAGAGTCCTAGGGCTTGCTGATTAAAAGTACAAACCCGAACTCTGCTCATGTTTTGGTTCTACCATTTTAGCATATGAGTGATCTTGCTAAGTCCCTTCCCTTCCCTAATCCTCAGTTTCCTGTTCTGCAAAATGGAAATAACAGAATCTACTTCACAGGGTTTTGTGAACATGAAAATAGGTCACGTGTACTAGATGCTTATAATGCCTGGCACTTAGCAAAGCACTGTGTCTATGGTGATTACTTTTAAAATTTAGTTTATCTTAATAAGCGGCAACTCTGTGTTGCTCATTAGATTCAGATTCCTACACTTTGGCAATCAGCCTCCTAAGCTGTTGAAATTAGATCCCTGAGCGAGTTTTGCATCTTTATGGATTTGTTTCAGTGAAGAAACTGATAAGGTTAAATTGTTCTGTTAGGATTTAATTTTAACTCACTTCCCTACAGGCAGAACCAGAAGTTATTTATTGCAACTTCCTGTGAATCTATAATTATTTCAAAAGGAAAAGAAAAAAAAAGATTCCCCCTCCTCTCATTTCATAGGTAAGGGAGAGGGCCCAGCCTTTCCACATTGTTTGACATTGTTTGATAAATGAATATCAAGATCAGCTCTAGTCATCATAGGAGAGCTCAGGTTAACCTTTCTGTCTCTGGATTGGAATTGGCCATTTGTCCAGTTACTTGTTCACTCATTGAACAGACATTGATTGAGCATAGGTACTTTTCTTGGTGCGTGGGATATAGCAGTGATCAGAACAGACCAATTTTCCTGCCCTCACAGATCTTACATTATAGTGAGAGCGGGGTGGGAGACAGAATATAAATAAGATTGTAGGGTATCATACAGGGGAACCAGATGAATGTTCAAAACAAAATTGTTTAGTTCTATCTTCTTTACTTTGTTCCTCATTTAATAGTTTTCCCACAGCTTTATCTTATCCCTCTCTTCTTTTTTTTTAAAATTTTTTATTGTCAAATTGTTTTCCATACAACACCCAGTGCTCTTCCCCTCAAGTGCCCTCCACCATCACCACCACCTCTCTTCCCCCCTCCCCCCTCCCCCCCAACCCTCAGTGTCTTCCCTGGGAGTCTCTTCCAAAGCCATGAAAGATAAATTCCTATTAACCAGACATAGAAAGATGGCTGTAAAGATGCATCCACACTCTTGCTGTCCCTGTAGATCATCTACGTGGACAAATTATAAAGTCGTGTGGGCTCATAATTGTCTCCTGTCATTAGGTGGTCAGATTACAAAACAGAGGCTCGTCCTTCGTCTTCGATGCAGGGACGGCTGTGCCGTTGAGACCAGCAGGCCTGCCTTTGTTCTGGCCCTTGCTTGAAGGATAGACTAGCAGCTGGTATGCAAATATGCCCCACATTTTAATGATTTCAGTGCGTCGGCGTCTTTCTCACTCATCTAACAGATTGGTAGGCAGCTTTCTTCCACATGGTGATTCCGGCAGCAGTACTCCTTCTGTCCTTTGGCTGTGCCATCCCCCATGCAGTGGCCCTCGCAGACTAGCATAGAGTGCCACAGGGTGCTGATCCTCCACGGAAGTGGTGCAGGTCACTGGTGCTCACAGTGCATTGGCTAGAACTCAGTCACATGGCTGCAACTCACTGTGGGGGTGTGGTGGACCATGTCTTTGCTGGGTAGGCAGCCAGAGCCACTCACTGATACTTCTTTACCAGGCCTCGTGTGGTCTAAATGACCGGAGGACAGCTGCCGTGATCCCACCTATCAGCTCTGCTGTCATTTGCCTCTGTGACTCTTCTGTTTCCTCAGCCCCATGGCTGATCAGTATTCCCTTGGGCTAGGGTCTGGTCTCGCCAGCCTGTTAGCCATTCTCTTTCATTAGGGGTGATTGAGTCTTCTCACATCTTTGCTCATGAAATCATGTGTTGATGATTGGTCGCACTCTGGCCATCTTCTCTGCAGAATACTGTCAGTAGGTGAGGTGTTCTCACATACTCACTGTGGTCTCACATACTCACTGTATGAGCTTCTGCTGCTCCAGATGGTTTGTTTACCGAGGTACCAGAAGGAGGCTGGTAGGAGATCATTGCCTCCTCACGTGAAATGGCTGGACTCTTGGGCAGCACTTACAGGGTGCCTCCAGGGCAGGATTATATTCTAAACAGAAATGTTCTTTGGTTGAAGCAATATACACGCCCTTTGCAAATTCCCCTTGTAACACCTCCTTGCAATTCATATTCAGCTGTGTTTGGTTTTTAAGATACTTCAGGGGTAAATGTCACCTTTTGGGATTTTATTAATGGTATTACTTTTTAACGAGTCTTTTGAAGTCTCTTTCATCATAAACAGCCTGTTTTCCCTGGAGATAATAACTTGTAGTGCCAAATATATGCATTTCACTTGAAACGAAACTAAGGGTTTGAATGTTTTAAATATAACAAATCTAATTATCCTGTGTCTAGAGAAACTGCATAATGAACCATATGTATGTGGCTTAAGCAGACAGATGTGGAAGGTTTCTCTCTCATTTTATTTTTTCTTAAAAATGCTGGCAGAGCTCAAAATTGGCACCAACTTGCAAATATCTCCACCCACCCGACAGAACCACTGGGGCTGGAGTTGACCTGGGAGAGGCCTGTTAGGGTGCATCACGAGTGGAGCTTTGCCTGGTTCTAGCTTTTGCTTGGGAGCCTGAGGCTCCGTAGCTTATCCACCCCCATTTCTCCCGGCCTTCAGTCTTTGCAGTTGGACATTTCTCTCTTTGATGGCTCACTTCTCAGACCTTTGTAAAGTTGTGTTGATTGTTTTCAGTTGACTTTCGGGTTCATTAGGAGATGTTGCATGCATCCGGGTCCTGCAGCAGGATGGCCCTCGAGCTGCTGACAAAGGGGTCCTTAGCTGCCATCTCACTGCTGGAGTGGGCCTTCCTCTGGTCATGGCCATATGGCTTTTTCCTCCCTGACTCCTCTCATCCTCTCCCTAACTCTGGCCCCTGTTGACCTCTGGCCAGGGTTGCTCATATGGCCTTTACTTGTCTTCCTGCCTTTAGTCTTTCCCCTTCCATTTTCCTCACTGAAGTGATCTTTCTGTTACTGACGTCTATTTCATTGTCTTATTTAATACTATCTGTGGCTTCCTGTTGCCTTTTAGATTCAGTCTATACTTCTCAACCTGGTACACCTGAGCCTTCATGATCTGGTCCTTGCTTGCTGTTTGGACCAACTTGAGGCAACTCCAGTAACATCTGCTTTGTACCAGCAGCCTATTCTATTGACATGTAGCCCAATGACCTACTTTTAGAAGATGGCCATTTTCTCTCATTTTTTGGAGTTTTTGCAGATGCTTTATTCCTTTTATCTTGCCCTGCATGTTCTATGACCTTGCTTCTCAAACGTGAGTGTGTTTCATGTCATCTAGAGGGCTTGTTAAACCAAAGATTCCTGGGTCCCACTCCAGAACTTCATGATTCACCAGATGTAGGGTAGAGCCCGAGGTTCTCTGTTTCTAGTAAGTCCTCAGGTGATGCTGGTGTGGGTGGTCTGGAGACTGTACTTTGAGTAGCAAAGTTCTAGAGTACCCTGTCTTGTCATAGCACTTACTTCACTGTCTTGAGATTGCCTTGTTTGTCTTTCTCCTTCATGAAACTCTAGACTTCCTTGAAAAAAAAAAAAAAGAATCTGCTTGCCCATCAGTGTAGCCCGAGTCTCTAGTGTCTGAAATATCCTTGATGATCAGGAAGTATCTGTTGAATGAATGAATGAGTGGATCACTGTTGCTGCAGCAAAGTTCAGATCATTTTGCTTCTTGTAAATCAGCTTTCTTTTAGACTATTTCAGTATAAGGATATGTGGAATGTCATCTATCGCTTCCATATGCCCTCACCTGTCCCTGAGATATTCCTTAATGGATATGGAACGTGACAACTCCCATAGAGATCAGAGACCATGGACAAACTATAGGAAGATAGACATGGACTTCTTTTGATAGATCCGAAACTTGAAGTATAAAATAGACTCCTAGGTTTTCTTTCATGAAGCACAGCACAGAGTAGTGTTTCTGCACTTCTTTTAATATAATACATATACCTGAACTTCCTAGAGTGCATCAGTCAGTGTATCTCACACTGCTTTTTGGTATCTGTGATGTGCCTGCTAGGGACTGGATGTAGAATAAAGGATTACACGATATGGTTGTGGTCCTCCAGGTTGACCTGAGTGATGATATTTAAGAGCACTTGAAATATTCACACTGTGTGGTACTTATCATAAGAATTCATATTTTTTAAGATGGTAAATTACTTGGTTTATTAAATCAGTTAAAACCATACAGTGAGAAGCAAGGGGAAAGAGAATGGGGGCAGGCAAGCACATTTTAGTGCAAGCCAGGAGAAGGGCTACACTATGTTCTATACGGGTTATACAGTGTTCATATGCCTTCTCTTTTTGTTATAAGGCCGTCTTGGTTGGAGGGACAAGGAGCTCTTCAGCTTAGGGCTTCTGAAAAGGAGGAGGGTTGTAGTTTTCATGGAATCTAAGAAATAAGACAGGGAGTGGCCCAGTGGTCCTGAAGAGTGGGAGTTCTTGGTTCTTTTTGCTTGTTTTGGCATTAACAGGACTTGCCCTAGTTTCCTTGAGTTTTCTTCACTATCTGCTTATCTTTTGGCTGCCAACAACTATTATCACCCCCTTTTCTTTTTAGTACTTCTCTAACTCATGGGCTTTGCTTCTTTTGGTTCTGGGCCTCAGTCTACATCATGGCCTCTCTGCATCTCTTCAGGGTCTGCTTTCTGTGCTTGCTGATCTTCATATTTCTCATCCACAACCCCAGTAATGAACATACAGCTGAAGTTTTTCTCTGCAACAGCGTCTCAGAGGCCAGAAACTGTGTGCCCATCCCTCCTTCCTTGGACTCAGTTGGGCGAGAGCAGGTGTGAGGTGGGTCTCATGGGGTACACATAACTGCCAGGCCCACCTTTGTGTCAGAGCTGAGGGATGGGCAGTGCTCTCTGCAGTAGCTGTGGGCCTGGCAGGTACATTGGAGAGTCCTTTGGGACAGTGGAACTTGAGTGATAGGATCAGAGGCTGGGATAATAGGCTGAGATCAGAGAAAAGGTGGTCTGGGAAGAAGATACAGATCTGACCTACAAAAAGCGAGCATATGGGCAATCAGAAGCCTGCTAAGAGTGAGCAAGGACGAGGAGCTGGAGGAGGAGGGATTATAAAGGCCCTGAAGGCCGTGTGGAGGAGGTAGATTTTTTAAATTGGCAACAAGTCCTCTCTGTAGGCTTTTAAGCAGAGGAATCCTCCCTTTTTCCTGTCTGTTCCTGATTCGTGCTGACAGAATGGACTTGAGACCTGCTAAGAGGCCACTGATGCCAGCCAGGAGTGAGATACTGGGAGAGAGGAAGTAGAGTGAGCAGGTGGTCAAAGGATTGGAGAAAGAACAAACATGGGCTGACATAACAACAACAACTGGGTATGACAGTTTCGGTTCCAGGCGGAAGGGAGCGTATTCTGGGGAAAGAGTAGCTTCTGTGTCAGAACCAAGCAATGCAGCAGCCAACACCCAGTGCAGAGACTTCTGTTCCTTCCTTCGCAGGCTCGCAGTGGACAGAGCTCTCCACCTGTGTCCTGCTGGGTTTGTGAACCGTCTCTGTCTGCTTAATCGTTAACTTGTAAACATCTGTTGTGTCCTGTCCGTGCCCAGCTTTTTAGATACCTTTACTCCAGCTGTTTCGTTCAGTGCCACCCAGAAGGGCGGTACTCTGGGAGCTCTATGCATTATAATTTGGCCAGGAACCCAATCCCTTGCATGCTGATGCACTCTCCCTTGGGTTTTGTCCAGGGAACCTGGTCATACATCTGGGTTTGTTCAGATAGAGCTAGTGTGGAGCCCTTGAGTTTGGCTCTGGAATTTGGTGGGAGCGTCTGGAAAGCCATGTGGTCCACTGGGTGCTTAGACTGACTTGTGGGCTTCCTCGCTTTATTTATATTATTTATTACTAAAATATTAAGGGTTTCTGAAAATAATTTGGATGCAGCCCAACTTAGAAAAGTCCTGATATGGAGTAGGCTGACTTTGAACAACAGATAAAGCAGAGGGCAGTTACTTGCTGACTGCATAATGCGATGATGCTGATGGCAAATAATTAAGGATAGGCGCTCATCCCTTGAGTTCTTTGAGCCTTCATTCCCTCCTCTGGCAAAAGGATAATAATACTTGCTTTGTCTACTTTTCAAAGGTTTGAGATGCTCAGATGAGATAGGTGTGCATAGTCCTTGGTAAATTTGAAAGTATTCTATGACTTTAAGGTATTAACTAATGATTAGTGGCCTCTGGGGCATTTAAAAGTAGTTTTCTTTACATTTAGTGGAAATTCACCTGTTATGAAAACTTGAAAGATGACATCTCAAGTTTATATCACAGCTTAACGTTTTATAGTCTCATTTCCTCTCTGAAAGGCCTCAGAGGAGAGAAGAGCTGGGTGTTTTGGGGAAGAATTACTTGTTGGGAGGGGGGTGTGTGTGTGGGTGGACTGGGTGGGAGGAAGGGTGCAGAGATGATCGGCTGTCATTTCTAGGGATAGTGAGTAGAATGCTCTCCTGAGGATTACTTTCTTGATAGTGTGTTCAGAAGCAGGCAGCTAGCTGGCTTATTAGCAGTAATATCTTCTTTCCTAGTCTCCTTTTGTCCTGAAGGCTCATGTTGCTTGTATTCCCCTCTTGGTTCCAGGAAGGTGGCTTTTGGCAAGTAGCACCTTAGCCTTAGGGTGGAGGGGAGGGAGGGAACAAAGCCCTGGGTTCCTCCTTCCAGATGCGCAGCTTGTGCTTCTTTCCTCATTGCCTCCTATAGTCTTGTGTTCTCCTGAACTAGTTTTCCGGGTCTCCGCGTCCTTAAATCCTTAAATTTGCCTTGCGTGCCCCCTGGTGGCAGGTCAGATGCACCCCTGGTTGTGTTATCCTGTTCGCTGTGGTCCAGGAGCAGTTGTTCTCTGCACCCAGTTCTGTTATGGAGTATTATCCCCCGTCCCCAGATGCAGAACGAGAGGTTCTGTGATCCTGACTTGCCGCTCGAATAGAACCTGTGGAGGTGGGATTGGAATGGGAACATTCAATTCCCAGATTTATACAATGGGAATGCCTCAGCAAAAAGATGACGTGGTTGTAGCTTTTGTAGATTTTTAAAAATGGCTTAAAAGGAATCTAGATTATTTTACTGTCTACTCGACTAATCTCAAAAGGTAAAAATGTGGTGAATGTATGAAGGTAAGAATGGTTGTCCTTTTTACTCTCTCTTCATCACATTGGAAAAACTTACTTGTCACTTACCAAGTACTCCGTATTTCACGCTCAGTCCTGTCAACAACTTTGAGGTGTACCAAAAACTGTATAAAGCATGATGTCTGCCCCCCAGAAGTTTACGTTCTAATTACATCCTAGTTACAAGGTGTTTAAATTTATTCTCTAGAGGAAAAAAATAAGTATAATGCATGATAACTTTTACTGATGTTTAATATTTCTACTTCATGTCACTAAAGACAAATTCTCTGAGCATTTGCATATTTATTTTTCATAAAGTCCTTTTCCGTGGAGAGAGAACCACAGGATAACAGCAGTAATTACCCAGATGAACCCTGGAGGATAACGGAAGAACAGCGCGAGTACTATGTCAATCAGTTCCGATCCCTTCAGCCTGACCCGAGTTCCTTCATTTCAGGTAATGAAGTCTGATGGGTGAAGACCTGGGTCCCGGATCTTTGTCTCACAGAGATAACTGCACATGCCTTGGGAAATAGTTCACACAAAATGAATATGACAGCCTTTTGTGATTCCAATTTGTTTTCCTCTAAGATCAAATTTCTTATGAACTATAAACCATGCAGAAAAATATTTGGCAGTGACATTTGGAAAATTTTGTTTCTGTTTCAAAGAGGTTAAATGGAATTTGGAGAAACCTGGTCTAGACCTGTGCCTTGTTTGCTGGGGCACGTCTTGAAATGATAGACTGTGGCACTGAGGCAACACTTTGAATTGCCTCTTCATATTAGAGCAAATATGTAGTGTGGTCTTCTAAAGAGTTAGTGTCACAAGTCTCTTTATGCTTTACAAGTCCAAATTCATGCTTGTTTCCTTTGGCTTCAGTCTTTTTCCTATGGATTTTCTGATACAAATAAAAATATGGGAGGAAAATTGGCCAGCGGTTTTATGTCCACATGTCTGTTCTTGGGGGTTGTCCGTATTCCCATTGAGTTCTCATGTGAAATTCAAACCGAGACAAATTAATTTAATTCCTTTGTGCCTCTGTTTTGCTGGGCTGAATTTACTATACAAACAGTGAAATAGTAGAGTTTGGAAGAAAAATTCATAAAACTTTCTTTTTATACTTCAATTTTGAAGAATAACAATATGCCCTCAATAATTGTAACCTGACATACTGAATGTGGACTAATTTTCTCTTGAGAAATAAGGTGTGTAATTGAAATATACTTATATAAATTCAGACATCATTTTCCAATTGGTTGGGAAGAGCTTTATTGAAAGCACAATATTGTAGATACAAATTAATGTTGTTAACATGACTTAAAAAAATAAGCAGAAACCTAGATTGACCATTTGCTAACCTTACCCACTGCTTAAGTAAGTTTCTTCACAATGTATGCAAACAATTAGACAAATACAGATGGGTAGCTCTTAGGAGGGTTTTTATTTTGCAGAATTTCAAGTATGGATACAGCTGGAGTGGCTAATATAATGAATCCCTATGTACTTATTACACAGCACCAGTGATTTTGTTTTATCTATATACTCTCTAAGCGCAGATGAGTTTGAAGCAGTTACCAGATCATTTCATCTGAGAATGTTTCAGGATAAATTCTGGATGATAAAAAAAAAAGACCTCTTTTGAAAACATAAACGCAGTTCATTGGTACGCATTAAAAAAAATACAAAACATGTTTCCTTAATGTCACCAAGTCTGTTTCCCTGGTTGTCTCACAAATGCCTTTAAAATAGTTTAGTTGTGTTCAAGGTCAGAGGGGTTCAGATATTGCGGTTAGGTGATGTCTCTTTTTAAAAATCATCTTTATTGAGATATTAGCATACCATAAAATTTACTCCTGTAAAGTGTACAGTTCAATGGTTTTAGTGGATTTATAGAATATATTCACAATCTGAATTTGGAGCACTTTCATTACCTGCCAACAAACCACCTGCTTCTTAGCGGTTATTGCCCATTCCTTCTCTCCCCTCCCAGTCCTACATAGTGACTCAACTACCTTTTCTCTCCATAGTTTTGCTCATTTTGGGCTTTTCCTATAAATGAAATCATATAATGTGTGGTCTTTTGTGTCTGACTTCTTTCACTTAGCATAATAGTCTAAGGTTTATCCAGGTTGTAGTGTGTACTAGAACTTCATTGTTGTTTATGGCTGAATAATGTCCACTGTGTAGATATACTACATCTTATTTATTCATCAGTTAACGGGTATTTGGTTTCCACTTTTTGGCGATTAAGAATAATGCTGCTGTGAACATTTGTGTGCGCTGTTTTTTTGTGTGGATGTATGTTTTGATTTCTCTCAAATATATACCCACGTGTGGAATGGCTAGACCATATATATGGTAACTCTGTGTTGAATCATTGAAGGCCAGTCAGACTATTTTGCTCGGTGGCTGCGTCATTTTGCATTGCCACCAGCAGCATGTGAGTGTTCTACTTACTCCACATCCTCACCGACACTGATTGTTTGTCTTTTGATTGTAGCCATCCTAGTGATGCCAGATGGGCTGAGACTCCTAGAGGGAGGGCCTCAGGCCCCTTGCCATGAGGGTCCTTAGCTTTGTGCGAGAAAGAATTCAGGAGCAAGTTGTTTAGAGAAAGGGACACAAATTTATTAAGTATAGAAGTAAAAAAGGAGCTACTTCACAGACCAAATAGCGGTCTCTTCTCCCAGGTGAGGAAGAAGACCCTCCCCCCCCTTTGCGTCTAAGAGAGTTTTGTGTGTGTTTAAATCAGTTGACTGTATAAGAAGGGCTTACTCTTTAATTTTGGGTTTATCATTTACATTGAGTGGTTAGTTTTTCCATTGTCGTAGGGTTGTGAAATTATCCACAGGGAGCAATTTTAGGGATGTCTGGCCTTTGTGGCTTTTACTGCCAGAGGGAGCGGGGTCTTACGGTCTCCCATGAGTCAGATCTTGTGACTTTTTTTTTTTTTTTTATTACCTGCTGACTTTTAGGTTAAGGATCAGCCTAAAACCAAAATGGCTTTACTTTGGTCAACTTGTCTCCTGAGTCTCCCGTCTTTTCTGTCTCATTAGTGGGTGTGAAGTAGTGTCTCCCAGATGAATAGTGATATTGAACATCTTTTCATGTTCTTATTGGCTGTTTGTATATCTTCTTTGGGGGAAAATGTGTATTCTCATCCTTTGCCATTTTAGATAAATACTGAATGGTAAGAGTTCCTTCGTATAGGCATACCTCGGAAATATTGAGGGTTTGGTTCCAGACCACTGCAATAAAGTGGATATTGCGATAAAGCAGGTCAAATAAATTTTTTGGTTCCCCAGGGCATATAAAAGTTATATTTACCCTATACTGTAGTCTGTTAAGTATGCAATAGCATATTCTCTAAAAAAAAACCAATGTACATATTTTAATTAAAAATAATTTATTGCTGTAATGTGCTAAGCATTATGTGAGCTTTCTGTGAGTTGTAATCACTGATCACAGACCACTGTAACTAATATAATAATAATGAAAAACATTGAAATATTGCAAGAATTACCAAAATGTGATATAGAGACCTGAAGTGAGCAAATGCTTTTGGAAAAATGGTACCAGTAGACTTGCTCAACACAAGGATGCCATACACCTTTAATTTATTAAAAAATGTAGTATTTTCCAAGTGCTGTAAAATGAAGGATCATAAAACGAGGTATTCCTGTATTCTAGATACATGTTCCTTACACTATATTTGATTTGGAAATATTTGTTCCCAATCAGTGGCTTGGCTTTTTATTTTCCTAATGGTGTCTTTTGAAGCACATAAGTTTTTAATTCTGTTGATGTCCAACTTACCTATTTGTTGTTGTTGTTGATTGTGCTTTTGGTGCCATAACTAAGAGATGGTTGCCTAATCCAAGGCCATGAAAATGTGTATTTCCTCTAAGAAGGTATGTATATTACAGTTTTATCTCTTATCATTAGGTCTTTGATCCATTTTGTGTTAATTTTTGTGTTTTTGTGTATGATATGAAGTAGGTGTTCAAATTTATTCTTTCGCATGTGGATATCCTGTTGTCCCAGGACCATTTTTTTTTGTGGGGTGTGGGTGGGTGGAAAGATTCTTTCCATGATTTATTTGTTTTAGCATCCTTGTCAAAATTCAGTTTACTATGAATGTGAGGGTTTTATTTTTATTTTTGAGAGAGCAAGAGAAACAGAGTACATGCAGGAGAGGAGCAGAGAGAGAGGCAGACACAGAATCTGAATCAGGCTCCAGGCGCTGAGCTGTCAGCCCAGAGCCTGATGCGGGGGCTCCAACTCATGAACCCTGAGATCATGACCTGAGCCGAAGTTGGATGCTTAACCAACTGAGCCACCCAAATGCCCCCAGTTTTAATTGTTTTGATTTCAGTTTTTAGGGATTGTACTTTTTGAAATTTGGTTTTATACTTGTATAAAATACACAGTTCCGAATTTGAGTCTACAAAAATGATGAACAAAGTCTAGTTTCTGTTCCTATCCCCTTTACCCTATTCCTTTCTTGCCCCCCTTTTAATGGTTTGTTTATTTTTAAAAGTAAAAGCAAATTCATATGTGTATGTGTATATTTGTATCTTTTGTTGGATAAATGGTAGCATACTCTTTGTACTTGTCTCCACCTTATTTGTTGGGCTTAGCCCTACGTCCTGCTGATTACTCCATAGTTGAATGTAGAGATAGTTCCCATTCCCTTTCATAGTCATATGCTATTAGATTGTGTGATATGCAATCATTTATTTAGCTGGTCCTTTTTGGGATTATTTGTAGTCTTTTGCTATTATACATATTTCTGTTGTGACTAGCCCTCTGCACACATCTTTTTCTATTGTTATTTTTGTCAGTATATCTTTGGGTTGTGTGATTTTACTGGACATTGCAAAACACTCCTTCGTTAGGCTTGTGCCGTGTTGTTATTTTACCAGCATTGTAGAAGATGCCCGTTTTCCCAAAGTCTTGTTTTCAAAACACGTTTTCCTACTTTTGTATTTTCCCTCCATTTGATGGGCAAGAAATCATTTGTGGTTCTAATTTATAAATCTCTTATGAAGAAGGTTGAATTTTTAAAAACATGATTAAAAGTCAATTGGGATGCCTGGCTGGCTTAATTGGTAGAGTGTGTGACTCTCGATCTTGGGACTGTGAGTTCGAGCCCCATCTTGGGGTAGAGTTTACTACAAACAAACAAACAACAAAGATCCAGTTACATTCTATTTCTCTGAACTGTCATATGTCTACCCATTTTTATATTGTGTTACTGTATTTTTTGAAGATGTATATCTATTCAATATGTTAACATTTTATCACTGATATGTCAATGCTACGTATAGCTTGTTTTTTTTTTTTTTTTTACTGGGCTGAGAGACTCCTTGTGGTAAAAAGTCTGAATCCACATTTAGATGTTTGACTGCTGACAACTTTTTAAAGCCTCACCTCTCCATCTTTTGCCCCCTGTCATGCTTCCAAGCAGGTCTGAAAATGGCTGGAAAGGGCAAGGAAAGGAAGCTGGCTTGGGATTTCTAGGTTGGCTGGGAGTTGGGCCCTGAGGGTTCCGCTCACTGATGGAACTTCTCTCTGCGCCAAAGGAGGGAGCACTTGGGCTCTCATCAGCGTCCTCCTCTGGCAGATGGCCCCCAGGGCACACCTGAACTTGATGGCTGGCTGGGCCCTACCTCATCTCTTTGGGACACTGTGGCAGAACATGCTTGCTACTGTCTGAAGGCCGGGTGAAATCTCTTGTTTGGGTTTGGACTTAGTATGATTTGAAGAAAGGATATGTAGGGGGGAAAGAAGAATGAGTTGAGGGGAGAATGTCTTTATATCTATAAAATAGCTGGTAAATAGGCTTTCAAGGCATTTCTGACAAATGTTATCAAAATAAGGTGGCTGCATCCATGGCCAGCAATCCTATATCAGCATTATTTCCAGGATGCTTCTAGGGAGAAAACTCATTGGTTAATAGAGCACTTTGCCTTTGATCCTTAATAATCTATCAAAGGAAAACAAGTCTGTTTAGGGTCCATTTCAATCCATTGTTTTAAGGCCAATTAGAAGACTTGTGATTGCCAAGGACTTTTGAGTTATTGGCTTAGAGCTTGAGGCTTTGCTCAGTTCTTTGTGTTAGAATTGAGGCCTTTGAATTTTGAAACTGGTCTGAGAGCTGAAACCATAAAAATGTCTATCTCAATAAGGATGGGTTTAACATTGTAAGTGTAGTTGGGAGTTGGAGCAATATAACATGTAAAATGGAATGATTACCTGACTTTAGCAGATATTGGTAAATTTGTGATGAATAAGGAAAGTGGCAGGAAGTTCCTGGATAAGTTTCTCAAAGAGCCACCAAGAGATCTTAAATCTCACCAAACGATTTAAGATCTTTACTAAGATGTCTGTTTTATCTGTATGTGATGAGATTAATGGTGTTAATTTTCTTTGTTTTGCTCTGTTTTCTTTTTTTTTTTAAAGTTTATTTATTTTGGGGTGGGGGGAGAGAGAGAAAGAGAAAGTTCCAAGCAGGCTCTGTGCTTTCCGCACAGAGACCAACACAGGGCTTGATCTCATGAACTGTGAGATCTTGACAGCTGAAATCAAAAGTTGGATGCTCAACCAACTGAGCAACCCAGGCATCCTTAATTTATATATTCTTTTAAAAGCTGTTAATATGTCATTTTTAGTCATATGATTTATAGTTGCTTTGATGAATGTTAAGTTTGTTTTGTGTGGTAGGGATTGTTGAATGAAACATTGGTGATTCATTTATATGTAAATATAAAAGCTGCTCTAGATAAGTAATTGATGCTTTATTTTTTAAAATGCTTGTTATTTTTGAGACACAGACAGAGACAGAGCATGAGCGGGGGAGGGGCAGAGAGAGAGACACACACACACACACAGAATCTGAAACACGCTCTGAGCTGTCAACACAGAGCCTGATGTGGGGCTCGAACCCACAAACTGTAAGATCATTACCTGAGCCAAAGTCGGACGCTTAACCGACTGAGCCACCCAGGTGCCCCATTAATGATTTATTTAAACAGTGACTCTCTTGGCAGGTTCTGTGGCCAAGAACTTCTTCACCAAATCAAAGCTTTCTATTCCGGAACTCTCCTACATATGGTAAGTACAGTAATGCCATATAGTATCATACTATCATTACATACCCATCCCTAAGCTACTACTTTGCATTTTGGAAGTCTTTTGAATGTTTTTTTAATTTTAATTTTAATTAATTTTTTTAAATGGAAGACTTTATTGCAAAGAGCATCTTCTCTTGGGGTGTTACACCAGTTACCATTCTCATTTATTTACATATTTAACTTACATCCAAGTTAGTTAGTATACAGTGCAGTAATGATTTTAGGAGTAGAACCCAGTGGTCCATCCCCTATGTATAACACCCAGTGCTCATCCCAACAAGTGCCCTCCTTAATGCCCTTGCCCATTTAGCCCATCCCCCCACAGTCCCTCCAGCAACCCTGCTTGTTCTCTGTATTTTGGAATCTCTTATGTTTTTGTCCCCTCTGTCTTTATATTATTTTCGCTTCTTTTTCCTTATGTTTGTCTGTTTTGTATCTTAAATTCTACATGTGAGTTAAGTCATAGGATATGTTTTTCTGTTTGTTTTGATTGCTCAGTAATATTCCATTGTGTATGTATGTGTGTGTGTGTGTGTGTGTGTGTGTGTGTGTGTTTGTGTATACACACACTACATCTTCTTTACCCTTGCATATTTTTTTAAACCGACTAAGAGAGTGAATAGAACTTCAGATTTTTGTTGCTGTGAAGATTATCTAAGTTATATGAAAAGCCCAATGATCAGTGTCTGGCACATACTATGCATTGTAGCTGTTAGCTGTTATTTATTTAAAATTTGATTTCCCACTTATAGTCCTCCTCTAGATCCCTTTCTTTCTAAACAATTGTGTGGGCACAGGAGCATTTCCATCTTGTGAATTTTATTTCTGGATATTTCTGTTCGATATGATGCAAGTAACCAGAGGATCTTGAAAAGCTATTCTGTATAGTATGTCAGGAGGCCAGGGGAACAGAAGGTCCACACATGTTTTGGAATGAAGTCAAATGTGACTCTTCCAGCTGCCTCTGAGCTTCATAAATTTGGCTGGGGTGTATCCGCCGGGCCCCAGTGTAGACACACAGCTGTGATGCGCACTTCACCTTGCCGCTGTGCTGGCTGTGGCCCGGCTCCGCGAGGGCCATGCGGGGATAGTCTGGATGGCTGGTTTGCATTGACAAAAACCCTCGCCGCCTCTATATACTCCTAGCTGTGTGTGGGCTCTTCTTCCTCAGGCCTGGGTGGGAGACCGCACTGCTGTGGATATATCATTAAAACCCTGGAATATTTATGTAAGACTTTTTTCCACAGGAATTTACAGAAATCGTGGTAGGACTTAAAATTGCCTGTCATGTTTTGTGCGTTTTATTGGAAAACCATTCCAATAACATTTGTGCATGCCAGTGTATCTGGGATTCTGAGTGTATTTAGGTTCTTCAGCAGTATATTCTAGCATAATTTTTTTTTACAACAAGCCTTATATTAGATTTTAAAGCTAGAGGAAGAAAAGAAATGATCATTTTGAAAAGAATACACTCCGTTTTGGTAGAATTCCCAGTTTTAACATTATTGGTATGAGGCCTCCTCTCTTTTTGTTGAGACATATCTGCGAAAGCTGAATGAATCTCTCCACCCAGCCTTTGAAACAGTTCCCTGACTCCTCACCCTAGGGGGCTGCCCTTCAGGGTGCATTCTGAATCTCTGAGGGGAGCAGGCTGTGAATAGTCCAAAGGAAAGTTAGGGAGCTTACCACGTATATTTCTTTGGAATAGTGACACCTTGCTTGTCCCAGCACAAGTATTTTGTCTGTATGCACCTACAAGGCTCGTTGAGCTTACGGTGTCTTGGGTACCTTGGCAAATAGGTTTCTTTTGGGCTGAGTAAACAGGTCTGTGCCTTTCAGTGGGAATCAATGAAGCAAAGATAAACCTTTTCAAGACTCTCCCTTTCTGCCTTTCTGTCTTATCTGCTTCCAGCCTTCCCAAGTTGCTAGTTTTAACTGAAAACCTAATTCAACTAGTGTTTATTGAACTATCTTGTATTTTGCCAGGAGGGAATTCTCAGGCAAATTTTTGGTACAACATTTATGTGACTTGAAAAGTTTAAGGTTCTTCCTTAAAGCTGAAAACCCAGTGCTTATTTGTGGACCCAGACGTGTGTATAGTGGCCAGGACAACTGCACAGGCCAAGGCCAGCCCTTCCTCTGACTGCTGCGGGGGCTGGGTCCGGGGCACTTCATGCCATGCAGTTACTGGACGACTCTCAACCAACTGGCCTTACTTTTCTGTTCGTTCTCCAGTGTCTCGTCTCATGTGCTCAGTGTCATAAAATAGACCTGCCGGGGAACCCGAGGAGGGTCAAGTCTCGTGCACAGAGTGCCACTGGTGCCAGTGCTGTTGACTAGCATTTGTCCTCCACGTGCCCCTTGAGGTTTCATAGGGGTTTGAGGACTTTGCAGGGCCACCCCCAAGAGCCTGGGAGTAGTGTTTGCACGTCCGAGCTGAGTAACTTTTCCTCGAAGCCCCGTGTTAAGTGCTTGTTACATGTTGTATTTAGGGAACTGAGCGATGCCGACTGTGATGGAGCCCTGACCCTGCCTGAGTTCTGTGCTGCGTTTCATCTTGTTGTGGCCCGGAAAAACGGCTACCCGCTGCCCGAGGGCTTGCCTCCGACTCTGCAGACAGACTACCTGCAAGCAGGTAAGGCCTCATCATGAATCCTAAACCTTAGCCATTTTCCATCCAGGCCTTATAAGAACCTTTTGTGCCTTCACATGGTATCCAGGTACATGGCAGAGTCCTTTGTGTCTAAAGTAGTAACTGTCCTTTAATTGATACTAGACTCTCACATCTTAATGATGTGAGTAATAGGGATGATGTGGGTAACGGTGAGTTATCCGTTACTCCTATTCTAGTGCTCTCTGGATGGATTTGAATCAGTCCCTTACCCTTTCATGAAAATTATGGAGTAGGCAAGTACTGAACCTCTCAGCTGATATAAAATGAATGGGAAGATATTCCTGTAGAGCTAAGTGGTGATTTGGCATCTTTAGTGTCAAGTGGCTCGGGACAATGGAGTGGAATAGGACTCATACCCCATGAAGAAGTTAAAAATTACATGCCATGAAAGGCGCAGAGTGTGGTGATCTTAGCGTACTCTTGATGAGGTTTTACATCTGTATGTACCCATGTAACTGCAATCAGATAAAGATACAGAAAATCCCAGCACACTCCAGGGTTGAAACAGAGCTCTTTGTGTTTCTCCTTAATAAAGCTATTACCCCCAAGCCTTTCGATAACGAAGAGTCATGGTGAGTCTAACGTTTTTATCCATTCTTTTGGAAGACTGGAAAATTGAGATTCTCTTGCCCTTTTCAAAGGCAGCAGGCAGTGATACAATTTCTATTACTCAGAGAAGTATAGCTTCCATTGGAAGGGTCCAGAAACAGCTGGTGCTGTCAGTAACCTTTCTCACTGTTTAGGGAAGGTCTCTTAAAAACAGGAGAGCTAGTTGTGGATGATTATTGGCAGGAAGGAGCAATGTCTATAGAAATTGTGATTAGTCATTAATAGAGTATAAATGTTGTGGTTATATCTAGAAAAGGCCCTAGATTATTGTATCTTGTCCCCTTATAACGACACTATATTCAAAGTGGCCAATGACTTCTGTAAGTCAGCATTGGAGTCTCTGACTCTTAAATAAAAAGTTTGTCATTTTCTGTATTTGGTAGTAAGGGGGCCAGAGCCAAACCAAAGAGAAGAGACCAAGCATGTGGCTGGTGCCAATGGCAGGTAAACATGTTGGGGGAGGAGTGACGCATTCTGGGATCTTCCCCAAATGCCTCCATAAAATATATGAACCGGAGGGTTCAGAGAGCAGAGGCTACTACTCCTTCCAGAGCTTAGACTTGCTAATAGCAGCTACTTTCTGACTGCAGCAGGCTGGATACCCTTCCTTCCAGGTTGGGGGAGACCCTCATGGGCCCCCAGGAACTAGTGTGCAATTGGGCGGCATGACACACTGCTCTATGTCCTCTTTGGTGTTTTTGTATCTTTTTTTCCCCCTTTTTCTCTCTGTTTCTCTTGGATTGAGGTGAAAAAGCACTAACAGTCTTGGCAACTGCATAGGTTTCATAACCAAGTCAGTACAGTGTCATCCAGGAGCCCCTTCTCCCGGGAGCAGGCCCACATGGGGCTTTTTCTCACTTTAATGTGGAGGATGAGCAGCTGACCAGAGGGCCAAGGTCTGCTTCAGGGCTATTTAGTTATATTTAATACCGTCACTGTCACTGTTGCCTATTGTGGGTCCTGGGGAGAGTCCTGGGTAACCTTATCTCTCATGGCCACACTTAACTTTCTGTTTTGGGTCTTGATTAATGCTTTTGTATTGTTCTGATGCCCTCTGGTTATGGAAACTATGCCAGCTGTCCTGACTCCTTGTTTGAGAAGTCACTTAGTAGGTATCCAAGTATTTGACAGACTGTTTCAAAGGTCACTAATAAAAAATGTTTTTTACTAACCCCCAGTACAAAATTATTTTTGTTTGGCCCATAAGCTCACTCGCTCTTTTCTTTCTTTTCCTTCCTTCCTTCCTTCCTTCCTTCCTTCCTTCCTTCCTTCCTTCCTTCCTTCATGTAATTTATTGTCAAGTTGGCTAATATACAGTGTATACAGTGTGATCTTGGTTTTGGGGGTAGATTCCATGATTCATTGCTTACGTATCTACCACACACAGTGCTCATCCCAACAAGTGCCCTCCTCAGTGCCCATTACCCATTTTCCCCTCTCCCCAAAGTGGCTACAATGAACAACTCAGGAAACAACAGATGCTGGCGAGGATATGGAGAAATGGGAACCGTCTTACACTGTTGGTGGGAATCACTAATAAAAAATAAAAAAGAATCTGAAGGCCCTGAGCAAAAAGCATGTTAACAGAAGACGAGGAGCATTTTGATTCCTTTATTACTGCCAATGACTACTTTCACCTTGCTTATGGGGGGGGGGTCTGAAATAGAGTGCCAGTCACCAGGCACCTTCTTTTCATTTGCAATGAAGCCCCTGGTTTGTTCCTGATCTTTTGTGGAGGCTATCAACACGCATTTATACAGAAACAACTGAAGAATCCATGACATACCCTTTAATTAGACAAAGACTTCACATCATTTCCAGAGCTTGTGGGATTAAACTTAAATAACAATTACATAGTTCTAACAAAAAAAACCCGAGCGAT
Source organism: Suricata suricatta (assembly GCF_006229205.1). Lineage (NCBI taxonomy): Eukaryota > Metazoa > Chordata > Mammalia > Carnivora > Herpestidae > Suricata > Suricata suricatta. Next base: position 12,384,752 of record NC_043717.1, read on the forward strand.
CTCATAAAACCTCATCAGACTCAATGATGGTATATTTTAGGCAAACCCTGAGGGTTTTAGCAGTTAACTTTATAATGCTTTATCACTCATGTTTATCTTTGTATATAGCTCAAGAAAATGGCCAGAACTGTCTGGGTTTTCTCTATGCTTTTAGACTTCGCAAAATATGAGTGATTCTGTTAATTTGGGGGGTTCATTTTTAGGGTATCTCACTTGCCTTTTTTAAAAGCTTTGTTTTTGTTCCAGCTTTTTTTCTGATTAGCCCACATTCAGTCTTTTACAAAAATGTAATCCAGCTTTCAACAAGATTGGTGAAGAGTATAAATTCGGTTGATACAATCATGCACTTACAGTTATACAAGCTTGTTTTCAATAAAATAACGAAACAAATTGTGCCTGACTTTTTCCCTAATAGTGAAACTTAAAGGATGCCGGTGGAAGGAAAAGTTGGTTATTTGGTAGCTTACCCATGGGCCATTTGATATTTTCCTGTCTGGGTGACTGGGTGGATTGCAGTATAGATTTTTTTTTAACCCCTCTAAATGAATGTCTTTATTATTTTATTTCTACATTTAAAAAACATAGCAATAGCATTCCATGAACAAAGGAAAATGACCAAACTTCTCAATTCAAAATTTAAAAACTTTGTTAACCAAATTCCAGCCAACATTTGTTCTGTCAGTTATCAGCAAAGTCATATCAGTTAAGTTTGTGTTTTTAAAAAATGTTTATTTATTTTGAGAGAGAGGGAGAGAGAGAAAATCTAAGCAGTGTAGAGCCCAGTGTGGCGCTCGATCTCACCAAATGGGAGATCATGACTTGAGCTGAAACCAAGACTTGAATGCCTAACCAACTGAGCCACCCAGGTGCCCCATCACATGGGCTAAGTTAAGAGAAAACAAACAACTGATTTTCTCATGAATGATGATAATGATAGTAACACAAACACCAATAGTAATAAACAAGAACCATCTTACAGAATTTTGGAGACTAATGATATCAGCAGTAGCTATGTCTGTAGGCATTGTAATGAAGTCTTGCATTTAATTATCACTAATGTATCAGAATGGCTAATGATGAGGGGACTTTGGGGTTAGTAATACCTCTGATCTATCCTGGCTTTGCTAATTTTTACTTGTCTGATTTGGGCCAAGTGATTTGACTTGCTTATCAATTTTTTTCACCAGCACAAAGGGAATAATATGCACTCTGAGGGTAACTGTAAGGACCAGTATAGATTTTTACTGTAGAGTTTGTTAAAAATAATTATGTGAGAGACACTGTTCTTCTTTGTGGTCAGAATGCTGCATTCGGAAGAGTGTTCCTACTGTCATGGAACTTACTGGCAGTTAGAGGATCGATGTCAAATAAACTCACGTACCTCATAATCGGAGGCCGTGGTAGGTGATGGGAACGGGAAGTACAGCTGCAGCAAGAGGGGCGCCATCTTAGGGAAGGCTTCCTTAGATATTTGAGCTGACGTGTGAAGGATGAGCCAAGGGCCATGGAGGTGAAGTGGGGGAGAGTAGGCTCTGGGCAGAGGGGGCGGCAGGTGTGCTGCAGAGGCCCTGACAGGTGGCTTGGAGCATCGGTGGCATGGAGACTTCAGGCCACAGTGGCTGGAGTGCAGGGAGCCGGGGCTGGAGGGGCTGAGGATGAGGCTGAAGAGGAAGGTAGGGAACAAATCACTGGCAATGACGTTGATGGCTTTTAAGCAGGGAAGTGCCCCAATCAGGTCTGCTGTTAGAAATGATGGTGCTGGTTGCTGACTGGGGAACGGGTTTTGAGGAGCAAGGGTGCCACCTCCAAGACCAGGTTATGGCAGCAGTCCAGTCAGGACCACAAGGCCTGGCACTAGGGAGGTGACGATGGAGTTGGAGACATGGGGACAGGCTAGAGATTTAGTAGGTAATGATGACATTTGTAGTTTTTGAAAGTGTTACCTGTTTAGGTAGCAAGACCTTCTCATGATAAAGCTTTAGGCATGTAATTTTAGTCAGATCACTGATTCGTAAGCTAGAAACAGAAATCTAATCTTGGTTAAACCTGCTCTTGTGGCTATATTGCAGAAGGGGACTTGGAAAGTTGTTTTGCTGTTTTTACCAAGGGAATGAGACACCCCCCCACCCCCAGTTTACGTCAGAAAAATCGCCAGGGCCCACGGTTTGCCCTACCTGATATCAGTGAAGTTCAGAGCAGAGTAAGCAAATGAACAATTTAAGGTGCTTGTCTTCGGTTGTGCAAGTTGAGTAGCTCTTGGTCATGGCCAGTACGTTACTGCAGATGGAAATTGGCATTTCAGACTGGTGGAGGTAGGAGGGTGAGAACAAGGGTTAAAAACCATGTCAATCCATTTTTGATATTTGACTTAAAATTTTTTAAGATTTAAAAAAAATTTTAAAAATGTTTATTCCTGTGAGAGAGAGAGAGAGAGAGAGAGAGAGAGAGAGAGAGAGCGCGAGCGAGCGAGCGAGCAAGCATGAACCGGGGAGGGGCAGAGCAAGAGAGGAACACAGAATCTAAAGCAGGCTCCAGGATCTGAGGTGTCATCACAGAGCCTGACGCAGGGCTTGAACTCAGACACTGTGAGATCGTGACCTGTCCCGAAGTTGGATGTTCAACTGACTGAGCCACGCAGGAGCCCTTGATTTAAAAAAAAAAAATTTAAAACATGGCTTAAAATTTTTGATTTCTTAACAGGTGGTCTTGACAAATCTGTAGCTTCTGGTTACTGTCTGCCATGATCTGCTTTTCCTCCTTGGGATATTGACCAATTTTCTGGTTGAGACATTTCCTTCTTGACTACTTGGCGACAAAGTGGTGAAACAGAATGTGGCTCTCAGAAATGGTGTGTTGAGTATTAGTTTACCCAGTAGCCTGATCCACTGAGCTACCCAGCTAACATAACAGCCTCTGACCCTGTTCCATGTTCAAAGAAACTCATAATGGGATTCTTCTTTCCTTGTTGTAAATCAGCAAGAACTTGTGCTCTTATTTTTGTTTTTCTGCTAAACAAAAGAATATTTTAGAAAGTTTTCTGTGGCACTGGTCATTGCAAGATCTTGCCTGTTTCCAACAACAATAGCTAAAATGAAGTATTTCCGTAGTTAATGTTTATAGCATAAAGACTACCCACATAGTTGCTGCCATTTAAAAATTGTGCTGATAGCATAGTTAAAACTTCAGTATTGTGACTGTGAAGGTCACTACTATGTTACAAGGTAAATGCTAGAAGCATGTACCTTCTAGCAGGACTGCTGACAGTTCAAGTCGCTGTTCTTCCATTTGCCAGCTCTATGACCTTGAGTGAGCTGCTTAGCTTCCCTGCTCCTCAGTTGTCTCACATGTCAAATGGGGAGGACAGGAATAGTAGGTTGTATGTATACAGAACTGAAAATACTGCCTCCTTGTGATTAGTGCTATAGCTAGTGTGTCACTACTAAACGTTTTATTGTAATATTTAATAAGCACAGAAAAGCTGATAGGAAACCATGCCTGCTATGAATATAGTTTATGCTCTTATATATTCTTTTTGTTTTTCTCTTAGCTTTTCCTAAGCCCAAGTGGGAGTGTGCGTTATTTGATTCTTATTCTGAGTCAATGCCTGCAAACCAACAACCTCGTGACTTGAATCGGATGGAGGTAAAAGATCTTCATATGTTAATAAATAAGGATGCGTGTGGAATTAAATCCATAAGCCTGTGTTCTTTACAAACTCCAGAAAATCCACTTTCATAACATTTTCTCTTCATGCTGTGTACTTATGTTGAGGCCCAGCCTTTCAAATCTAGACACCAGATATATCTTATAATTACTTGTTTTCTTTTCTCCCTAGAACTAGGTTTAGTGAAATAAACAAAGTAGTCTCTTGACCGTCTAGGGGTGAAATTAACGTATAGACAAACTAAGCCAGAGGAACGCTAGCCAAGTTGTTTATTTTAACCAACTTTAGTTTTGAAGTAAACATTGTAAAGTTGTATTTTAGTAGTTGAGTGTGAGCGAGAACTAATGGATCAGACAGTTTTAAGAGGAAGTTTGAGAACTCTGTGAGAGGACCCCAAATCACATTTAAAGCTACCTCCTCCCTCAGGGTGTTTAGACCAAATGAAGACTGGTAGATTATCCCAAGAGAAACCTGTAGAATTCCTATAATGTTGGGCCATTGATGTTGTTGGGGCCTAGCCACATGCCTAGTGGTCCTTAGGTATGCATCAATAAATCGGAGTCATTATGGTTATTGTTAATGTCAGCACAATCTTCACCATCATCATTGCCATTATGCTTGTTGTGATGACAACTTAGGACATCTGCTGTTCCATCCTAAAAAAAATCCAGAAATGTGTAATAACTGGAGGTTTATTTAGAGGCTGCTATTGTCCTCAGACCCTGGTTAAAACTGTTGCAAGATGGTGGAAGTCAGAGGCAGGGTTCAGGGCCATTTGTTTAATGTCTTGCAACTGTGTGTGATGGTTTATTCTGTTCCGTGGGGCTCTCAGGCATGCAGTCTGTGGCATGGACCCCTGCTCTTTGGGGAGGGAACCAGCCTGCTTCTTCAGTGCTTCCTCTGATAATGCCTCCCTGCTACTCTTTATTCGAGTCATAGCCTCTGTGATTTCCTCAACAGATTTATGCTCCAGGGAAAAAGGTAGAAAGTGGTATCAGGAGCGATAGATGTGCATTTGAAGAGTTTTAGCTTTTTACATTCCTTATTGTGCAGAATGCATATGATGGAAAAGCAGATGGATAGAATAGCCACTTTTCCTGGGCCTCTGTGTACTCTGGGGCTGCTGGCGGCATCTGGAGGCTTCTGTGGCTGCCCTGCTTCTGTTTGTTTGCTATGGGTCCCCCTGTTTGTGTAAAGTTAGGAGGTTGTTAGGTGATTTATTAAAAAATGTCATAAACTCTTATTATTTCTAGAATACACTCAGGTGGTCTGTGCCCTTCCATCAGAAACTAATAATGCTGTGTTTTAGAGAAATTAGTTACCGGCCAGTGTTGCTTTCCCCCATGTAGTCATTTATCATCTGTCTGAAAGGAGAGGAGTCCATATACAGTAAGCCGTGAAGTCTGTCAATGCAGATACTTTGAAACACACACTCTGATGTCCTTGATGCCATTTTTGATGTTCAACTTTATGGATGTGATGTGCAGCTAGTTTTATGTTATAAAATTTTGTAGACTTTAACTGGCTCTTTTGGTGGGGGTGGGGGTGGTTAAAAAGTCTTTGCTTTGCCCTGTCCAAGTAAGAGAGCAACAACAACAACAACAACTCTTTCCCAACAAAATTGTTATATTCCAGGGTGGAATGCTTTCAGATAATGATGTAATATATAGAATTCATGGGCAAAGTAATGAGGTCAATTAATGCTTTGGCCATTCAAGTATACATCAAATTTAAGTAGCTAATGATTAAATATTTCATCTTCTTCTATTGCATTCATTGTTCTACCTGCCAGTCTTTTACTCTCTCATGAATGCATGCGTGGGATGTAAATAGATCCTGATCCCAGCCCTGTGAGGTATAGCTCCATATAGGTGTTTGGTCTGTGGAGAAAGCTGTAACTGATTCGGCTCCTGGGAAGTTTGCTCAGCAGTTCGGATCAGACTTCCAGAAAGCAGAGTGGTAACCATGTACTTGTTTCCTTCAGGAACTAAAGAGAAATTTCAGGTAAAGTCCTCTTTAGCAGTGCTTCCTGAAGTTTTATTATTATTTTTTCTTATTTTTTTTCATTTCATTTTTTTTTTTGAGAGAGAAACTGTGAGTAGGGGAGGGGCATAGAGAGAGAGGGAGAGAGAGAATATCAAGCAGGCTCCAGACTGTCAGCATGGAGCCCGATGGGCGGTTTGAACCCACGGACCGTGAGATCATGACCTGAGCAGAAGTCAGATGCTTAATTGACTGAGTCACCCAGGCGCCCCATAGCAGCGCTTCTTACATTACTGGATTTCTTCCCTTGTAAACAGCTTTACTAAAATATAATTCACATACTATACTCATCTACATGATACAATCCAGTGGCTTTTAGTGTATTAACAGAGTTGTGCAACCATTAGTACAGTCTAATTTTAGAACATTTTTCGTCACCTCAGAAAAGAAAGCCTGTGCTCCTTACCTGTCATTCACTATGCCCTCCTCACCCCAGCTTTCTGTCTCTGAATTTGCCTATTGTGGACATTTCATATAGAATCATCCAGTATCTAGTTTTCCGGTGACTGCCTTCTTTCTCGTAGTATGATGTTTTAAAGTTCATGTCGTAGTGTGTGTCATTGCTCTTTCCTTTTCATTGCTGAGTGGCAGTCCATTGTGTGGCTCTGGCACGTTTGTCTGTTCTTTAGCTGATGGACATTGGGCTTGTTTCTGCTTTGGGGCTGTGAGGAAAAAATGTTACTGTGAACATTCATGGACCAATTTTTGTGTGAACATAATGTGAGTTCTCTTGGGTGCTTACCTAGGAGTGGAATTATGTGTGTCATGTTGTAACTTGTGTTTAACTTTTTAAGGTACTGCCAAAATTCTGTTCCAAGTACTCACAGCATTTTTCATTCCTCTACCAGTAATGTATGAAGGGTCCTATTGCTCTATATCCTTGTTAACGTTTTTTTTTTTTTTAATTGTCTTTTTTAGCCCTCCTAGTGGGAGTGAAGTGTTATCTCCTTGTGGTTTGGATTCAAATTTCCCAATGACTTCTGATGTTGAGCATCTTCTGTTGTGTTTGTTAGCAGTCTGTATATCTTCTTTGGTGAAATGTCTCTTTAGATCCTTTGTCCATTTATAACTTTGGTTGTTATTGAGTTGTAAATGTTCTTTGTACATTCTTAATGTAAGATCCCAATTAGATATATAATTGGCAAGTATTTCTTTCTTTGGTTTTCTCCTCTTTTTCAAATTCAAGTTCGTTAACATGCAGTGTAGTGTTGGTTTCAGGAGTAGAACCCGGCGCTTCATCTCTTACATACGACACCCAGCGCTCATCCCAACGAGCACCCTCCTTAATGTCTGTCATTCATATAACCCAGCGCTCCCACCCTTCCAGCACCCTCTAGTTTATTCTCTGTATTTTAGTTTCTTATCATTTGCCTCCCTTTCTGTTCTTATCGTATTTTTCCTTCCCTTCCCCTATGTTCATCTATTTTGTTTCTTAAATTCCACAAATGAGTGAAATGATATTTGTCTTTCTCTGCCTGATTTATTTCGCTTAGCATAATATACTCTATTTTCATCCATGTTGTTGAAAATGGCAAGATTTTATTCTTTTTCATTGCTGAGTAATATTCCATTGTATATATAAATCACATCATCTTTATTCATTCATCAGTCAAAGGACATTTGGGCTCTATCCGTAATTTGGCAGTTGTTGAAAGCGCTGCTGTAAACAGTGGGGTGCATGTGCCCCTTTGGATCAGCATCTTTGTCTCCTTTGGATAAATACTTAGTAGTACAATTGCTGGGTCATAACGTAGTTCTATTTTTAATTTATTTCCTCAAAAGGAACCTTCATCCTGTTTTCCAGAATGGTTGCACCAGTGTGCATCCCCACCAGCAGTGCAAGAGGGTTTCCCTTTTTCCGCATCCTTGCCAACATCTTTTGTTTTCCTAGTTGTTAATTTTAGCCATTCTGACAAGTATGAGGTGGTATTTCTTTTTTTTTTTTTAATTTCCTGAGAGTGTCCTCTGCAACACAAATGTTTTTTATTTTAGTGAGATCCAGTTTGTCTCTTTTTTTTTCTTTTGTTGTTTCTGCTTTTGGCATCCTAGCTAAGAAACCATTGCCTATCAGAAGCTCAGAAAGACTGACTCCTATGTGGCCTTCTAGGAGTTGTGTAGTTCTAGGTGTCATGTTCAGTCCCGTGATCCAGTCCAAGGTTATTATTGCATATGCCGTGAGGAAGAGTTCCATCTTCATTCTTCCATATATGAACATCCGGTTGTCTCAGCATCATTTATTAAAAAGACAGTCCTGCCCCCACCACACAATTGTTTGTGTTGCACCTTTGTTGAAAATCAGTTGACTATAAATGAAAATCTTTATCTATGGATTCTCAATTCTATTCCACTGATCTACGTGGATGTCATAATGCTAGTACCGCACTGTCTAGATGACTGTAACTTTGTGGGAAGTTTTGAAATTGGGAAGTCTGAGTCCTTAAATTTGCTTCTTTTGTTGTTGTTCTTTCTTTTAAAGGATATTTTTAGGATATTTTTGCTCTTTTGGGTCCTTGCATGTCCATATGAAATTTAGGACAAGCTGTTCAAATTCTGCAAAAAAGCGAAGAAGGATCGCACTGAATCTGTAGATGATTTTGGGGAGTATTGCTATCTTAACAGTGTTGAGTCTTGTGACCCATAAGCATGGGATGTCTTTCCATTTCTTTAGGTTTTAAAATTTTCTTTCAAAGGTAGTTTTTTTGGGGATAATTTTTATCTGTATTTTCTACTCCTAAATAATTTTCTTCTAACTAGGGATCTAGTTGATAATCCAGGTGGGAGAAGAAGATGAAAGAAAGGCACTTTTAAGATACATTCTCTGTTCTGTTGGAGGTAGTAGACTTTGAGTAGGAAATTATATTTGGAGGTTTGGTGGTAATGCCCAGGATGATCTGCTGAGGACTGTTAAATCCTAGGTCAGGTTACCGGCAAGCAGCACGCAAGTATCACTTAGCTCACTGGGGTTATTCAGATCTTGAGAGGCAAACCAATGAACCTTCCGGAGCACCAGGTTGCTCCAAGATTTACCCTGCTTCCTTTTAGTTTTGATTTTCTGAATATGTTTAAAATTAAAAGAATAACAAAGGGCATATAGTGGCAAGTCTTACTCCCATTCTTTTCCCCATCTGCTGAGTCACCCTTCAAATTTTATGTATCTTTCCAGAATTTGTTTATATAAATACTAATCTATATTGTTCTGTAATCTTATCAAAGGCCTCAGAGTGCATATTTAGACTTTGTAAGAAATGAATTTATAGTCAGTAAATTTTACACAAAAATTTAAATGAATCAGTACTCAATCAATTGGATGGGGTCTTCTATTTTATTAGTATTACTGAACACTTACCCTAAGTGGGTTAGGAGAATACTTTGTTCTGGTCATCAATAAAATTACCTTATTGCTTGACAAGGAGGCTATTTGAATCAGGCTGTTGAACACTCTCTGCGTTACACATTTTGGCAAATAGCCACATTGTAGGGCTCCTCGTCAGAACTCTGCTTGTGCAGCAGTACAGAGAGTGCACATTGGTTTTGGATGGAATGGGCAAACACTACACAGTTCCCTGGCTGAGTCCCACACTGGATTCAGATTTAATATGCAGTCTATACATCTGCCTAAATCTGAATCATTATGTGTTTTCTCTGCACATGTATATTTCCTTTTTTAAAAAAAAATTAAAATAATCTCTTCACCCATTGTGAGGCTCAAACTCAAAACCCTGAGATTGAGTCACATGCTCTACTGACTGAGCCAGCCAGGTGCCCCACATGTAAAATTTCAATACAAATTGACTTATACCTCACTAGGAACCCCCCAAAATAAAAAAAGTATTAAATGTCAGGGTTTACTGAAGACAGAAATATGGGCAAGATATGTAGCTTTTAAAGCATTTTCATCATATGTATACTTAATGTAATTTCCATTTCAACCTGTATAATGTATTTACTTTTCTTTTCCAAGAAGCTATCTATTAAAGACATGGCTGACTTTCCTGTCCCAACCCAAGATGTGACTAGTGATGACAAGCAAGGTATGGAAAGAATGAGTTTTCTTCCTTTAGGGACATTCTACCTGTGGTTCTTCATCCACTTCTCTTGGAATGGCTGGCTTCTGGAGCATGAAGTAACAGGAGCTTCCAAAGGCCCTCAGCTCCTCGGCCCCTTACTTCTGACCCCTTGCTTGGTTGGAATTTGGTGATATTCATTAGGAGATGACCAGAAGCTGAAAGAATCGAGAGCTTAGCATCTTGGGTTGGCAGAGGTGGACCCAGAACATCAGTATAAATGCACATTTGTACACAGATCTAATCCTTGAGGAAGTTATCTTTCTGGAGAGAGTTTCTGTCCCTGGGATTTGTCTGCTGTTAGTTTGTGGGTGCGAGGCCCTGTCGGGGAGCCAGCGGCAGTCTGTTGGTCTTAACTGGTGAGTGAAGAGCAGCACGGCACAGTTTTCCATGTCGGTGCTACTGTTAGGCACAGAGATGAGTTGACCTGGGAACATTTAGAACAGGAAGACCTCTCCCTGCTCCCACCACTCCATATAACGCTTTCTAATCTCCCAGGTCCTTCCTCATTCACTGCTTTATTCAGTTCTCACAAAACTGAGTGGAGGCTCCTATGTTTTAGCACCTAAAATATAGAGAACAGTAAACCGAAATTCAGGCAGTATGCATATTTGCTTAATAATAAAAAGAGTGAAGAGAAGAATAAGGATTTTCTGAGTCTCAAGGCAGTATTCCTTTTATTACTATCCATGAATGAGAGGCTTATCTGAAGGGACTAAAAATCAGTGAAGCTATTTCAGGTTTTATTGTCCAGACCTGCCATTGATGCAACCTTGTACAGGAGTTAAACATGAAAAATAAGTTTTCCATTAGGAAACAATAATTGCTTGCTCTCTATTTAAATATTTGCTCAGGAGAGGCAGGCAGAAGTAGACATTTTTCACTCCAGTCTGTACTCTGATCACTGTCTTTCCTGGTGGGTCTTAGTCTTGATTGCACATTGGTATAACGGGCCTAAAAGTACTGAAGCCTGCATCTCACTCCCAGAGAGATTCTGATGTTATTGGTCTGGATGTCAGGAATGAAAGGGGGAGATTTCTGGCGCTTGCTGGTAGTACTCCTCCTGACCACTAGAGGTGCTCTTGGTTGAACATTGTAAATTCAGCTATGTTCTTTGTGGGATGAGAACCTATTTCCCTACTTCAGGGGATCTCTATTGTTTTAGTGCTGTAGCAACCAAAAGAGGTTTGTAACACCGCTTTCATACGTGAGGACTAGGGATTCTTTGTTTTAATGTGCCTCAGAAATAAAAATTTACAGTTTTTTTCTCCTCCTTTCTCTTGTTCTTTAAAAACAAAACGTGTAGGTTTGAAAAGTTCTACAGATGAAGCATTACCAAAGGACACATCTGAGGACCAAGGTAGGAAAAAACAATTTCAATATGCTTTTCTGTGATTACCTTCTAATTTAAAACACCTAATAGTTTCAGTGAGTAGAAAATTACTGGTTGTTTGCCTTGGGTTTTATTATAATGAAACCTTTTGGTTGCTTTTTAACCCTTTTCATACCTTAAAAGAGGGTTTTTTTTTTTTTTACGTTCTGAATTTAGGTTTCACCAATAGGATCACTCAGTTTGAAGTTAGAATCTTATTGTTACTTTTACTGTGAAATTGGAAGGGCTTGGAGTTGAGAAGATTTCAGTAAGCCCTTGTGGTTTCTATGTAGAGTAAGGAGCTAATGGGGTAGATCAGGTGGAGGCCTGCAGTTGAACTTTTACATTTCCAAAGCAGAAATTGCCAATGTTTTCATTACACTTCACCAGGAAGGCAAGTAAATGTGCTTATACATGGAATGGATTCCAAGGAGAAGAAAGAAAAGTTGTGTTTGCTCACATTCTTGGAGAGTCAGCCCTGTGTCTGTGAATGGTAGAGATGGCCAGGCATGTGTCCTTAGCTCTCTTGATGGAAGCCATTACTGAACCAAGGAGAGCCTGGTTAAAAACAAACTGGCTAGGGAGGGCGTTACTCTTTGGAGCCCCGGTTACAAGGACATGAAAGAAATGCTGCATTCTCTCTTACTGGTATCTCTCATAACATTTAATAAGTAAATCATGTTTGTTTTGGTTAGTTAGCTGTCATCCAAGGCTTATTTGTTTAAAGTTGGAACAAAGGAATTGACATAACATTGACGCTTATGCTATAGTACAATTTTCCCCAGACACCAAGTTCATTCAAGGTTTAAAAGAGAGAGGGTTAGAGGGAGAAGGAGTAGGGACAGAAAAGGAGGAGGGGAGAGAGCAAGAATGAATACAAATCAGAATATATGGTTGATTTCAGTGAAGGGGTCTCAGAATCTCTGTTTTTAGGTAGTCTGCCAAGCCATTCTGATATGTAGCCTATTTTGGGAAACTTTGCCTCTAGAAGATGATGTTAAGAAATAGAAACTTGTTGGGGCACCTGGGTGGCTCAGTCAGTTAAGCGTCCAAATTTGGCTCAGGTCATGATCTCACAGTTTGTGGGTTTGAGCCCCATGTTGGGCTCTGTGCTGACAGCTCAGAGCCTGAAGCCAGCTTTGGATTCTGTGTCTCCCTCGCTCTCTGCCCCTCTCCCACTCACGCTCTGTCTCTCTCAAAATAAAACATTAATGTGTGTTTTTTTTAATGTTTTATTTATTTTTTCACACACACACACACACACACACACACACACACACACAGCGTGAGCAGGGGAGGATCAGAGAAAAGAGGGAGACACAGAATCTGAAGACAGGCTCCAGGCTCTGAGCTAGCTGTCTGCACAGAGCCTGACGTGGGGCTTGAACCCACAAATGTGAGATCATGACCTGAGCTGCAGCTGGATGCTTAACCAACTGAGCCACCCAGGCGCCCCAATAAAATAAAACATTAAAAAATTAAAAAAAATTGAGATTGTAGATCAACCATGACTCCCGAAGTGGTAGGAATTTGCAAGCCTAGTTTGGGCTTTTGAAACTGATTTGGATTCCTTCATCATAAGGAGAAATGCTCCGTTTGTGTAAAGACAAATGGCTGGCTGGCCTGGTAGAGCATTTAAACTTTAGGCTTGCCCTCTATACCCATTTTAGGATAAATGTGTGAGGTAGGTTCTTTCCAACTCTAATTTCTGGAGCTGGAGTGGTTGTGCCTCAGTTTTTGTAAACTTTATGTTAACAGTATTAATAAAAGCTATTTGAATTTAGAGAGTTAAATTGGTGCTTTTCCAACAGCCTTTGAGCCCATCACTTCCTATTTTTTCCATGAGCATCATGTGTTTTCTGGAGCATGAGCTGTAGACGTCATTTTTAAGATTTCTTCATTGAATGGGCCACGGAGTCACCAGACAAATCCTATCAGGGTGTGCGACTGTGCATGAAGTACGTCTGAGTTTCTTTCACGTTCTGCCCAGGAACATGCTACGTGGTTTCTGATTCATTTTTCCCCTTGCTCCCTTATCTGGAGTGGCTGTGAGGGAATCCCTCATCTGAAAGGTATTTAATACCCCCTTTCCTGGGGAATGTTTGCATTTCCACTGCCAGACACTATGGAGTTTCAAGGTGGTGGTTGTCTGTCCATGCCACTCGGGCAGTTCACCTCAGTTGAGTTGCTGCCTTTTAGAAAATTAAACTTTACGCTTGCCTTTTTATCCTATTTCAATTTTCTGGAAGGATGACATGCCTGGAGTGTCCTTCGTCCGTCTTCCTAGCTAAGTGAGCAGCTGTGACCTGCCCGCTGGCTGTGCCTGGCTTCCCGTACAACGCGGTCTTGCCATTTTGGCAGATACTCACATGCCCCGAATGCCGAGTCTGACCTGCTGGGGCTTGGTGGCTGATCGAACACTGAACCAGAATAGTGTTCTCTAGCTCTTTGTGATCTGAAACCTGGGGGGACTCACCACGACCTACCTGGGTGTATTTTCAGTGCAGGTGGCAGAAGTCTCTCCCTGCCCTGCTCGTCCACAGTGGCTGGTACTGTTGATAATGATGATAATAGTAGTGGCGAGGAGGAGGATGCTGTGGTGGGATTGCTGTCAGGGAAGGGGGGTTCCTTGTCACATATTTTTTAATATGCCCTTACCCTTTTAACTGCTGAAAGCGTATATATTAGTGGAGTCTAATAGATTTCTTAGCTAACATATTGCAGCCTAATTCCCCAGAGCACACTACACAGTGGTGATCTTTTTCTTGGCGTCTGTAGGTCATGCTGCGCATACCAGGCCTGTCTGTCCCCACGCAGTAGTCTGCAGGCAGCTGTTGGTGATTCTGGCCGCTGCCCTGTTTGCCGCTATCGCCCCGCGGCCTTATGGGGTAGAGCAGTTTTCTCTTCCATTACCTGTTCACACCTGCACCTCCTTTGCTGTTCTAGAGTGAACTCCATTTAGAATCCCGATTTCTGAGATTGGAAAGTTAGGAGCACTCTACAACAGTAATATTTTACAATTCTAAAGTACATTTTGTTTTCCAAGTACCTTCACTTTCCCTCCCCCTCCCCAGGAGAGAGGGGCCACGTTTTTATTTTCTTCATTCTGGAAGTGAGGAAACTGAGGTTCCGAGACGCAGTAGTGGTGTGGCCAGGAGGAACACGTGGGCCTCAGGACTCCTGTCCAGGTTCCCACTGCATGTCCCCACCCCTTAGCCCATGTGTCCGTGTGTCTATCTCACACCAGCAGGGCTCACCCTTCCTTCCACACCCCTTCTTACCCCAGCAAAAAGACAGAGATAATGGTACTTGAGAAAGGAATTAACGGTCACTACAGTCTGGTTTGGGGAGCCAGACTTTTATTTTAACATGACTAAGACTTTCCCAACCCACACATTTCTTTTTTTTTTTTATGTTTGTTTATTTTTGAGAGAGAGAGAGAGAGAGCAAGCGAGCACGTGCTAGCAGAAGAAGGGGAATAAAGAGAGGGAGAGAGAGAATCCCAAACAGGCTCTGTGCTGACTGCGGGGCTTGATCCTGACCTAGGCTTAAATCAAGAGTCAGATGCTTAACTGACTGAGCTGCCCAGGTGCCCTGGACCCACATATTTCTGGGAAGTAGTGTAGTCTGAGAGAGAAGAGGTGCTCAGAGCCACCTGCCCAGAGGACGGTCCCCAGCTTTGTGGTGAGTCTTACACTGTCCAGTCAGCCCCAAGGCAGCCTGCTTGGCTGCAGGGGTGGCTTGCCTTTGTTGCCTGGGGTGTGTGCAGCGGGAAGAGGCAGTTTTCCATGGACTCGCCGGTGGGGACGCGTGATAATGGGCGAGACAGGGCTCAGGCTTCCCGATGCTTTGCAGGGCTCAGGCAGTGGGTCGTTGGTTTGGAGTTGAAAGATGCCCTTGTTCTCACGATAACAAGCCACGATGCTTATTTTGAGAGAAAGGGGTCTTTTCTATAGCTGACCATATGTAAAGGAATATATATTGCTTCCTTGCTCTGTGCTTTGTTAGCATTTTTAACTCCTCTTTCTCTCCTGCTTATCTAACTCATAGATTTTAATGACCATCGTAAATCCAGGGTCCTTCACACCAAGGAGGCTTTTTATATTTAAAGCAATGTTAAAAAAAGGGTGGAATAATGCATTGAGACATTTTCTCTCTGGAAGAATTTCTGCAAACAATATATAAACGATATTCTCCTTGTTCCTAGTTAGTAGCACTTTTTTCTGTGAATTTTTATGAGATTTTATGATGAAAGATTCACAGTGTTTGCAAAATCTTAGCATAACTGGTTTCTAAAGTTCTTTCATAGTGTATAGAAAACATAAAGGATTAATGTTTTTGTAAATGTTTCTAATTATTCCCAACAACTTGTGAGGGGAACGTTAGGGTCCGTGGGTGTCGATAGTGAGCAAGTTAGTTTATGACTTAAATTTGATAAGGAAAAGTCATATGGTTGATAAGATATTTTTATTATTTTATTTTTTTATGTCTTTTATTTTTGAGAGACAGAGACAGTGTGAGCAGGGGAGGGTCAGAGAGAGAGGGAGAAACAGAATCTGAAGCAGGCTCCAGGCCCTGAGCTATCAGTACAGAGGCCAACGTGGGGCTCGAACCCACAAAACGTGAGATCATGACCCGAGCCGAAGCTGGCACTTAACCGACTGAACCACCCAGGTGCCCTGATAAAATATTTTAATGATTTCATTCCATAATATCCTCTGTGTGTGTGTGATCCGGTCACAGGGACATAAGATGCAAGACTATTTTCTTACAGTAAAAGCTGTGTTGCTCATTTCAACTTAACTTGTGGGAGCTTTGATTTCCTGTGGTCATGCTGCTCTAGTAGTGTGTTTTAAGAAATTCTTAAAATATGTAACCTGATAGAGTTTTTTCCTAGCCTTCAGGGGAGGCTGGTTCAAAATCAATTACTAGGCTATCATGACAGACCAAGGAAAACACAGGTCAGAGCCCCTCATTATAGAAGTAGATAACCCCTTGAGAGGGTTGTCTTTTGAGACTGGAATTTCTTTATTCATCAGTGTAGATTTGCGAATAGCTCCTTAGTGCTCTAACAAAAGGAAAAACAATGTTGGTTTTCCTTTCGTTTGAATTGTGCCTTTAGCTCTAGAAATAAAATCACAAAATCCTGAAGATGTGGAGGCAGTCAAGTTCTCCACAGGGATGCCTGTAGCTCGTATTTACCTGTTGAGATAGATGTTGTGCACTAGCCCAGGGATTGCTCATAAACCTCTTCAACTACAGAAATGAAAGCCAAGTAAACAACAACCGGTCTTTGTTTCAGCCGCATCTAAGGATTCCAACAGCCTCAAAGCAAGACCAAGATCCAGGTAGTATGTGTTTAATTTCTGCTTTAATGCCCTTCATACCCTATCTCTGACTAGAAATAAAATCCCACAACCCAGAGCCCAGCCCATGATCTCCTTTTCCTTTAGATTTGCAGCCTAGGCTATGGGCGAGGGCCCTTGTCCTGAGGGGCCTGACCGGAGCCTGCAGTGCTGCTGGGAGACTTAGTTTCTGTGTCTCTTAGCGCCGGAAAGCGGTGGCTGCTGCTGACCGGTGGACCAACAAGAAGTGGCTTGTGTGATGTGGCCCACTTGCTGCAGGATGATAAGGAATAGAGGGCGATGGCTTTGGAGAGAAGGAAAAGTGGTTAGAAGGTAAACTGGCCCTGAAATTTACTGTCATGACAAGGGCGACACCACAAAGACACCTGAGGTGTAAACTCTAGAGTAGGAAAAGCAAATGCTCACAGTGATTTTAAAATGAGGCTTGACGCTTTAGGTAAGCAGTGCTTATTGTCTGTTTTATCCTATCTTAGAACCTCTTTTTGGAGTCCCAGATTTTAGGTCAGTAGAAGCTAGTAGAAGAGGGAGAGCCAGTAAGGCAGAGTTGCGGTTGACATCGGACATCAGAGCCGAAGATGGAGGAGAAATACAGAAACGTGCATAGAACCTCAGAGAGGGAACTGATATTGGGAGCACTTTTCAGTGGTAGGAAGACAGTGGAAGACAGGACAGTACGTTTGTGGCTCCCGAGTTTTGCTCTAGCTCTTCATGACGTTTTTCTTCTTTTGGCTACTTAGACACATTCCTGAAAAAGTGAAATTAAATCTGATAATACTTTATATGCTTGAAATATTGACATTTAAGGAAATCTCGTCTTTGTGTAAATCTAAGAGTTACCCCTTGGTGTATCTTTTAAATCTGTATTTTCTAAATTGGAGGTTTATTTCCTTGTTTATAGAAGGTACATATATCTATAGTCCTGTTTTTTGAAACAATAGATACAGTAATTTTTTTTGACAGGGAGAAAAGATATGGTCACTGGTTTTCCCTTCTCTAGGACTACCATATTTACTCATCTTTTTTGGTTGTTTTTTAAGGATGAATGGATCTTTTGCAAATTAGTCTGTACTGGCTTTAGGACATAGGAATAGTAACATTTACCTGCCTCAGAGTAGGAAGACCCTTTGAATCGCGGGAATCTGCTTATGTGTGCCACGTTAACTGTAAATTGAGCCTCACAGTTTTCTTCTGTTGACTTCCTCTTTTTCTCAAAGCAAACGAAAGTACAAAATTTCATAGTCAGATATTCTATTATTAATATCTCTGGCTAAATTTCATATACACTATTCTTTTAGGGATTGGTCTCCTAGTCTAATTTGGACCTTTTTATTTTCATTACTCCCCACTGGTCGTGACTGAGACTGAGAGAATCAAATTATTGTTATTTCCCTTTTTAGAATAATAAAACTGGAGACATGTGAGGGGAAGAGGGAAAATCCCAATTCTAACATCACTTACATTCATGATTGTGTTGATTCCCTGCACATTTGTATTTAAATTGGTTGAAGTCAGAGTTTTCCAGTATCACTTATTTGATATTCAGTTAACTTTCCATATGAAAATGTAAGTACACAGGTTATATATGGAAATAAAATGGAATGAGATAGGTGGGATGGGATGGCGTACCTAGCCGTGTGTGTGTGTGTGTGTGTGTGTGTGTGTACACACACACACACACACACACACACACACACTATTTTTTCTTTCTTGACTGAAAAAGGTCACTAAAGCTCTCGCATAAAAAGTTTTTTAATTTCTAGCTAGAGTCTCATTTCCTCTTTAAATCAAGAGTTCCCATTTGAAAACTGAATTCTCAGTTTCCTCTGACTCTGCTTGAAAGTACTGGAACATTCTTCATGTTGGTTCCAGCATGCCTTTGCCATGCCCATCATGGCACTTATTTTACAGGGACCACCCCAGAGCATGTCACATGCCGTTACAGTGGCTTTATTAAAAGGTTGCAACCCTGAATGACAAACAAAACTGTTCAGCTACCACAGAGAAACCCTTGAGGGAATGATTCAGGAAGGTAAAATCTTGCTATGCTAAAACCAGCTTTACCAAGAAGTGAAATTGCTTAATAGTAATAAATTCTGATTTTATAAATGCCCCCCTAATAGCTAAATACTAATAAAAGTTTTCTGAGGTTAATTTGTCTCTAGAATATATCTGACTCAAAGGTCATTTTATTCTTTGACATGAATTTAGCCAGGAAGCTGAGTAGAATGTATATAAACATGTGCTTTTTAGAAAATCATACTGGGAACCCATCCATGAATCTATTTCTAAGCAATAGACTAATGTACTGAGTTGAATTAATTTAGAAAATAATTAGGTAGGTCTCTAACTAGTTTAGCCGCTGCTAGCAAAAGATTTCTTTCCTGACTCATAGGCAGTATGAGAATATTTTAAAAATGGAATTTAGAAACAGAGTGGAGTTTGAATTGAACCTGTGTAACTTTCTAGCTATGTGATCTTCAGCAAGCTATTTATTTCCTGTTTCTTTAAATGTCAATATTGGAGTTACAATCTCAGAAGTTGCCTAGTTAGCTACTGACGTTACAGATGGACGGAGAAGGTTACGAGGAGGCTTTTGCCCCAAACTGGTCTTTCTCACGGTGAGTTAGCCTAGACCCCTCCATCTGACTGAGGCGTTTCCTGAATGTCACTTGCGGCCTACTCCCCAGAGCATCGGATACTTACTCTCGGGTTATCTGTCCCACCTCCAAAGGTGCCTGTCATCACATTAACATGTAAACAGGAGGAAACGTCTGCAGTCTGTTAATACCATGCAGCCCTTCTGTTACAATATGGAAGTACCTACGCAGAAGGTTTACGTGTTGTTCTTATTAACAGTGCTAATAGAAACTGGTTTGAATTTAGCTTTTCCTTTGGGTAAATTTAGGTCTAAGGTATAATATGAATAAAGAGGTTAAAAAAGTTTCTGATTCACGGGTTGAGTGTGGGCAGTTACCTCAGATACTGGCACCCAAGGGGCAGTAGAATTCATTGTGGCTTTGAGCTGGTCAGTCCTTTGTAGTGGGTATTTTCATTCCGACCCTACTTCAGAGACTAAAGCTTTGCTGTCTCCCTTCTGACCTCTCCTTATTTTGCTGCAGATCTTACTCTAGCACCTCCATAGAAGAGGCCATGAAAAGGGGCGAGGACCCTCCCACCCCGCCACCGCGGCCACAGAAAACCCACTCCAGAGCCTCCTCCTTGGATCTGAATAAAGTCTTCCAGCCCACTGTGCCAGGTGAAGTGCCTCTCCGCAACCCAGTCTTTCCTTTGCGTTTCCTCCTCCGCGTTGGAGTCAGTGGATGTGTGTCTGCCACAGAGGCCTTTGTGAGTCCACAGAGTGAGCAGCCCTGGCCGTTCCCCAGGCCGGGAAGGCCTTTGAGTTACTGTGGTGTTGCTGGGAGGGAAAGCAGTTCTAGGCACATAGATGTCCCATGTGTCTGGAGCCTTGTCCACACTTGCTATGGACCAACAATTCTGAAATTCTGTACCAAGAGGATTAAAATACTTTAACCCCAGATAGTCCACTGAGTGCACGGCTGGGGTCTTGTTCTCTGCTGCACTGTGGTAATTTATATACAAGATTACTGTCTGTTACTTCCTTGACCCTTAGGTGGTTTTGCTGTGAAAGATCTTGGTGATCAGTACCTGGCCAGAATGTTCTCTTGTGTCTTACCCTTGTGGTGAAGATCCTGTGTCCTGGAGGGTGTAATGCTGAGGGGGCTCTGCTTTCTAAATCTGACCGATGCTTAGCTGGGCGGTGGAGGGGCTTAAGGCCGGGGCTCCTCCGCGTGGCCTGCTGTGGGGCTTCTAGGGCTGGGACTTTTCGAGGCAGCTGCTGTACAGCTGGGCAACGGAGGGGCGGGGAGGTGGGAGGGCCCCTCTGCTTCCCTGGCTCCCTGTGGAGCCAGAGGGGTCCTCCTGGGGGAACTTATAGGCCAGCAGATGAGAGCTGTGCCTTTGCTTTAGTGAAGGTGCTAGGAGGCGGCGCCTTCCCAAGTGTTATTTTGGGAGCAGCAAGGGCCGTTCCACTGACTAATGTAGGCAAGCTATAAATACAGTGATTTCCTGGAACCTTTTCTATATCTGTGTGCATTTTAAATCAAGCCAGCCTCAGATGCTAGTGATTTGCAGATTATTATCTTTTCTACTAAAGCAAGAAAAGACTCTCTTTGGCTCACACATTAGCATGACCCCTGTGTCCCAGCAGAGCTCAGCATGTTTTAGTTGTTCTAATAAAGTAGTCTCCTCACAGTAAAGTTACAGATTGGTTTTTAATATACTAGAGTCTGTAACTCTCTGTGAAATTTGATTCTCTGCCATGAGTTCATCAGATAAAAATTTGCCTTGCATTTCCCCCCATACTTTGATCCAAATTCGTGCATAATTTCATAGTAACTGGTATTTGAGGTGGGAGTAGCCATGGATGATGATGCTATAAAAATTTCACATGGCTGGTGGATTATTACCTAGAAGAATTTTTTTTCTGCATGCAAGAAGATTAAAACAATCTGGGCAGCTATCTTAATATGTTTTCCTTGCAAGGAGAGGCTGGAGAGGCTGGAAGCCTGCAAGCATCTCTCTGGCCGTGCAAGCCCACGAGGAGTGCCGGCTGTGCTGGAGCATGAGTGTGCTACGGCTCTTATGACATTGCATCATAGAGTGGAAGAGACAGGATTGGACTTGGAGTCCAGCTCAGCTGCTTATTAACTGTTTACTTTTCAGCTAGTGGCTTAATCTTTCTGCATTTCACATTTTTAATCTGTAACATAGGGCCAACTGTCTGCGGAGTTGTACAGTTTTGGTGAGATGATAAACATGATCCTAATAGTGGCATGTTTGATCCATATGTACTCATTTGCTCAGAAGATCATTGAGGAAAGGGAGTCTGAGGATAAAGCCCCCTGACCCCTGTGATCTCCAGCAGGACAGTTCCCTGGTGGGCTCACAGAGGGACCTAGCCCCAGTTGCTTGCTGTAGTAGAAACAGAGGATTGTGAAAAACGGGCAGTGAGGCTAGATTGCTGAGTCAGAGTGGCCTATGGTACGTGGATTATGTGGAGAAGAAATAGAATGGAGAGAAGATGCAAAGAACCAAGAATGAAAGAGGGAAGTGAAGAAAATGATGGGGTGATTGTTATCAGGAGTGCTGATGTTTATATAAAGGGAGGGGAAGGAAATAGAATAGAAGACTGTAGCTACCAAGGGGAAGAAAGCCCACAGACTTGGTGTCGGACTTGGGTGGGACTTAAGGGAAGAACTTAGAAGAGGGTGACATTAATGCCTTCAAATTTATGAAGATAGGTAACATGATACGGGAAAGAATAGCACATGACTGATTTAAATATTTTTAAAAGTAATCCTTACTCCCAACATGGGGTTTGCACTCAAAACTCAGAGATCTAGAGTTGGATGCTCTACCGGCTGAGCCAGCCAGGTGCCCTGCAAAGGGCTGATATAGAGTGTAAATCTTATAAAAATGAACAAGCCTGCTTTGTCAGTCAGGGACAACTGGCTTTACCTTTGATATCAGCAAAAACAGTCTGAACTTATATTCACAGGAGTCTAGATTGTTCCAGGGCTCTAGATAGGTAGGTGCTGGTATTACACCTAAAGGAGCATGTTTTCATAGGGAGGCGTTGGCATGACATGATTGGTGTGTGTAAAAGGGAGATCAGATCACCAGCTGATCCAGGTCGTGGAGCTGGCCTCCCGAGGCCTGAACGGCTGCTGTTTGAGAGAAAACAAAAACGTGTAAGTCTCAGTGATGATGCAACTCTGCAAAACCTAGATACAGTCAAACCTGAGACTTTTTCAGTGATGTTTAGATTTTATAGCTCAATGCTTATAGACACAAACTATTTTATTATTAAGATTCCTGTAAGAAAAATCACACTGTGAAGGCAGTACCTTTTAGAACCTACCCTCCTTTTCCCCGTTGAAACAGTTGTTGTCATAAAGCAAAGTTTTTTCATAACAGGGGTTTCTTTTGTTCCACTCCCCTCCTCCCACTCTCAACAGTGACCTGCCCCAGAGCCATGCCTGAAGCTTGCAGCTGGAGGTCGCCGCAGTGTTGGCGGCCCGCTTCAGGCCCCAGATGGCCCCGTTCCAGTCATTGAGCATCCGCCTGGCCGAAGGGGCAGGGGCTGTGTGGAGGAAACACAGCCATCCTTTCAAAGCTGCAGACCAGAAACCTTCATCACTTCCATTCAGCTCGTAACTGGGGAAACCTAGTCCCATGGAGATAGCTGGCTGCCAGGTAGCTGGACAGTGTAGTCCCCGGTAGGGTAGCCATTTCCCATGGACATTTCTCTGACTGTGAAAGACGAGAGTGGGTGTTGGTGGACAGCTCTTTCCTCCACATCCCATATGGTCAAATTCATTGAGATCCACATGTTCAAACCATTGTGATGGCTAATGTTTTATCTCTGCTTTAGACCTACTGATAATAAAAATGCATTCCAGGGTTAGAAAATTATAGTACATCCATATTATGAACACTTAGGAAGCAGTCAGAAAGAATAAGGTATGTGTACTAAGTGGAGAGCTATCTAAGTGAAGAAGGCACATTGCAGAATATGTATGTTCTTCTTAAATGTATAGACCATTTCTGGAAGGATACTGAAAAAAGTGGTAACAGTGGTCACCTCTGAGGAAGAGAATAGGATGACTGGGAACAGAAGTGAGAGAGAAACTCACTTTTCATTGAACACCCACTTGTATCTTGTTTTTTAAGTTTATTTTGAGAGAGAGAGAGAGAGTGAGCAAGCAAGCAAGCACAAGCACAAGTTGGGGAGGGGCAGAAGGAAGGAGAGACTGAATCCCAACCAGGATCCACGTTCTCAGCGCAGAGCCTGATGCGGGGCTTGAACTCATGAACTGTGAGATCATGACCTGAGTCAAGATCAAGAGTTGGATGCTTAACTGACTGAGCCACCGGATGCCCCCCTGCCCCCAGCGCTTGTATCTTTTAAATTTTGCCTCAGATACAGATATTTTATTATTATTTTTAATGCTTTATTTATTTATTTTATTTATTTTTGAGACAGAGCGTGTGAGTGGGGGAGACACGGGGAGGGGAGGATAGAGGATGCAAAGCAGGCTCCGCACTGACAGCAAGCGCCGATGCAGGACTCAAACTCCTGAACTGAACCGTGAGATCATGATCTGAGCCGAAGTTGGACGCTCAACCAACTGAGGCACCCAGGTGCCCCAATAATTTAAAAATTTGACTTTTCACTCTGTAGCCGCAATGACCAGACAGTACGTGAGAGCACCAGAAATGTCCTTCCTGGCTGAGTTTACCTGTCTCAGACTTGCCTACTATTCTGTATTCAGGGTATTTTTTTATAAGCAATCTGCTGCCACTTCCTAGAATGCACCTGAAATAACAGAAGCATTTTAGAACATTCTTTAAGGCTCTGTTAGTTCTTCGGATTCCTCTTGAGTGCCCTTCCAATACTGAGGAATGGTTGTAGAGGACTTCGTCTAGCCTCCATTGTGAGATACATAGATGGGCAAAGTACGATAAGAGCTCTCTCTTAACTTGGCATAGGGCTGTAGTTTTTAGTTGGCAAGCTGAGAAGAGTCTGGGGTTTTCTACAAATGAATGTATTTCTCTGCAACTTGAGAAATATGTAAACCCCTTGGGAATAAGAGATCTACCGTCTCTTACCAAACTTAACCTTTCAAGTTCTCCAACAATGACTTTGCTCACACAGATGGCTTTGACCTTATAGATATCCTTACTGTATCATTCATGTGAGTGTTACTTGTTCCCTTCTAAAATCTAGTTTTATGGGATTATGGGATTCCTGCCCCACCCCCAAACTTTTGGGTCTACAGTACACATCCAGCTAATGGTTCAGTTGGGCAGTTTGGACAATTTTTTAAATGAAAGCTTTATTGAGATAAAATCCACACACTCTAAAATTTGCCCCTTAAAATTTTTTTAATGTGTGTGTTTTATTTTGAGAGAGAGGGAGAGACAGCATGAGCAGGGGAGGGGCAGAGAAAGAGGAAGACACAGCATATGAAGCAGGCTCCAGGCTCTGAGTTGTCAGCACAAAGCCCAGCATGGGGCCTGAACTCATGAACAGTGATAATCACGACCTGAGCCAAAGTCAGATGCTTAACCGACTGAGCCATCCAGGCACCCGAAAATTCTTCCTTTTTAAAGTATACAGTTCAGTGACGTGCAATATATTTATACTATTGTGCAACCACCAGCATTATCCAATTGTGGAACATTTTCCTCACCCCAAAAAGAAACCCCATACTCACTAGCAGCCCTTCTTCATTCCCTCTTCCTTCCCCACTGCCATTTGCAACCTCTAACATAGTTTCTGTTTCTATGAATTTCCCTGTTTTAGACATTCCATATTAGTGGCATCCCACAATATATGGTCTTTTGGAACTGGCTTCTTTGACTTAGTATAGCGTTTGTGAGGTTTATCCATGTTGTAGCATGTAGGAGAACTTCATTCCTTTTATGGATGAATAATACTACATTCTATGAATATGGCACACTTTATTTATCCATTTATCAGTTCATGGGTATCCAGGGGAGTGAAATTGCTGCGTCGTATGGTAACTCTAAGTTGGACATCTCGAGGAACTGCTGAGGTATTTGGAGCAGTTTGCTATCTCACTAGCAATCTGTGAGGACTGCAGTTTCTTATTCTTGAAGCTCTTGTTATTGCCTGTCTTTTTTTTTTTTAAAAGGTTTTTATTTATTTTTGAGAGACAGACACACAGCATGAGCAGGGGAGGGGCAGAGAGAGAGGAAGACACAAAATCTGAAGCAGGCTCCAGGCGGTCAGCACAGAGCCTGGGCTGAACTCACAATCTGCCAGATCACGACCTGAGCTGAAGTTGGCCACTTGAACTGACTGAGCCACCCAGGCACCCCACCTGTCTTTTTTATTGTAGCCATCATGAAGTGGTATCTTATCATAGTTTTGATTTGCATTTTTTTTTACTATTACTATTTTAGAGGAATCTCTACACCCAACATGGGGCTTGAATCCATGACCCTGAGATCGAGTCAGATGCTCTACCGACTGAGCCATCCAGGCACCCCTTGATTTGCATTTTTTAATGACTAATGATGAACATCTTTTTGTGTGCTTATTGACCATATTTATGTCATTTTAAGGTAAATGTCTGTTCAAAAATTTTGCCCATTTTTAAATTGGGCTGTTGGTCTTATTGTTGAGTTTGTAAGGGTTCTTTATATATTCTGGATACAAGTACCTTTTCAGATATATGATTTACACATATTTTCTCATTGTGTGGGTTCTTCCAACCTTTTGATGGTATCCTTTGAGGTACAGAAACTTTTAATTTTGGTGAAGTCCAGTTTATTTTTTCTTTTGTCATTTGTGCTTTTGGTGTCATATCTTAGAAATCATTGCCTAATTCAAGGTCACAAACACTCCTCTTCTAATTTTTTTTTTGCATGTGGGTATCCAGTTGTCCCAGTACCATTTGTTGGGAAAACTATTAACTTCCTGTTTAATTTTCCTGGCACCCTTGTTGAAAATCAACTGATCATAAACAAAAAGGTTTATTGCTGGATTCTCAATTCTATTCTACTTGATACATGGATCTGTCCTTCAACTAGCACTATTCTGTCTTGATTGTTGCAGACTTGTAATAAGTTTTGCAATTGGGAGTGTGAATCTGCCCACTTTATTTTTTTTCAAAATTGTTTTGGTTATTCTGAGTCCCTTCCATTTCCATATGAAATTTACAATCACATTGTCAATTTCTGTTTAAAAAAAAAGGCAGCTGGGAGTTTGGTAGGGATTGCATTAACTCTGCAGATCAGTTTGGTAAGTATTGCTGTGTCAACAATATTTTTTCCCAACTTTATAATGAGGCTAATTGACAAATAAAAATTATACATATTTATGATCTACAACATGATGTGTTCCATCTTAACAATATTAAGTCTTACAGTCCATGAACACAGGATGTATTTCCATGTATGTATGTCTTTAATTTCTTTCAAAGATATTTCATAGTTTTCACATATAAGTTTCACACTTAAAAATTTTATTGTTCAGTATTTTATTTTGCTATTAGTCTAAAGGGAATTGTTTTCTTAATTTTTGCAGTCTTCATTGCTCGTGTATAGAAATACAGTTTTTTGAGTTTATTTTGAAAAAGAGAGCATGTGCAAGGGTAGGACAGAGAGAGAAAATCTCAAGCAGGCTTCGTACTGTCAGCATGGAGCCCAATGTGCAGCTTGAACTCAGGAGCCGTGAGATCATGACCTGAGCCTAAGTCGGACTGAGCCACTTAGGTGCCCCAAAATATAATGGGTTTTTATATGTTGATCTATCTTGTAACCTTGTTGAACTGCTCTCTCAGTTGTCTGGACACATCTTATCCTTAACTTAGATAATGAGTCTGGCAGCATACTCATTGTTGGACTTCTAACTGCTTAGTAATCCTACAGCTACCATAAATCATGGAGGAAATCAATGCTAGTGTTTGGAAGACATTTAGAGAATCATTACTGGCTGCTTGCATACAATTATACTTTTTCTCTCATATGTGAAACCAGTTGATGTAGTTCCTTTATCATGTAGTGTATGCTTTTTTTTAATGCTTATTTATTTTTTGAGAGCGAGAGACAGAGGCAGAGAGAGAAGAAGACACAGAATCTGAAAAAGGCTCTGGGCTCAGCTGTCAGCACAAAGCTCAGTGTGGGGCTCGAACCCATGAACAGTGAGATCATGAACTGAGCCAAAGTCAGATGCTTAACCAACTGAGCCACCCAGGTATCCCTCGAGTATCGTATTCTTTACTTACCAGTGTGTAGTGTCCACTCTGTCCCAAGTCAAGTTTCCCTATTCGTGAGAGTTGTTTTTAGGCTCTTTATTAACATCTAGCACTAGATACAGTAGTGATGATGGCTGATATGAATTTGAGGTTTACTTTGTACAGTGGATACATTTAAAGCACTTCACAGGCATTGTCTCTTATCCTTACGGTAGCTCTGATGAGGTAGGTGCTGTTCTATCCCCATTTTAGAACTGAGGTGCAGAAGTTAATTTGGCTAAGGTTATGGAGCTAGTAGATGATGGTGCTGGGCTTTCAGCTCATGCAGTCCAATGCTAGGGCCTATGTTCTGCCTCAAGAAGGGGCAAGTATTTCCCTTCTCTCTACCCGACTTGGCTCTCCCAGCTTGTCTACTTTACCAGGTATTTGGCAGTCCTGTCTCTGTTCAGCTGCTTGTCCTGGACATCCATGAATACCTAAGACGGGGCGGAAGGCACAGTGCTACCATTTCTGTTGGTGGCAGCCCTCATCCTCCTTCACTAGCCAGCTGAGGACCAAGACTCATCTTCAGACCTAGCCAGTTAGCTGCCATCGTATTCAGTTGTCTTTGAAGGGCCAAGCAATTCTTTCTAGCTTTCTAGATCTGAATCCTTGGTTTTAGGCCCTGATCTTATTTGTGGTAGGGGTCTATAATTAGAAATAACATACTCAGGGGCACCTGGATGGCTCAGTTAGTTAAGCATCTGACTTTGGTTCAGGTCATGATCTCATGGTCCATGGATCTGAGCCCAGCTTCAGGCTCTGTGTTGACAGCATGGAGCCTGGAGCCTGCTTTGGATTCTGTGGCTCCCTTTCTCTCTGCTCCTCCCCTCCTCTGTTCCTGCTTGTTTGCTTGTGTGTGCGCTTTCTCTCCCCTTTCAAAAATGGATAAAACATTAAAAAATATTAGAAGTAACACACTCATAATTTGTAGTGAAGGTCACCTTGGTGGCTCAGTTGGTTTAGCGTCTAATCCTTGATTTTGGCTCAGGTCCTGATCTCATGGTTCATGAGTTGGAGCCCTGTCTTGGGCTCTGCGCTGGTGGCATGCAGCCTGCTT
Organism: Suricata suricatta; assembly: GCF_006229205.1. NCBI lineage: Eukaryota > Metazoa > Chordata > Mammalia > Carnivora > Herpestidae > Suricata > Suricata suricatta. The sequence continues at coordinate 12,413,168 of NC_043717.1, forward strand.
GGGATTTTCTCTCTTTCGCCCCCACCTCACAAAAAAGTAAACTTAGGAAAAAAAGAATTTGTAGTGAAGTATTAAGGTTTCCTTTTGAGCTGCTTGGTTGTTGATAGGTCAAAGGTGTTGGTTGGCTGCAGTATAGTGTCACTTGCTGATGAGATTTGAAATCTAGAAGTTCATTTAAACATAGTATATTTGAGCTGTTGGGCTAGATGAACATTTTCAGAGGTAAAAATCCAGTGCTTGTATTTCCAAGCTTTTCTGTGCCAGTACTCAGTGTGTTCATCTAGATGCATGCCACTCTCCAGCTTTGGAAAGTGTGCTTACAGTGTGCTGTCTTTCCTTGGCTTCTTTTTGCTGTTTCCTATTCCTTTCTCTTTTTATAGGTTTTTTTTCTTTTCCAATAGTTATGTGAATGTTTTTCTACTAGCATAGTGCTGTGGTTTGTGCCTGTAGAGGTTTACAGAGGCTGGCCAAGGTGAGGGTGCGGCTAGTGCTGCTATTAGGCAGGGTGCATTCTCTTGCTTGTTCGCTCTTTGGTTTTACAGCTTTGCCTGGCTGGCTGAGTCCCACAAGGGACTGTGGGAAAGAACAGGGCTAACATATCTGGAGAATGCAGATAAAGGTAGGACCTTTATTTTTAAAATGCTTATTGGGGCGCCTGGGTGGCTCAGTCGGTTAAGCGTCTGAATTTGGGTCAGGCCATGATCTTGCAGTCTGTGGGTTCGAGCCCCTCATCGGGCTCTGTGCTCATGGCTCAGAGCCTGGAGCCTGCTTCAGATTTTGTGTTGTCTTCTCTCTCTGCCCCTCCCCTGCCTGCACTCTGTCTTCTAAAAATAAATATACATTAAAATAAGATAAAATGCTTATAAAACTCATTTGAGTAATAGGCATTTTTTTTTTTTATTCTGTGTAAAGTGCTGACAGATCTGTCCCTTAACCTCTTCTCCACCAAGCCCAATATCCTCCCCAGGGAACGTATCCCTCTGACATTTTTTAGTCCACTCATAATATCAATTTCATGTTTTTTTTGTCTTTTAAATAATTGGCATCACATTGTACATGTTTCCCCAATGCTTTTAGGCAGTTCATTATTTATTGGAGAGCTATTGCTGTCAGTACTGATAATTTTGTCATTCTTTTGTATGTATTCTGTATACTGGTTACTCTGTTAAAAATTGTATTATGGGAAGCTTCAAATTTATGTAAAAGTAAAGAACCCCCATCCCCAGATCAAGTGCCTGATATTGTATAATTTCATACATATATTCTATGTATCTCTAATGGATAAGGCCTTTTTCAAAAGAAAATCACTAAACCTTTATCATGTAACAAAATTCACAACCTCTTAAAATCTAATATCTAGCTAATGTTCAGATTTTCTGAATTGTCTCAAGTATATGTTTTTGTAGTGACTTGTAAATTAGTATCCAAGCAAGGGCTACCCTGTAGATATTCCACATTCTGTATTTGGCTGGCTGTCTTTCTGTATTTTGTATTTCTTACACACCGGTAGGTAGATCTAGGCTTGATTAGAATCACATTCTAGTTTTGGCAAGGATCGTTACTGGTGATGCTGTGTATTTTCTACTGCATCACAGTAGGAGCCCCCTCATGTCTACTGTCTCTGTTTTTGTGATGTTCGGTTTATCAGTGGGTTTGTGCAGTTGTAGCCTGATTCATCCATGATGATCGAGATCCTCAACAGCCGTTCACATAATCATTTTATCAGATACTGATCCTCATTGCCTTCATCCAGTGGTGTATTGGTAAATGTTTAACTGGCTATTGGCCAAATTTTATGGCATAAACACTCCTGCCATAGTCAATTTCATTCTTACTGATGTGTCATTGAAAGCAGATGTACAGTTTGCTTTCAGAAGCTGATATGAGCTGTTTCCAGCAAACTACTATTTAGATTATTTCTTTGGTAGTTGCAAAATGGTGATACTCTATTTTATTTCTTTTACCTTTATTTTGGACCTTATTTAACCATGTACCTGTTGATAGTCATTTTGCTTATGACTGTTAGGAAACTTATGAGCTGAAGAATACCATAAAACAACTCCATTCTCAGTATATCACTAAATTTCTTATATGTATTTGGGTTTCAAGAGCTATATGAAAACTGAAATAGGCTTCACTAATGGTGACCAGCAAAAATGTCTTATCATTTAACCAATATTTACTGAACACTTTGTACTAAGTACTATGGAGAATTCTGAGAGGAATATGGAGATTAGCCCCACATTCTGCCAATCACTATTAGAGTTACAAAGAGCATTGAGTCTAGGCAGTTTCTTTATTTTTTAAAATTTCTTTAATGTTTATTTAGTTTTGAGAGACAGAGACAGAACACGAGTGGGGGAGTGGCAGAGAGAGAGAGAGAGAGAGAGAGAGAGACAGACAGACAGACAGACAGACAGAATCTGAAGCAGGCTCCAGGCTCTGAGGTGGAGAGCCTGACGTGGGGGCTTAAACTCATGAAAACCCAAGATCATGACTTGAGCAGAAACAAAGAGCCGGATGCTTTTAACCAACTGAGTCACCCAGGCACCCCAAGGATTAATTTTCTAATGCACAATTCTAATGTCACCTCCCTGCTCAAAACTTTTCAGGTCTTTCTTTGTAAACACCAAATTCCTTTGTCTTAACAGCTAGATCTAAAGCCATGACAATACGTGGATTTAGTAAGGGGCAAGCACCATGGCCTGAAATGCTTGGGGAGTAGTGTGTTTCAGGAATAATGGGAGAACGGAAGTCTAAAGTTTGCTGACTGACCAAAAAGAATGGAAACTAGGGAGAAGGAGTTCTCAAACTGTATTCTTGGGATGTCTTAGAACAGTTCATTAGAGGGCAGGATTAATTCAGATTGCAAAAGGTGGAGTGATTGAGAAACTTTGGTATGGAGTAGTTGTCATCACGAAACTCATTTTGAAATGTTTCAGACATAGATGTTGGTCTATGTCAAATTTTTAAAAAATTCATGGTGGAAAAGAGACTGTGCCACGGTAATAGAATCTTTAACTGGGTTGCCTGCCGTCCAACACAAACACACACAGCTAGTGTTTTTAACCGGCCTAAGGAGTTTCATAGTAACATGATTAGGAGAAATGCATTTATGTAAATATAATACAAGAAATGAAACTTGACCTTCACCAATTAGTTAATTCTCATGCGTTTTTGTTGCCTAACTGCCTGTGTCTTCACGTGGGACCTAGTTAACCTGTATCACGTATCTTATAGTGTAATGAGTTAGTTACTGGAAAAAACTGGCAAATAAATTCTGGAATCATAGAGTGTCAATGCTAAAAGAGAACTTAAATGTCATGTTGGCTAACTCTCACATACTATAGGCAATGAGACTGAGGTCCAGAAATGTAGTTGCTTTGTTCTCCATCAGAATTCTTTTTGTTTCAGTCTTTGTTGTAGCAGATTTGGTGTCAGAGACAGCAGTCGATAATAATTTAATTTGGGTAGCACACTTTATTAATTTTCTATAGGTAATATATCTAAAGTTAAAAGATATATTAAAGAATAGATATGGTGCCCACTATATTCAAGAAACTATTAGTACTTTTCTGGTTTTCTTTTATGTGATTTACAGTGTTAGGCCAATTTCCTGAGGTTCTTTAGGGGAGACAGAAAGTTTTGCCTTCATAAATACTTCAAGATCATAGGAATATTTATATATTTATTATATATATATTTAAATTGTTATCAACAAACTTTAATTTTTAAAAATTTATTTGAAAGAGCAGAGAGAGAGCGTGCACGTAGGGGTAGGGGGAAGGGCAGAGAGAATCCCAACACAGGGCTCCATCTCACATGCTGTCTCAGATCATGGCGTGAGCTAAAAGCAAGAGTCTGACCTCAACCAACAGAGCCACCCAGGCATCCCAACAACTTTAAATATATACATAAAATGGAAAGGAATAGTACACTGAACTCCTGGCCTCAACAGTGGTCAACTATGGCCCATTTTGTTTCATTTATGTTCTCTCTCCCATATGATTAATTATCCTTTTCCCCCCACCCTTAGCATTAAAAAATATTGAGGTATAATTTTCAGACCATAAAGTTCATCTGTTTTATTTTATTTTATTTAAAAAAATTTTTTAATGCTTATTTATTTTTAAGACTGAGAGAGACAGAGTGCAAACAAGAGAGGGGCAGAGAGAGAGGGAGACACAGAATCTGAAACAGGCTCCAGGCTCTGAGCTGTCAGCACAGAACCTGATGTGGGGCTCAAACCCATGAACTGTGAGATCATGACCTGAGCTGAAATCGTATGCTTAACTGACTGGGCCACTCAGGCGCCCCAAGTTCATCTGTTTTAAAGTGTACAACTCCATGATTTACAGTAAAATTACCAAATTGTGCCGTTACCATAATCTAGTTTTAGAATCTTTTCAGCACCCCAATAATTTTCCTCATGTGTGTTTACAGTCAGTATCCATGCCCAGCCCAGATAACCAGTAATCTACCTCCAGTTTCTATAGATTTGCCTTTTCTGGACAGTTCATATAAATAAAATCATAGAGTGTGGGGCCTTTTGTGTCTGGCTTTCTATAGTTTGTATGACGTTTTTGAGGTTCGTATAAGTTGTAGTGTGTATCAGTATTGCATTTTGTTGTGGAATACCTTTCCATTTTATGGATATACCACATTTTGTTTATCCATTCTTCAGTTTGATGGACATCTAAGTTTATACTTTTTGCCTTTTATGAATAATGCTGCCATGAACACTTGCATGCAAGTCTTTGTGGGAATATATGTTATCATTTCTCTGGGCCTAGTACCTAGGAGTGGAATTACTGGGTGTATGGTAAATTTAAGAAACTGCTAAACTTTTTTTTAAAGTGTCACTACCACTTGACATTTCCACCAGGCAATGTATGAGAGTTACTGTTTCATTGTGTTTTCACCAACACTTCCTATTTTTAAAAATTAGGGCGCCTGGGTGGCTCAGTCAGTTAAGCATCCGGCTTCGGCTCAGGTCATGATCTCACAGTTTGTGGGTTCGGGCCCCGCGTCGGGCCCTGTGCTGACAGCTGGCTCAGAGCCTGGAGCCTACTTCAGATTCTGTGTCTCCCTATCTCTCTGACCCTCCCCTGCTCGTGCTGTCTCTCTCTGTCTCTCAAAAATAAATAAAAGACATAAAAAATTAAAAAAAATTATAGCTATCTCAGTAGATGTGAAGTGGTATTTCATTGTGTTTTTTTTTATTTCTTGATTTCTAGTTGCCTGATGTCTAATGATGTTGAGCATCTTTCCATGTGCTTACTAATGATTCCTTTATCTTCTTTTGTGAAATGTCCACTGAATCATTTATCCATTTTTCATTTGGGTGTTTTTCTTCTTGTTGTTGAATTCTGTATTCTGGAATTCTTCACATATTCTGCATACAAGTCCTTTATTACATATATGATTTGCAAATATATTTTCTCATTTTGTGACTTGTCTTTCCATTTTCTTAATGGTATATTTCGAAGCAAAAATGTTTTACATTTCAGTGAAGTACAGTTTATCAATTTTTCCTATTTAGATTATGCTTTTTTAAAAATATTTTTTTTGAAGTGGCAGCTCGAGTTTTTTTATTTTTTTAATAGTTTATTATCAAATTGGTTTCCATATAACACCCAGTGCTTCTCCCCACAAGTGCCCCCACTCCATGACCATCACCCCCTCCCTCCTTCCCCCTCCCCCTTCAGTCCATGGTTTGTTTTCAGTATTCAATAGTCTCCCATGATCTGTGTCCCTCACTCTCCCCCTCTCTCTTTCCCCCTTCCTCTCCCCATGGTCCCCTGCCAAGTCTCTCCTTTTAGACCTATGAATGCAAACATATGGTATCTATCCTCCTCTGCTTGATTTATTTCACTTAGCATGGCACCCTCGAGGTCCATCCACTTTCCTACAAATGGCCAGATTTCATTTTTCCTCATTGCCATATAGTACTCCATTGTATATATATACCACATCTTCTTGATCCATTCATCAGTTGATGGGAGAGCTGGACAGCAACATGTAGAAGAATGAAATTAGACCACTGTCTTACACCATTCACAAAAATAAACTCAAAATGGATAAAGGATCTGAATGTGAGACAGGAAACCATAGAAACCCTTGAGGAAAAAGCAGGAAATAGCTCCTAGACCTCAATCGCAGCAATTTCTTCCTTGACACCTCCCCAGAGGCAAGGGAATCAAGAACAAAAATGAACTACTGGGACCTCATCAAGATAAAAAGCTTCTGCAAGGCAAAGGAAACAATCAAAAAAACTAACAGGCAACCTACAGAATGGGAAAAAATAGTGGCAAATGGCATATCAGATAAAGGGCTAGTATCCAAAATATACAAGGAGCTCACTAAACTCCATACACGAAAAATGAATAACCCGGGGAAGAAATGGGCAGAAGACCTGAATAGACACTTCTCCAAAGAGGACATCCAGATGACCAACAGGCACATTAAACGATGCTCAGCATCACTCATTATCAGGGAAATACAAATAAAAACCACACTGAGATACCACCTCATACCAGTCAGAGTGGCTAAAATGAACAAATCAAGAGACTATAGATGCTGGCGAGGGTGTGGAGAGACGGGCACCCTCCTACACTGTTGGTGGGAATGTAAACTGGTGCAGCCGCTCTGGAAAACAGTGTGGAGGCTCCTCAAAAAACTATCAATAGAACTTTCCTATGACCCAGCAATAGCACTGTTAGGGATTTACCCAAGGGATACAGAAGTGCTGATGAATAGGAGCACATATACCCCAATGTTCACAGCGGCACTTTCAACAATAGCCAAATCATGGAAAGAGCCTAAAAAAGTATTTTTTAACATTTTTTTTAAATTTTTGAGAGATGGAGCATGAATGGGGGAGGGGCAGAGAGAGAAGGAGACACAGAATCTGAAGCAGGCTCCAGTCTCTGAGCTGTCATCACAGAGCCCGATACAGGGCTCGAACCCACGAACTGTGAGATCATGACCTGAGCTGAAGTTGGATGCTTAACCAACTGAGCCAGTCAGGTGCCCCTAGATTATGCTTTTTGTGTCATATATCTAAGGAATATTTGCCTAACCCCAGGTCTTGAAGCTTTTCTACTCATCATTTCTAAAAATGTTACAGTGTTAGTTCCTATATCTCCAATCCATTTTGATTTAATTTTTGTATGTAGTGTGAGGTAAGGGTATAAGTTGATTTCTGTGTATGTGGATATCTACTTGTTTCAACACTACTTGCTGAAAAATACTCTCTCCCTCTTGAATTGCCTTGGCATCTTTGTTTACAATCATTTGACTGTAAATATAAGGGTTTATTTCTGGACTCTGCATTCTGTTGATCTGTATGTCCTTACGACAGTACTACACTGAATATTTTTAATTTTTATTTTTTTAATGTTTTATTTTATTTTTGATACACAGAGAGACAGAGCATGAGAGGAGGAGGGGCAGAGAGAGAAGGAGACACAGAACCGGAAGCAGGCTCCAGGCTCTGAGCTAGCTGTCAGCACAGAGCCCGACGTGGGGCTCGAACCCACGAACGTGAGATCTGACCTGAGCCGAAGTCGGAGGCTTAACCGACTGAGCCACCCAGGCGCCCCATACACTGAATATCTTTTAGAGCATGTGTGTGCACGTGAAAGTGGGGGAGGGGCGAAGTGAGAGGGAGACAGAGCATCTCAAGCAGGCTCCACACTCAACACAGAGCCCAATATGGGGCTCGATCCCCACAACCCTGAGATCATGACCTGAGCTGAAATCAGGAGTCAGATACTCGACTGACTGAGCCACTCTGGTGCCCCTGAATATTTCTTAATGCAAGGGAGTCATATGTAGTCTTGTGAAAGAGGTTATCACATGACTGAGAAGGCTAAAAGTTTGCTAGAATGTTACATTTTAGATAGTGTTTAACATCTTATTTATCTGAGTTTGTGGTGTGTGGCATATTCAGAAGCATCCTTTTAGTTCTTTGAAGTTGCAATACTTTTATTACTTTACAACCTTCTGATCTGCTTATTCCCTGGATACACAGTGACACCCATCGAGCTGCTTGTCCCCTATCCCAGTGCCCCTTGTGCTCTTTACCCCTGTCTATCCTATGGGTTCAAAATGTGCTCCTGACTGCTTTGTCAGAGCAGCCTTTCTGATGTCATTTTCTTTCTCCAGTCCTTAATTTCCTCATCTGTAAAGTGGAAGAATTGAATTTGACCTCATTACTTTTTAACCAACTTAGTCATTAATATTTTCCCTGCTGAACAGTTCCAAGTCATGTGTAAATTCCTGTCTTAACTGGTGAAAAATAATTGCTGTGTTGAATAGAGAATTTAATGAGCTTGTATGTTTGCGGGGGAAATGGGACATTACTGGTGGATCGAGACAGCTATTTTGATGGAAGAGAACTCCTGGGCAACATTTAGTCATATTCATAGATATGTGTGACCTACAATCTGTCACTCTGTGTAGCAGGGCGATTAGGAGACAGGCATTGACTCACACGTGCTTTTAGGATTAGAAAGGAAAGGAAGAGCATTTGCTATTACAAAGAGCCATTTTAAACGAACTTGCCAAGAAGAGGAATGGTCCTTACTGCTGAAATCCTTGAAGCTTTGCATGTGGCTAACTCTCCACTTGGTTGATACTGGTGTTAAATGACAGACGAACATTATTTGTCTGGGTGTAAGATTGCAGGCAGAGTCGGTTTATCTTCTGGTTTAGGTTGTCGGTTGTCATCTCTGATGTAGTTTGATGGCGAGTCCGGTAAGGCTGTGGAGACATGTCGAATCAGATGATCTGGCACCCAGTTAGGTGAATTGCTTTCCTGTGGGAAGACACAAGCAAAACCTCGACCCGCAGTTAGTAAAACATCAGGGCCTTTCCAAGTTCCTGAAAGTATACCTTTCCATTTCACCAGGGGCTTTGTGGTCAGTTTGTTTTGCCAATGCTAAGCATCGGGGTTTCCCCGGAATTATCTGGAGTCAGGTGACTTAACATAAACATACAATGAGCTAGGATCTGATGAGGTGAGGCATACTTAAAATATGAATTTTGAAGTCTTACTATTTGATTTTTTAAAATTTGATTAGTTCTTTCAATAATAGCTCGGCCTTGGGGATTGTAAGGAATCCCAGTTAAATGCTGAATGTGAAACTGTTCACAGATTTTTAAAACTCTTAGATGTATATGCTGGTCCATTATCAGTCTTAATTTTAAAAGGCATTCCTAATACAGAGAAGCACTGAAATAAATGTTGTTGAATGTCCTTAAAAGCCTCTCCAGTTCGGGCAGATGCGAAAAGCGCATGAGCACAAGTGTCCACCATGACATGTACCAAGGACAATTTTCCAAAGGAATTGACATGAGTACATCCATCTGCCATAAGGCATTAGGTTGTAAGCCTCTGGGGTTAACGCCCACATGGGAGACCCCTGAGTTAGCAGGTGGGCAGGAAGGACAGTTCTTAACTATTTGCTGAGCCTGTTCTCCAGTGACCTTAAATTGCCTCAGAGCTTTAGAGCCTTGATGATGAATTTTGTGACTCTCCTGGGCTTCATGCACAGGATCCATAGTTAAACAAGCGACTTTAGTGTGAAAGTCAGCTAAAGCATTTCCTTCAGAGAGGGGGCCAGGCAATTTAGAGTGAGCTCTGATGGGTCCTATGTAAAAGGGCTCCTGGCGTTGTTGTACTTTAACCTGTAATTCTAAAAGTAAACCTGAAATTCCTGTTTTGTAGACAGGAACTGTTGCAGTTTCAATTGCTGGAAAGAGTCCAACCACATACTTAGAATCTGAAAACAAATTGAACCTCTCTGGAGTTTCTTGAAATAATCTAATAACAGCAACAAGTTCAGCTCTCTGTGCTGAAGTTTCCCTAGTTTGAAAAGAAATAATTTTAGGTTTAGATGAGTTTTTATAAATGATTACAGAAGCCATGCCATTAGAGTACCCATCAGTAAATGCTAAAAGGGCATCCTCTAAAGGTTTAGTTTTTGTTTTTGTGGGGGAAATAAAAGAATTTAATTTGCCAAATTGCAATATAGGGTCCTTAGGTGTATTAAAGCAAAGATTTCCCGTATACCCAATCATGGCAACCTAAAAATCAGTAAATCCCTGCATTAATTCCTCAATCTGAAATTTAGAATACAGAAGGACAATTTCTGCTGGCTCTTGAGCAAATAATTCTCTGCTTATTTTTCTCCCCTTAATAATTAATTGTACTACTAGGGATGGATAATCAGCCAAAACCTTCTTAGGAGTAGCTGATTAATAGAGCCATTCCAATATTCCTTTTTGCCATAGGCAAGTGGTGGGAGAATGTTCAGTTGGTAAAATTATTGAAGACCAAGGCTCATTGTAATTAATACTTGTAAGCATGGCTCCTTGTAGAGCCTCATTAACTTTAGATAAGGATTCCAAGACCGAAGGAGTTAACTCTCCTTTGGAATTTGGATGGGAGTTTCCATGCAAGATTTCAAACAGAGGAATAAGATCTTTAGTAGATAGCTTTAAAAGAGGCCAAATCCAATTAATATCTCCCAATAGCTTTTGAAAATCATTTGAAGTACATAAATGCACTGTCTTTAATTGTAAAGGCTGTAAAGTCACAGTTTGATTTCTCAATTATTCTTCCCAAATAGGAGTAGGGTGGATCAATCTGAATTTTTTCTGGGGCTACTTTTAAACCATGAACAGATAAAGTTTGGATCAATTCATCCAAAGCATCATGAAGATGGGCTTTGTCCTGATGTGCTAAAAGAATATCATCCATATAATGAATCAAATAGATTTCTGGATATTTATCTCTGCTCTCACTCAAAGCTCTATTGACATATTTCTGACACAAAATAGGAGAATTTTTCATCCCTTGGGGAAGGACTTTCCACTGAAATCTCTGAAAGGGCCTTTTTAGATTCGGAGATGGCAGGCTAAAGGCAAAACGTTTGCAATCATCAGGATGTAAAGGTACGGTGAAAAAACACTCCTGAAGATCTTTAACTATAATATTGTCTCCCTTTGGGATTGCTACAGGAGAGGGGAGGCCTGGTTGAAGTGCTCCCATCATTTCCATGGTGACATTAATTAGGTCCTGAAGCAACCTCAATTTTCCTGATTTTTTCTTTATTACAAATATAGGAGTATTCCATGGACTGAGTGAGGGCTCTGTATGTCCCAATTGTAGTTGTTCAGAAATGAAGACTGTGGCTGCCTCCAGTTTTTCTGCAGTCAGGGACCACTGTTCCACCCATACAGGATCCTGATGTTTCCACTGAATGGGGTCAGCAGCCACTTGCACAATGGCCCCCTGTACAAATTTTGAGGGTCTTTGTCTTGAAATCCTAAGCCTTGTCTGCCTGTTCTTATTGTAGGTATGATTGGGTCTTTTATTCCCTGCTGAGTCTTTCCAAGCCCCTTGTCAGGATTAAAATGTATTTTTAACATTTGTCCAGTTACAATTTCATCAGGGCTTAAAAGCAAGAGCCCTATTTGACTCAGAACATCTCTGCCCCAGAGGGTAAAAGGAATGGGAGGTATCACATATGGAGTGAAAGTACCAGATGAATCATCATTAGTCCAGTGAAGAATTTGTGAACTTGTAGCAACAGAAGGAGTGATTCCTATTCCCACCAAGGATGTAACAGTGGAGTGTGTAGGCCAGGATGAAGGCCAGTCTTTTCCAGAGATGCATGAAACATCAGCCCCTGTGTCTAAAAGCCCTTTAATTTTTTTTCCGTTAACCTTAATAGTTTTAAAAGGTCTTTTATTAAAAAAATAAATAAATAAAAGGTCTTTTATCTGTAATTTCTCGTACCCAAAAGGCCAAATCAGTAGAACCAAAACCTTTATCCTGTGTAGGTTCCTGTGTTTGAAACTTATTATTGGTTAAGTAAGGTAACAGAAGTAATTGAGCAATTCTCTGTCCTTTTATAATTTGCACAGTTTGGTTCAGAGGACTGACCATAATTTTTATTTCTCCGGTAGAATCCAAGTCAATCACCCCTGGAATGACTTGGATCCCCTTTAGGGAAGTGGAACTTCTTCCTAAAATTATTCCTACTACTCCTTCAGGTAGTGGGCCTGTGACTCCAGTTGGTAACGCAACAGGCATAATGTCAGGAGTTAATATTGCTGAGGAGGTGGAACACAAGTCAAGTCCTGCACTCCCTGGGGTGGCATGGAGGAGGTCTAAGACATTCCGGAGAATGGGTTGAGCGATGTCACTCCTATTGTTGTCTGGGGCTGAAGGGCAGGCCCCTTTTGGAAGTTTCCCTGATTGGGAGTCAGAAGTGTTCCATCCTCATATTTTGATTTACAATCTTTAGCCCAGTGGAGGCCCTTCTGACAACGTGGACATGGAGTCTTAGGGCCCCCTTCTATAGGCTTATGGATTGGACCAGATTGTTTATTAACTTTTGGGCAGTTTAATTTAAAATGTCCAATTTGGCCACATTCAAAACAGGCTGAATCTTTGCCTTTTGGCTTGTTGCCATATGTTTGCATATATTGGGCATATGTTTTTCCTTGTAAGGCTGCTGCTATTGCTCTTCCCTGTACAAAAGCAGGGCCTACATCAGCACACTGCCTTATGAAATCATTTATTTGTCCTGTCCGCCTGATTGGTCTCAATAAAGCCTTACAGGTGGAGTTAGTGTTTTCAAAAGCTAACTGTTTAACAATCATTTCAGATATATCTTTATCAGTAATAAGTCTCCCAGCAGTGGAAATAAGCCTAGCTACAAAATCCTCATACTTTTCCTCAGCTCCCTGTCTTACTTTGGTTAGAGAAGTAGCTGAACTAAATCCTGAAGGAAGAGCCTTCTAGGCCTCTGTTGCTATCGAATTGACTGCCCTACGTCCTTCCAATGGAATACGAATCTGCTCTGATGCAGTTTCCCATTCTAAATTTCCCATAATCATATCCCCAGAGACTCTTGCATCTTTCATTTTTCTCCTATTCCTCCTCAGGTGGTCCCTGGCTTTATCTTCATATTCTGCTCTCCACCTGACATAGTCATGGCAGGCGGGGGGGGGGGGGGAGAGGCAACTCTTAGCCACTTGAAACCAATCATAAGGAGTCATCCAATGATTTGTGAGAGAATCTACCAAGATAATAGTATAAGGAGCATTAGGACCATACTGAGCACAAGCTGCTTTTAACTCCTTTAATACCTTATAAGACACAGGGATCCAATTAGGGTCTCCGGCTGCCTCATCATTTTCATTCATAGGACCAAACGTAACCGGAAAGCATAGGGGAAAATCAAAATCACCTTCAAGTATGGCTTGTTTTCTAGCTTTTGCCAAATGGGACAAAGGTGCTTTTCTTAGTAATTTTCCCAGACAAGGAGGGTCTCGACACTGGCACACATAGGGAGCTGTAGGAGTCACATTAGTTCCTGTTGTAGCTTTAAAGCCTGTACGTCCCTTTTTAATTTTCTCAATTTTGATTTTATGGGTATAGAGGAATCAAGAGGTGGATCTTTTTCCTTTTTTGCCTGATATTGGGCTTCCTCATCTGCCAGATCTGTTTCATTACCATCACTATCATCCCACTCAGAGTCCTCATTGTCCTGAGCTGCCATGACCAAGGGAGTAGGAGTTTGACCTCTAGGGGAAAGTGGAGTAGTCTCTGTGGCTATATTATTAGATGACAATTTACTTCCCCTATGGTCAGGATCTAAAACATCTCTAATCAAATTCCACAGAGACAACACATCTACAGGGACATTCTCTGGTCCATGCAGAGAATAATACAAGCGTAACTGTTTCCCAACTTTGTTCCACGTTTGTAAGTCCACAGTGCCCTCTTCTGGAAACCAAGGACATCGTTCTTGAACAAAGTGTAAAAATCTTGCCATTTGGTTAGGAGTCACCTTAATCCCTCTCTGATTAAGGAGGTGCAGAAGTATTTCAGTAAAAAGTTTTCTCTCTTTAGAAGCCATGTTGCCCATCCCTTATTTCTTATGATACGGTGTCGCAAAGACAGACAAAGGGTAGGGGTGCCTCCTCTAATGAGGAGACCAATCAGATGCCTGTCTGGCCGTGTCCCAAAGGAACTTAGGTGAAGCTTAGCCGTAGCGAAATCAGCATTGTGATTTACAATCAGAAGCTATTCCACTGCTACCATAGACCATATGCTATTCACCACAGTATCACAGACCAGTCTCACTTGGACTCCATAGGCTTTTGGGGACCTTAAGGGTGCCCACCCGTGGAGCCACAAACTCGAACTCCGCAGGCAAGCCAGACCGAGCCGCACTTTCACTCTCTCACACACACACACACACCAGAGGCTATTACATTCCCTCCCACAGAGGTTTTACAGACAAGACTGAGACGTTTAGAGAAACACTTAACTGGGCAATCTCTTTACTCACCCTCCTTGTTCTCTATCTTAATGCATAGAGGGGTCTGCAGCACCCTGGGTGAGATCCTAACCAACCTGAAACAAGTAGAGCTATTTCAGAGAATATTCCACTTACCTTACCTTTGAAATGCCTTCTACTCAGGCCCCACGTTGGGCACCACTCTCGGTGTGGGGGACCAGCCCACGCACCCCAGTCTAAGGGTCTCTGAGTAGGGGGTTGGTGTCGGCGCAATATCTATAAGAAAGAAGACAGACAACATGAATGGTGGAAGAGACCACACTTTACTAAGGAAGTAAGTGTCTTATATACCATAGGTGATTACATTTTTTCTTATTGATTACATAGTTTATGGTCCTTGAAGTAAAGACATGCTCTGGAAAGGATCATTCTTATCAGGGAAGAGAGGACAGGAGTAAATAACAGGAACAAATAAATCCCTACAAAGGAAGGATTCCCTGTTTCTAAACATAAGATAAGCCTAAAGAACTTTCTTTGAGGAGTTTCACACTCCTTCAAGGCCCTTCAGCAGTTATTTATGGGCAAGACGCTTATCCTTCAAGAAGTAAATCCTTGACAGAGCATTGTGTTTACTCCCAACAGCAGGCAATGAGCTAGAGACAACAAAGTAAGAGAAGGCTGATGTCACTAATTGACCCAAGTTGATTCAAAGCCTAAAAGTATATGCCTCTTTGAAAGCCAACAAGAAAATCATAGACAGGATAAACAGAAGCCATATGTGCGGCCCAGGAGGCCAAATGTTGTTTCACAGTCTTTCGACTTGTTCCATAACTTCCCAAATAGTTCTCCTGCGCCCCGGAGGCAGAGCCATCAATGGTCACTTATATAGATTCTCCTGTGCCCCGGAGGCCTAGCCATCAACGGTAGCTATGCGGGAGGTTTTTTGGCTTACTGGGCCCCAACAAGACTCCTTTCAACATTTTCCTTCCTTTAAGTGTTTTCTTTTCCTTTGGCATTTGAATGCTTTTATTTTCTTCATAAAATGTTCCTAGTTTGGGGGGATGGGAGGCCTTTTCACAGCTGAAGTTATTCCAAGTTTCACTCTCTTGAAGAATTGACTTTCTGTTCCTTACAGCTCTCAATCGCCACATCTGCTCCTTTATTTCCACTTAGTAGTTTGGAACATGTTTTCATCAGTTCATTGATTTGGAGCTTTGTAAAAATCTGAAGGAAATTAGTAAATAGACAGTAATATATACGAATAATATTTTGTCTGGAAATTTCTTTTTCTTTTTTTTTTTTTTTGAGAGACACACACAAAGAGTGAGTGGGGGAGGGGCAGAGAGAGAGGGAGACATAGAATCTGAAACCGGCTCCAGGCTCCGAGCTGTCAGCACAGTCTGACGTGGGGCTCAAATTCATGAACTGCAGGATCCTGACCTGAGAGCCCAAGTCGGATGCTTAGCTGACCCAGCCACCCAGGCGCCCCTGCCTGGAAATTTCTAAGCATAATAAAAGGATAAAAAATGTTTAGAGGTTAGAGTTTTGGATGAAGACCCTAGAAACCTGAGATTCAGCAGATCAGTGTTAGAAAATGCACACCTTTCAATAAATTAATAGACACTAGAAATTATTTCTGTGTTTTTTGGGTTTAGGATTAAATGGTAGTTTCTTTCATGAACTTTTAAATCTGGTTTTCAGGATTTGGGTATCTATTATTTTTTCTCTGCTTATACTTGTAAAAATTGTGTTTTGGAAAAGAGGGAGAGAATACTTGTGAGCTGGAGTGGGGCAGAGGGAGAGGGAGAGAGAAAATCTTAAGCAGGCACCACGTCCAGCGCAGAGCCTGGTGTGGGACTCCATCCCATGATTGCGAGATCATGACCTGAGCTGAAATCAAGAGTTAAACACTTAACTGACTGAGCCACCTAGGCACCCCTCCCTCGACTCATAAAAATTTTTGATATGACAGAGTCTTGCTGATATTTGGTGTTCCACCTTATTAACTGTGAGACTTTAGGAATAAACTTGCAGGTGCTTCGTGAGTATGATAGCTTTTAATGTATGCATCAGAAGTGTTCTCCCTTCTTCCCTTCCCTTCCGGGAAAGCACGTGGTACTATTAACAGGTACGTTGTTGTCTTTTGCATGTGTATGCTAGTTTACTCAGCCCAAGTATTTTTTCACTTTGCATGGAGGTATACTTTTTCTCTCTTTAAAATGGATTAGGGCATGCTGGCTAAAATACTTGAATCCAATTAAGGTCATGAATGGACTGAAACTATAATAAGAGGAGATTATTTTACTAAATTCAATTTCAATTACTCACATACCATGTGAATACTTACTACACAAGGCAGTGTGTTTAGGTGTTATGGCAGGTAAAAAGATGAATTGGATTTAAACTTGATAGAATGAATCTGGATTAATATCACTTATTGTAAAAGAAATGAACACAGGGTCATAAACACAAAGAAGAGATTTTTCAGCAGGAATGAAATAGGCAAAGATGCATGAACTCATGCCATTTTTTTGAAAGAGTGGCAGCTAAGGGGAAATGTGAGGCTTTGGGCACACTCTTGATTCTTTTGCCTCCTTCTAGAAGCCATGTGTGTGAATAGGCAAATCTTGAGATTTCTTACTGAAACTCCAAATCTGGAGTGGAAGTGAAGTGAGTGGGTACTTTTAGTTTCACCTTCTCTTGACCTGAGGGTCAGTGGACGTGATTTCTGGAAAGAGAGGGAAAAAGCTGGAAAAGTGAAAAATCTCAGCTGATTCCCTGATACATTGGAAGGGAAGGCCCAGGGCTCTGTGCTGAACTGAGGGGACAAACTGAAGTCTGGGAAGTACCTCTAAAGCTATTGATGTACCTCAAGGCTTGAGAGAATAACTGCTACAGAATTTTTTATATTCTTTTGGTATTCACATCTCAAAATAACATTTGTATAACGTCTTACTGACTTTTCAGTTTTAGTTATCATCTGCCTTGCCTTTCTAGCACCTTGCTCCTCTTTCACCCACCCAGCACAGTTATATTAGAATTGTGGTTGGATCAGTAGTATTTATAGTATTATTACGGCTATGTAAGCCATATAGTAAATTATTAACTTTTCTTGCACAGATTTTTGTTGGCTTTGGAGTGCTTGATCAACTTGTTTCTTCTCTTATTTTTTAATTTTTTAAAGTTTTTTAGTGTTTATTTATTTTTGAGAGAGACAGAGTCCAAGCAGGGGAGGGGCAGAGAGAGAGGTAGATACAGAACTCAAAGCAGGCTCCAGGCTCCAAGCTGTCAGCACAGAGCCCGATGCGGGACTTGAACTCACAAACTGTGAGATCGTAACCTGAGTCGAAGTCAGACGCTTAACCGACTGAGCCATCCAGGTGCCCCACAACTTGTTTCTTTTCATTGTACTTGCCCCTGAATCAGCTGCAGACTCCCTCAATTTTCTAAAATTCCTCTTATGAAATTCTGACACAGGTATTAGTTTCATCTGTTTGAAGAAATGTAGAATGATTGTCTTCTGTGCCTTGTACTTAGTTTTCATTGTGGCATCTCCTTATTTGTCATCCAATGATTTTCTTCTTTCTCCCATGTTGGATCTCTTTTATCCTGTATCCCATGTGTGGCTCTTTCTTGGTTTACTCTCTTGCTTTGGTAGAACACATCCCTGAGTAACTGTTTTGGAAAGGGTTCATAGAACTCAATATGAGACCCTGAATGTCTAAAAATACCTTTAATTGAACCATCATGCAGGCTGCTCTTTTTGGTTAAACCATCAGTTGGAAATCAGTTTTCTTCATAATTTTCATGGCATTGCTCCAATGAATTCTATCTTCCATTGGTGTCTTAAAAGTCTAAAACCTTTTGGACTCTTGATTCTTTGGATGTAGCCTGCACTCCTCTTCCACCTCTGGCAGGAAATTTGTCGAATCTTCTATTTTGAAATTTCATATTGATGTGCCTTGCCATGGGTCTGTTTTCTTCCATAGTCCTGGGCAGTCTGGGCTCTTCTAGCTTAGAAACTCCTATTCTTCATTTCTGGGAAGTTTTTCTGGACTATGTGATTTTTCTTTCATGCTATAGACTCTCTTTTAGTGGAACTTTTTTTTTTTTTGGATATTATCCTACTTTAAGATATCCTTAGATTATTTTTAAACCTTACTATTAAGCTTTCCCTTTCTGCTCTCATGTTTTTAATTTCCAGGTACTCTTTTTAATTATTTGACTCTCTTTTTCAACAGCATCTGAGTATTTCATCTTTGCAAATAATGTCTCTTACCTTTTCCTGAGGATTTCCCTAATGACTCATAGAAATTTCATTCCTTACTCTCACCCCATTATCCGTCTTCTTAGTAGAATAAAGATCCATGAGGGTAGACCGTTTTCTTGTGTTTTATTTGTTCACTGATCCTTCCCCAGCACCCCCAAACAATGCCTGACACATAGTAAATGTTTAAATATTTGTGGAGTAAACTGAATAATTGTTAGGATGATACTAATATAAATTAATTTTTTTCTCCTAATATAGATCTAATCTGTCTCTTTGAGATGAACTTTTTCTATTTTTGATGCTCTACCTTAGATTAGAATTTTTTCTACAGATATAATACTTCATCATCTGTTCTATTTAAGAAAGGGGGTAGAGGTGCCTGGGTGGCTCGATTGGTTAAGTGTCTGACTCTTGGTTTTGGCTCAGGTCATGATCTCATGCTTTCTCGGCTCTAACCCCACATCAAGCTCTGCACTGTTAGTGTGGAGCCTGCTTGGGATTCTCTCTCTCCCCCTCTCTCTTCCCGTCCCCTGCTCACTCTCGCTCTTGTTCCCGCTCCCTCCTGCCCCCCCCTCAAAATAAATAAACTTTAAAAAGGAGTAAAACTGATTGGACTATATGGGTAAACGGACAGGACTTGCCATCTGTGGGTTTCATGGTAGAATGATGTGGCTGTTGGAGATCACTTGATGTTGGTATCAAGATCTTCCTTCTTAACTATTCCAGTTCCCTGGAGCACTTCTTTCAATCTCTAGATACAGACGTTTGAGAGCAGAGAGGAATTGGGTTGGAAGTCTCAGCATCCAGAATGCATACATTTACTCTATCCACCTATTTTCAATATGGCCTCATGGCTTCATCTGGGCCACGTGTCCTCCCTGGAGAAGAACATTACTTCTAGCCTTTTGCTGGAGGGGGAAACATGCTTTAAATATGCAGAACGTGGGAGGAAAATCTTAGGATCTAACTGCTCTGATGGATCATAGTCCTGTAGTTCTTTCTTATATTAGTTCAAATAGATATTTGTTGGATACTTATTATATTCTGAGCTATTCAGGTGAAGTAGGGGTAGGGCATGGATAATACAGGTAGAAGGGACCACAGGAGCAGGGATCCTGAAGCCAAAAACTGCATGAGGTATTGTTAGAACCTGATCTTCAGGGGTATTATGAAGGTATGCCCTCCTTTTACAGGGTAGGAAGTAAGATTCACTGTCAGTTAATTTTATTTTTTTATTGCTTTCTTTTACTCCTGCTTCCCGAGGAGTCTGATGTCACCAATACTTGAGAGCACTGGGGGGCTACTGTGCTACAAATTGGTTAGTCTCTACTTTCTCTCTAGCTATCAGCCACTCATCTATTTTCCTAGTTCCAAATTTAACCAGAAAATTTAAAGAGTCCTTTTCACTGTTAATGAGGTGAGAGTGAGATTAGTTGCACATATTCAAGCTACTGTCTATACTCAGAAGTCTTACTATGGGACATTGAATAAAATTCAGGATAGCAGGAAACTAGGAATCCTATCCAGTGTCAGGCCAAGATTATAGTTTAAAATGACCAAGTTGATAAGTGCCTTCAGGTTTCTGGCAGACATAGTAGAGGAGGAACCCACTTTTCACACAGGGCCCAAAGCATTTCTACAGGTACACTTCTAAGAGATATGCATTCAGAGTCAAATGTTGCCAGGCACTTTAAGAAATAGACCACTAGGAGAGATAGATAGCAGGAGCAACAAAATATTAATAAATGAAAAACCCTCAGATTGTGGAATTATCAGACACACAGTGTTACATAAATATGTTTAATAGTTGGAAAAAGAGGAAATGAAGAATATGAGTACATAGCCAAGAAATTCTAAAAATGAGAAAAAAAACCCTTTGAAAAAAGATCAAATAGAAATAGAAATGAAACACTTAGTCATTCAAACCTAAAAACTGGATTAACAGGACATAAAGCGCAGCTGAAGAGGGAATTGGTCAACGGAATGGTAGATCTTAGAAAATTATCCAGAACACAGCACAGTTTAGACAAAGAGCCTCCAGAAGGAGGGACAAGAGGAAATGGCAGAAAGACAATATTTGAAGAATTGATAATTTTCCCAGAGTGAACAAGATGCCACATGATTCAGAAATTCCAGTGAAGCTCAGTAGGTGTTGAAAGAAAAAAAAGGATGAAGAGATAGACAGACTCTGTCAAGTTCGGTACTGTAGAACACCACAAACAGAAGACAGACTCCTTACCAAAAACCAATGATTTTGTAGACACCTGAATTCTCAACAGCAGCAAAGGAAGCCAGAAGAACATGAGATGTTATTTTTTTTCTTTTATAGTTTATCAAGTTGGTTTCCATGTAACACCCAGTGCTCATCCCCACAAGTGCCCTCCTCCATGCCCATTACCCCCCGCCCTTCTCCTCCTCTCCCGTCAGCCCTTAGTTTCTTAGTAGTCAAGAGTCTCTCATGGTTTGCCTCTCTCCCTCTCCCCAACTATTTTACCCCCTTCCCCTCCCCCATGGTCCTCGGCTAAGTTTCTCCTGTTCCACTTATAAGTGAAAACATATGGTGTCTGTCCTTCTCTGCCTGACTTATTTCGCTTAGCATGACACCCTCGAGGTCTAGCCACTTTGCTACAAATGGCCAGATTTCATTCTTTCTCATTGCCATATAGCATTGCATTGTACAAATAAACCACATCTTCTTGATCCATTCATCAGTTGATGGACATTTGGGCTCTTTCCATGATTTGACTATTGTTGACAGTGCTGGTATGAACATTGGGGTACATGTGCCCCTATGCATCAGCACTTCTGTATCCCTTGGGTAGATCCCCAGCAGTGCTATTGCTGGGTCATAGGGGAGTTCCACTGATAGTTTTTTGAGAAACCTCCACACTGTTTTCCCAAGTGGCTGTACCAGTTTACATTCCAACAGTGCAGGAGGGAGCCCATTTCTCCACATCCTCGCCATCATCTATAGTCTCCTGATTTGTTCATTTTAGCCACTCTGACCTGCGTGAGGTGGTATCTCAGTGTGGTTTTGATTTGTATTTCCCTGATGATGAGTGATGCTGAGCATCATTTCATGTGTCTGTTGGCCATCTGGATGTCCTCCTTGGAGAAGTGTCTGTTCATGTCTTCTGCCCATTCCTTCACTGGATTACTTGTTTTTTGGGTGTGGAGTTAGGTGAGTTCCTTATAGATTTTGTATACTAGCCCTTTATCTGATATGTCATTTGCAACTATCTTTTCCCATTTCGTTGGTTGCCTGTTAGTTTTCTTGATTGTTTCCTTTGCAGTGCAGAAGCTTTTTATCTTGATGAGGTCCCAGTAGTTTATTTTTGCTCTTGATTCCCTTGCCTTTGGGGACGTGTCGAGTAGTAAATTGCTGCAGTTGAGGTCAAGGAGGTTGTTTCCTTCTTTCTCCTTTAGGGTTTTTATGGTTTCCTGTCTCACATTGAGGTCCTTCATCCATTTTGAGTTTATTTTTGTGTATGGTGTAAGAAAGTGATGTGTCATTCTTTTGCATGTTGCTGTCCAGTGCTCCCAGCACCATCTGTTAAAGAGGTTGTCTTTTTTTCTATTGGATACTCTTTCCTGCTTTGTCAAAGATTAATTGGCCATACATTTGTGGGTCCAATTCTGAGTTCTCTATTCTATTCCATTGGTTCATGTGTCTGTTTTTGTGCCAATACCATACTGTCTTGATGACGACAGCTTTGTAGTAGAGGCTAAAGTCTGGGATTGTGATGCCTCCTGTTGTGGTTTTCTTCTTCAATATTACTTTGGCTCTTCGGGATCTTTTGTGGTTCCATGCAGATTTTAAGATAGTTCTAGCTTTGAGAAGAATGCTGGTGCGACTTTGATGGGGATTGCATTGAATGTGTAAATTGCTTTGGGTAATAATGACATTTTTTAAATGTTTATTCTTCTGATCCATGAGCGTGGAATGTTTTTATCCATTTCTTTGTGTTTTCTTCAATTTCCTTCATAGGTTTTCTATAGTTTTCATCATACAGATCTTTTACATCTTTGGTTAGGTTTATTCCTGGGTATTTTATGGTTTTTTGTGCAGTTGTGAATGGGATCAGTTTCTTTATTTCTCTTTCTGTTGCTTCATTATTGGTGTATCAAAATGTAACTGATTTCTGTATGTTGATTTTGTACCCAGCGACTTTGCTGAATTCATGGATCAGTTCTGGTAGGTTTCTGGTGGAGTCAGTTGGGTTTTCCATGTAGAGTATCATGTCATCTGTGAAAAGCAAAAGTTTGACTTCATCTTTGCCAATTCTGATGCCTTTTATTTCCTTTTGTTGTCTGATTACGGATGCTAGGACTTCCAGCACTGTGTTAAACAACAATGGTGAGAGTGGACATCCCTGTCGTGCTCCTGATCTCAGGGGGAAAGCTCTCAGTTTTTCCCCATTGAGGATGGTATTAGCTGTGCGCTTTTCATAAATGGCTTTTACGATGTTTTAGTAAGTTCCTTCTATCCCAACTTTCTCAAGGGTTTTTTATTAAGAAAGGATGCTGTATTTTGTCAAATGCTTTTTCTTCATCTATTTCAGGATCACATGGTTCTTTTCTTTTGTTAATGTGATGTATCGGATTGATGGATTTGCGAATATTGAACCAGTCCTGTAACCCAGGAATGAAGCCCACTTGATCATGGTGAATAATTCTTTTTATACGCTGTTGCATTAGATTTGCTGGTATCTTGTTGAGTATTTATGCATCTGTACTCATCAAGGATAATGGCCAGTTGTACTCTCTTTTTGCTGGGTCTCTTTCCGGTTTGGGAATCAAAGTGATGCTGGATTAGTAGGATGGGTAAGGAAGTTTTCCTTCTATTTCTAATTTTTTGAATAGCTTGAGAAGAATGAGTATTAGCTCTTCTTTAAATGTCTGGTAGAATTCCCCTGGAAAGCCACCTGGCCCTGGGCTCTTATTCGTTGGGAGATTTTTGATAACTGATTCAATTTCTTCACTGGTATGGGTCTGTTCCGGTTTTCTATCTCTTGCCATTTGAATTTTGGAAGTGCATGTGTTTTTAGGAATTTGTAGATTTTTTTCTAGACTGTCCAGTTTGTTGGCATATATTTTTTCATAGTATTCCTTGATAACTGCTTATATTTCTCAGGGATTGGTTGTAATAGATCTTTTTCATTCGTGATTTTGTCTATTTCGCTGTTCTCTCTTTTCTTTTCGAGAAGCCTGGCTAGAGATTTATCAAGTTTGCTTATTTTTTCGAAAAACCAACTCTTGGTTTTATTGATTTGTTCAACTGTTTTTTGGATTCTATATTATTTATTTCTGCCCTGATCTTTATTATTTCTCATATTCTGCTGGGTTTCGGGTGCTCTCGCTGCTCTCCTCTAGTTCCTTTAGGTGCACTGTTAGATTTTGTATTTGTACTTTTTCTAGTTTCTTTTTTTTAATTTTTTTAATGTTTTTATTTATTTTTGATATAGAAAGAGACAGAGCATGAGAGGAGGGGCAGAGAGAGAAGGAGACACAGAACCGGAAGCAGGCTCCAGGCTCTGAGCTAGTCTTCAGCATAGAGCCTGATGCGGGGCTCGAACCCACGAATGTGAGATTTGACCTGAGCTGAAGCCGGAGGCTTAACCGACTGAGCCACCCAGGCACCCCTTTTTCTAGTTTCTTGAAATCAGCCTGAATTGCAATATACTTTCTTCTTAGGACTGCTTTTGCTGCATCCCAACAAGTTTGGATTGTTGTATTTTCATTTTCATTTGTTGTGGTCTATTTTTAAATTTCTTCTCTAATTGCCTAATTGGCCCAATCATTCTTTAGTAGGGTGGTCTTTAAAAAACATGGAGGTTTTCTGACTTTTTCCTGTGATTGATTTCAAGTTTCATAGCATTGTGATCTGAAAGTGTCCATGGTATGATCTCAGTTCTTTTATATTTGAGGGCTGCTTTATGACTGAGTATGTGGTATATGTTGGAGAATGTGCCATGGGCACTCCAGAAGAAAGTGAATTCCATAGCCTCAGAATGTAGAGTTCTAAATATATCTGTCAAATCCATCTGTTCCAATGTGTCGTTCAGGTCCATTGTTTCCTTCGTGATTTTCTGTCTAGTTGAGCTGTCCATTACTGTAAGTGGAGTATTAAAACCCCCTCAATTAGCACATTCTTACCAATAAGATTGTTTTTGTTTGTGATTAACTGTTTTATGTATTTAGGTGCTCCTGAATTCAGTGCATAGATGTTTATAATTGTTAGCTCTTCCTGATGGTTAGACCCTATAATTATTATATAATGCCCTTCTTCATCTCTTGTTACAACCTTTACTTTAAAGTCCAGTTTGTCCAGTATGGCTACTCTGGTTTTCTTTTGACTTCCAGTAGCATGATAGATATTTCTTCATCCCCTTACTTTCAATCAGGTCTATAATGAGTCTCCTGTAGACAGCAAATAGATGGACCTTGTTTTTTTTTTAATCTATCTTGCTACTCTGTGTCTTTTGATTGGAGCATTTAGTCCATTTACATTGAGTGTTTTTATTGAAAAATATGGGTTTAGAGTCATTATGTTCTCTGTAGGGTTCATGCTTGTAGTGGTGTCTCTGGTACCTTGTATTCCTTGCAACATTTCCCTCATAGAGTCCCCCTTAGGATTTCTTGTAGGGCTGTTTAGTGGTGATGAATTCCTTCAATTTTTGTTTATTTGGGAAAACCTTTATCTCTCTATTCTGAATGACAGGTTTGCTGGATAGAGGATTCTTGGCTGCATATTTTTTCTGTTCATGACATTGAAGATTTCCTGCCATTCCTTTCTGGCCTGCCAAGTTTCAGTAGATAGGTCTGAAACCACTCTGATAGTTCTCCCTTTCTATGTTAGGGCCCTTTTATCCCTAGCTGCTTTCAGAATTCTCTCTTTATCCTTATATTTTGCCAGTTTCACTATGATATGTCATGCAGAAGACCAATTCAAGTTACATCTGAGGGGAATTTTCTGTACCTCTTGGATTTCAGTGTTTGTTTCCTTCCCCAGATTGGGGAAATTCTTGGCTATAATTTGTTCAAGTACCCTTTTAGTCCCTTTTTCTCTTTTCTACATCTGGAATTCCTATGATACAGATATTGTTCCATTTGATTGCATCACCCAGTTCTCTAATTGCTCCTGGATCAATTTATCTCTTTTTCTCAGCTTCCTCTTTTTGTATAATTGTGTCTTCTAATTCACCTATTCTCCTCTCTGCCTCTTCAATCCTCGCAGTGGCCACCTCCATTTTATTCACCTCATTGTTAGCATTTTTTAATTCATCACAACTATCTTTAAGGTCCATAGTCTTTGTAGCAATAGTTTCTCTTATGTCTTCCAGGGGTTTTTCAAGCCAAGTGATCAATTTTATGACTATTGTTTTAAATTTTTGCTCCACTATGTTGCTTATATCTGTTTTGAGCAATTCTGTATCTGTGACTTCTTACTGGAATTTCTTTAGAGGAGAGTTTTTCCGTTTCATCATTTTGGCTAGCTTTCTGTCTCTTGTCAGTTTTAGAAGCTTCTTATGCACTCTGCACCTGTGATTATTGCTATATTAAAGGAGGCTTATTGACTGTCCAGGGCCTGTCCATTCAGGAGATGTTCTTTTAATGGTGTCCCTTGGTCTCTCATTGTGCCTTTGATTATTTTATTTCCCTACTTATATTGATATTTGGGTCTTTCCACCATGTGTACTTTGGCCTGTTTCTTGAGGTAGCCCTGAAAAGCAAAACGGACAGACAAACAAACAAGGAACAAAAGCATGCAAACGCACAGACACATCAAACAAACAAGCAAACCGGAACGGGAAAAGGAGGGGGGTACAAAAACAACAAAGGACAAAGGGCAATCTAAAAGCATAAAACCAGAAATCCCAACTACAAATAAAGAGCAGGGTGGAGGCAGTGCTGATTGAAGAGTATCTATAAAGAGAGAAGTGACAGGGCTGGGGAGGAAGCAAAATTGAATGTTGACCAGGCAGCAAGACTAAAAGGCTTAATTCAGAGAGAGAAAGCAGAGAATATGGTAGGAGCCAAGAAGAAGGAAATGAAGATAATGTTACCCAAAGAATCTATATAGTCTGATTATTCCAGAGGGAGCGAGAGAAAGGAAGGTAGTGTCCAGAGATATAGAATATGCATCAAGGGAATGGGTTAGTTGTGACTGTTGATGCAAACCAATGACCAGTGTGCCCAGGCCAGCGGAGGGGAGAGATAAGAATGAGATAAAGGAAAATATATCTGAATAGCAAGAATTGATCTAGAGTTAATCACAGCAATGCATCAATGTTGGTCTTGTCCATGCTCCAGGGCGGGGGATGGCAGCTCTCCAGCAGAGATGGGCATGGTTTGGTATAGGCAGGTGTTGCCTCCACTGCAGGTCCCCCGCCCACTCCCTGAGGCCCCGCCTTGGTGGTTGTGGGGAGAAAAATGGTGGCGTTCCAGTATCTTCTCGTACCAAGCATTGCAACTCACTCCTTTGGGTCCGATCTCCCTGTGCTGCGGGTGTAGCCAAGGTGGGCTGAGTTATATTTCCCAAGCCCTGCTTCGTTTCCAGATCTTAGTCTGTACACTTTAATGATATCGCCCAAAATGTACTCCTGCAGGCAGGGGATCGAGTAGGAGGAGTAGGGAGCAGGTTCTCCTGGTGCCGCCTGGGATCAGGGCACTCAGCCCAAGGGAAGCGCCGCAGCCAGAGAAAAAATCTCTCTCTGAACGCCCTGCAGTTACTGATGGGATGATAGGATCCCTCTCCTTCCTGGGATGAGATTTTTCTCTTCTCCAAGGGAAGTTTATAGCAGTTTCAGCTGCTCTTTCTCTTCACCTCGTCTCTCCATGGAGGGGGCTCTCTCCCCTCCGTGCCTCTGGTCCTGGCTCGTTTTATTTTCCCCAGTTAGCAGTCATGCGCCTATGAGACTGTCTTCTTACTGGACTCTGTCTCTTTTCCTCCCAGACTCTTGCAGTTCAGTGTCTTATGGCTTCACTCCTTCCTGGTTTTAGAGATGTGGGCAGGCGAAAAAGTAAGGTGCTCCCTACTTCTCCATTACCTTGCTAGGATCCCCATGAAATGTTATTTTTAATGAGCTACGAGAAAATAACTGTCCGTCTAGAATCTATACCCAGGGAAATAATCTCTCAAGAATGAGGGTAGAATAGACTTTTCGGTTCCACAAACTGAGTAAGCTTGCTACTGACAGACTCTCAATGAAAGAAATTCTAAAGGATGAATTTCAGATGGAAAGTATTATCATAAGAGATTGTAATGGAAATTAGGAAACTTGTAAAACTGAACGAGAACATATCAAAAACCTGTGACACTTGGAAGCAAATTTGTAACGCTAAATGCTTATGTTAGAAAAGAAGAAACACTGGAAAGTAATGAGCTCAGCAAAACTATTTTTAAGCTAGAAAAGGAGCAATAGGATAAACCCAAAGAAACAAAATGCAAGATGAAGACATTAATGAAACAAAGCAGGCAATATAGACGCTTAGGAAAGTTGTTTTTTCTTAAAGAGTAATAAAGTGGACAAATGTCAAGTGAGCTCAGTGAAGGGAAAGTAGAGTGCTGATAAAAGTAGTATTAGGAATAGAAAACAAAAGTTACCTGCACAGACATTAAGAGGAGTAGAGGAGGGCATGAGATCTCCTTTATGGCAATAAATATGAACATTTAGACAAAAAATGTCTAGAAATAAAATTTATCAAAACTGACTTAAGAATTAGTCTGAATAATTCTGTAACAGTTAAAGAAATGAAATCATTAAAAATCTTGGTTCAAACACAACTCCAGACCCAGATCATTCTGCTAGCAAGTTTGACCTGACGTTCAACATCAGTAACAACAGCAATCTTCAATCTTACACAGCCTGTTCCAGAGTACACACAGGGAACATTTTCTGGCTGAATCAGGCATAACAGACAAGCCTATTAGAAAGGAGACTGGCTGATCACAGTCTTATTTATGAATATGGTTGGCAAAAATCCTAAGCATAATATTAGCCAACTAAGTCTAGCAGATCTAAAAACCTGACCAAGTTGGGATTATCCTAGGTGAGCAAAGGTGCTTTCATGTTTAAAAACATATAATATAATTTATGTTAACTATTTATCAGGGGAGAAATCATACCATCATCTCAGTGGATGGAGATTCAGGTTTGTTAATAGTCATCAACAAATTATCATAAAAAATCTCAAAATAATAGATGGGAATTTTCATAATCTGTTAAAGTGTTTCTACAAGAAACCTACAGCAAATACCATACTATGGTGAAATAGTGACAGCCTTATCTTTGAAATCAAAAGAAGGTAAGAATGCCCATATGACTCTTACAAGTCAACTTTACAGTGGACGTTCTAGCCAGGTAAGATAAAAAACACAAAATAGGTAAAGGTACTGAAAAGAGGAAACAAAATTACTGTTTGTGTTTTAGGTGATATGGTTTTATCCTAAAGTATATGCAGAAACACCCTCATAGCATCTTTTATAAAGATAGGGCCTTTGTTTTCTTCATTAAAAAAATTGCACAAATGAAATGAATCAAACCTAAAATTTGAATGTGGAGGTCCTGTATTTAGTATGCTAAGTGGGGACAGTGAGACACACAACTCACCTGCTTTGTTTCCTGCCTCTCCGGGATCACTGTCTTTTGTTGCTTGATTTCCTAGTGTCTTGAAAACTGTCCTTTTCTGAGTTTTGTTCTAGTGTTTAAAACTGTTGTTTCATATAAAAAAACACGTGTTTGTTTTTGGCTGTTTCAAATGGGAGGGTAAATCTGGTCTTTGTTATTCCCTCTTGGCCGGAAGCAGAAGTTAGTTTAAGGGGCTTATGGATTCTTAGGCCTCTTTTGTTAATAAAGGGTGATTTTAACACACTTTGTTCTGGTGTAAGGCCCATCCTTTAAAAGTACGTGTAGATTTTTAAAATTTTGTTTTAAAAGAAGCTGGTAATTTAAAAGGCCCAATCCTGAGAACCTTTAGAGTAGAGGCCCTGAGCTGGATAATTCTGAGGCATTTGTTTTTCTGCTGCTACATGCTTTGTTATTGAAGACTGTTCAAGGTCTCACCACCACTGGAGTATTGACCCGCTGATGTGTTTCATAAATTTTAATGAAAGATTGAGAGAAGTCATTGATGGGCCCACATGATTGTACCATATCCGTGCACTGGCTCAGAATGCAAATCTCTATGAAATTACTCTTAAGTTAACTTTGCGGAAAGCCCCAAACTCCATCTTCTGGCTTGTCTGATCTAGCTAGGTCAGATCAAAAGTGATTTACAAAAGCTTTATGTTCTTGGCACATTGCTATGATTTATTTTTAAGTCACAGAAAATTGTCCAAATACTAGCATACATATTATGGAATTGCCAATAAACTGTATACAGTTATATAGAGCACGGTGTGCTTTATTTATTTATTTATTTATTTTTAATAATATTTTATTGTCAAATTGGTTTCCATATAACACCCAGTGCTTCTCCCCACATGTGCCCCCCCCCCTCCCCTCACCCCCTTCAGCCCTCGGTTTGTTTTCAGCATTCAGTTGTCTCTCATGATTTGTGTCCCTCTCTCTCCCCAACTCTCTTTCCCCCTTCCGCTTCCTATGGTCCTTTGTTAGGTTTCTCCTGTTAGACCTATGAGTGCAAACATATGGTATCTGTCCTTCTCCACCTGACTTATTTCACGTAGCATGACACCCTTGAGGTCCATCCACTTTGCTACAAATGGCCAGATTTCATTCTTTCTCATTGCCATGTAGTACTTCATTGTGTATATGTACCACATCTTCTTGATCCATTCATCAGTTGATGGACATTTGGGCTCTTTCCATGATTTGGCTATTGTAGAAAGTGTCACTATGAACATTGGGGTACATGTGCCCCTATGCATCAGCACTTCTGTATCCTTTGGGTAAATCCCTAGCAGTGCTATTGTTGGGTCATAGGGGAGTTCTATCGATAGTTTTTTGAGGAACCTCCACACTGTTTTCCAGAGCGGCTGCACCAGTTTACATTGCTACCAACAGGGTAGGAGGGTGCCCGTCTCTCCACACCTTTGCCAGCATCTATAGTCTCCTGATTTGTTCATTTTAGCCACTCTGACCGGTGTGAGGTGGTATCTCAGTGTGGTTTTGATTTGTATTTCCCTGATGATGAGTGACGCTGAGCATTGTTTCATGTGCCTATAGGCCATCTGGATGTCCTCCTTGGAGAAGTGTCTGTTCAGATCTTCTGCCCATTTATTCACTGAATTATTCATTTTTCATGTATGGAGTTTAGTGAGTTCCTTGTAGATTCTGGATACTAGCCCTTTATCTGATATGCCATTTGCCACTATCTTTTCCCATTCTGTCGGTTGCCTATTAGTTTTTTTTTGATTGTTTCCTTTGCCT
>NC_043717.1:12444253-12449689 GCF_006229205.1 Suricata suricatta
TGATATGCCATTTGCCACTATCTTTTCCCATTCTGTCGGTTGCCTATTAGTTTTTTTTTGATTGTTTCCTTTGCCTGCAGAAGCTTTTTATCTTGATGAGGTCCCAGTAGTTCATTTTTGTTTTTGATTCCCTTGCCTTTGGGGATGTGTCAAGGAGGAAATTGCTGCCATTGAGGTCTAGGAGGCTGCTTCCTGCTTTCTCTTTTAGGGTTTTTATGGTTTCCTGTCTCACATTGAGGTCCTTCATCCATTTTGAGTTTATTTTTGTGTATGGCATAAGAAAGTGGTCTAATTTCATTTTTCTACATGTTGCTGTCCAGCTCTTCCAACAACACCTGTTGAAGAGGCTGTCTTTTTTCCATTGGATACTCTGTCCTGCTTTGTCAAAGATTAATTGGCCGTACATTTGTGGGTCCAGATCTGGGCTCTCTATTCCATTGGTCCATGTGTCTGTTTTTGTGCCAATACCCTACTGTCTTGATGATGACAGCTTTGTAGTAGAGGTTAAAGTTTGGGATTGTGATGCCTCCCGTTTTGGTTTTCTTCTTCAATATTACTTTGGCTATTCGAGGTTTTTTGTGGTTCCACACAAATTTTAAGATAGTTAGTTCTAGCTTTGAGAAGAATGCTGGTGCAACTTTGATGGGGATTGCATTGAATGTGTAGATTGCTTTGAGTAATACTGACATTTTAACAATGTTTATTCTTCTGATCCATGAGCATGCAATGTTTTTCCATTTCTTTGTGTCTTCTTCAATGTCCTTCATAAGTCTAATATAGTTTTCAGCATACAAGTCTTTTACATCTTTGGTTAGATTTATTCCTAGGTATTTTATGGTTTTTCGTGCAATTGTGAATGGGATCAGTTTCTTTATTTCTCTTTCTGTTGCTTCATTATTGGTGTATAAAAATGCAACTGATTTCTGTATGTTGATTTTGTACCCTGCACCATTACTGAATTCACTGATCAGTTCTAGAAGGCTTCTGGTGGAGTTGATCCGGTTTTCCATGTAGAGTATCATGTCATCTGTGAAAAGTAAAAGTTTGACTTCATCTTTGCCAATTCTGATGCCTTTTATTTCCTTTTGTTGTCTGATTGCTGATGCTAGGACTTCCAACCTATGTTAAATAACAGTGGTGAGAGTGGACATCCCTATTGTGTCCCTGATCTCAGGGGGAAGGCTCTCAGTTTTTCCCCATTGAGGATAACATTAGCTGTGGGCTCTCCATAAATGGCTTTTATGATGTTTAAGTATGTTCCTTCTACCCTGATTTTCTTGAGGGTTTTTATTAAGAAGGGATGTTGTATTTTGTCAAATGCTTTTCCTGCATCTATTGAGAGAATCATATGGTTTTTATCTTTTCTTCTGTTAATGTGATGTATCACATTGATGGATTTGCGAATATTGAACCAGCCCTGAAACCCAGGAATGAATCCCACTTGATCATGATGGATAATTGTTTTTATACACTGTTGAATTTGATTTGCCAGTATCTTGTTGAGTATTTTTGCATCTGTATTCATTAAGGATATTGGCCTGTAGTTCTCTTTTTTTGTTGGGTCTCTGTCTGTCTTAGGAATCAAAGTGATATATGCTTCGTAGAATGAGTCTGGAAGTCTTCCTTCCATTTCTATTTTTTGGGATAACTTGAGAAGGATCGGTGTTAACTCTGCTTTAAATGTCTGGTAGAATTCCCCTGGGAATCCATCCAGCCCTGGCCTTTTATTCATTGGGAGATTTTTGATAACAGATTCAATTTATTCCCTGGTTATGGGTCTGTTCAGATTTTCTGTCTCTTCCCGTTTGAATTTTGGCAGTGCATGTGCATTTAGGAATTTGTCCATTTCTTCTAGATTGTCCAGTTTGTTGGCATACAATTTTTCATAGTAATCTCTGATGGTTGCTTGGATTTCTGAGGGATCTGTTGTAA
Source organism: Suricata suricatta (assembly GCF_006229205.1). Classification (NCBI taxonomy): domain Eukaryota; kingdom Metazoa; phylum Chordata; class Mammalia; order Carnivora; family Herpestidae; genus Suricata; species Suricata suricatta. The sequence continues at coordinate 12,446,186 of NC_043717.1, forward strand.
TAGATCCATTTTCCTTCATGATTTTGTCTATTTGAGTGTTCTTTTTCTCAGAAGCCTAGCTAGAGGTTTATCAATTTTATTTTTTCAAAAAAACAACTCTTGGTTTCATTGATCTGTTCAATTATTTTTGTGGATTATATCTTGTTTAATTCTGTCCTGATCTTTTTTATTTCTCTTCTTTTGCTGGTTTTGGGGTGCTCTTGCTGCTCCCTTTCTAGTTTCCTTAGGTGCTCTGTTAGGTTTTGAGTTTGCACTTTTTCTCGTTTTGTGAAATAGGCCTGGGTTGTAATAAACTTTCCTCTTAGGACTGCCTTTGCTGCATCCCAGAGAGTTTGGATTGTTGTATTCTCATTTTCATTTGTTTCCATATATTTTTAAATTTTCTCTCTTAATTGCCAGGTTTGCCCAGTCATTCTTCAGTAGGGTAGTTTTTAACGTCCACATTTTTGGAGGTTTTCCAGACTTCTTCCTGTGGTTGATTTCAAGTTTCATAGCATTGTGACCTGAAAGTGTGCATGGTATGATCTCGATTCTTTTGTACTTATGGAGGGCTGTTTTATGACCCATTATGTGATCAGTCTTGGAGAATGTGCCATGTGCCCTTGAGAAGAAAGTGAATTCCCTAGCTTCAGGATGCAGGGTTCTAAATATATCTATTAATTCCATCTGCTCAAGTATACCATTCAGGTCCATTGTTTCTTTAGTGATTTTTTGGTCTGGTTGACCTATCCATTGTTGTAAGTGGAGTATTAAAGTCCCCTGCAATTAGCACATTCTTATCAATAAGATCACTTTTGTTTGTGGTTAGTTGTTTTATGTATTTGGTAGCTCCCAAATTCAGCGCATAGATGTTTATAATTGTTAGCTCTTCCAGATGTAGAGACCCTGTAATTATTAAATAATGTCCTTCTTCATCTTTTGTTACTGCCTTTACTTTAAAGTCAAGTTTGTCCGATATAAGTATGGCTACTCCAGCTTTCTTTTGGTGTCCGGTTGCCTGGTAGATATTTCTCCATCCCCTTACTTTCAACCTGGAGATGTCTTCAAGTCTAAGGTGAGTCTCTTGTAGACAGCAAATAGATGGATTTTGGTTTTTGATCCATTCTGCTACCCTGTTTTATTTGACTGGAGCATTCAGTCCATTTACATTCAGTGTTATCAATGAAAAATGTGGGTTTAGAGCCATTGTGTTCTCTGTAGAGTGCATGTTTGTAGCGATGTCTCTGGAACCTTATATTCCTTGCTACATTTCCCTCAAAGAGTCCCTCTTAGGATTTCTTGTAGGGCTGGTTTGGTGGTGATGAATTCTCTCAACTTTTGTTTATTTGGGAAAACCTTTATCTCTCCTTCTATTTTGAATGACAGGCTCGCTGGATAAAGAATTCTTGGCTTCATATTCTTCCTGTTCATCACATTGAAGATTTCCTGGCATTCCTTTTTGGCCTGCCAAGTTTCAGTAGATGGGTCTGTAACCACTCTGATAGGTTTCCCTTTGTATGTTAAGGCCCTTTTCTCCCTAGGTGCTTTCAGAATTCTCTCTTTGCCTTTATATTTTACAGTTTCACTATGATATGTAGTGGTGAAGGTTGGTTTACGTTACGTCTTAGGGGAGGTCGGTATGTCTCTTGAATTTCAGTGTCTTTCTCTTTCACTAGATCGGGGAAATTTTTGCGTATAATTTGGTCCAGCACCCCTTCAGGACCTTTCTCTCTTTCTTCCTCTTCAGGAACTCCTATGATACAGATATTGTTCCGTTTGATTGTATCACTCAGGTCTCTGATTTTCCTTTCGTGCTCCTGTATCAATTTCTCTCTTTCTCGGCTTCTTCTTTTGCTATAACTGTGTCTTCTAATTCACCTATTCCCGTCTGCTTCTTCAGTCCATGCATTGGCAGCCTCCATCTTATTATTCACCTCATTTATAGCCTTTTTTCTTTTAACTCGTCACAGCTATTTTGAAGGTTCCTAGTCTTTGTATCAATATCTCTTCTGACAGCTTCTATGCTTTTTTCATGCCCAGTGATTAATTTTATGATAATTCTTCTAAATTCTTCTTCAGTCATGTTGCTTGTGTCTGTTTTGAGCAGTTCTGTCGCTGTGATTTCTTCCTGGAATTTCTTTAGAGGGGAGTTGTTTCGTTTCGTCATTTTGGCTAGCTTTCTGTCTCTTATCAGTTTTAAAAGCTCTTTCTGCACTGTGCGCCTGTTAGTATGGCTCTATTAAAGGAGGCTCTTTGACTGTCCAGGGCCCGTCATTTCAGGAGATGTTCTTTTAATGGTGTCTCTCAGTTTCTCTTGTTGTGCTTGTAATTAGTATATTTCCTTACTCAGTGATAATTGAGACTTTCCACTATGTGTGCTTTGGCCTGTTTTTTGAGGTAGCCCTGAAACGGAACACACACAAACACACAGGGAACACAAGCACGCAAACACACTGACAGATCTGGTAAACAAGCAAACCAAATGGGAAAGGAAAAAAAGGGAGCAGGAATAAAAAGAGAGGACAGGAAAGGAGAGAGAGAAAAAAAAACAGGGTCACAGAGACAGCCAGAGATAAAGGATAGTCTGAGAGCCTAAAACCTGCGGAGGATAAAGATAAGAATGAGATAAGTGAAAAATATCTGAATGGTAAGGGTTGATCTAATCACAGCAGTGTTAAATGTTGGTCTTTCCCAGACTCCAGAGGGAAAGGGGAGAGAAGGATGAAATAGGAAAATAGAAAAGAGAAAACAAGGGAAAAAATTACGGAAGCTTAAAAATTAAAAATAATTAGGATAGAAGAAATTTTAAAAAATTAAAAAATAGCACAAAGAGAAGAATCCAGCTCTCCAGCACGGATGGGCAAGGTTCGATGTAAGCATGTCGGGTCTCTGGGCCTGGTCTCCGAGGCCCCGCCTTAGTGGACGCAGGGAGAAGAATGGCGGCACCTCAAGCCCCTCTCAGACTGCGAGTTGCCAGCCACTCTCTTGAGTCCAGCCTCCCCGTGCCACGGGCGGGTCAAGTTGTTTCGGTTTTCTAAGGTCCACTAGGCCTTCAAATCCCTTTAATATTTCCAGCACCATTAAAATAACCACTGGCAGCCAGGCGGCTTTCCGGTCGGGATTGCGCAGGCAGATTGGAGCGCGAGCCTGTCCCTGGCTCCACCTGAGGTCTGCGGGCCTCCGGTCCCCCGGATCGCGAGCCCGCTGAGGGGGTCAGATTTCTCTCCCTGCGCCCAGCGGCTGTGAATGGAAATTTTGTCTCAACGCTGCACCGCGGGCTAAGGTCTCCCTTCAGTCTCTCCTCTTCCCCTCGGCCCTGTACCTCCGCACCCGGCATCTTGCGCTGCTGGCTCGCGTGCAGCTCTCAACATCCTGTGCCAACCTGCACAACCGTCCTGCGCGCTCGCGCTCTGCACGGTATTGTGCAGCCTCTGGACCCGCACTCTCCCGGCCGGGACTAAGTCTCTGGGCACTCTCTTTCCCAGCTCCGCTCTGAGCTGGGGTGCTCCCTCCCTCAGAGTCTCC
>NC_043717.1:12449789-12480825 GCF_006229205.1 Suricata suricatta
CCTCTGGACCCGCACTCTCCCGGCCGGGACTAAGTCTCTGGGCACTCTCTTTCCCAGCTCCGCTCTGAGCTGGGGTGCTCCCTCCCTCAGAGTCTCCGTTCCCAGTTTTCACTCACTCACTCCGGCATCCATGGGGCTGATATCAATAAGGGGTCAGTGCGCGCCCCTCCGCTCCTGGAGATCAGAACGTTGTGGCTTTGGACTCCCCTCAGTGTGATGTTTCCAGGCGAGTGGAGGTAACATTGTTCCCTCCTCTCCGCCATCTTGTCTCCCTCTCCACGGTGTGCTTTTTTTAAAGGCGTTTGTAAAGAATATGGTTTAATTTGCCAGTGTGTAATAAACTTATTTCTTGTGCGTGATTATGGATGTGATTTATAATTCACTAGCAGATGTTAATTTTCATTGTTAGAATTCAGACGTTCTTGACTTAACTCAAATTTTCTCTAGATCTCGCAAAATTAAAAAGAAATTAGACTGAAATTTCGGTTCAAAACATTCTTCAGATGGGGCCAGATTATTTTAGAAACACATTTTCTTACTCCTGCTACTAAGGATCAGGGAGAGAAAAGGCAGTTGAGATCTTTGAGGGATTTGTAAACCTGATTTTAGTCCGTCCCTTTCAGCGTCCCCTGCTGCCGTCAGACCCCCTCGCTTACAGGGCACTGGAGCTACATCATGGGGCTCTGGGGCTCTCCGTTTTTGTAGCCTCCTTGCTGAGCTAATGAGCAATGTAATGGCTAGGAGAGAGGGAGAGAGAGAAACCAAAGGGCCTATATGATTTGAAACTAAATTAACATCAGAATAATGAGGGATTGACTGCCTTTCCCATGCTGGGTTCCAGTCCTTTGATCAAAGGGTGTCTTTTCCTTACTGTTTTATACTGTTTTAATCACAACAGCCTCTATAAATAATTGGATTTGGGGAAGGTAGGATCAAAATGAAAAAGGGATTAGGAATCGCATGTGCTTTTTTTTCTTTATTAAGCCTTCAGATGGATTTTAATAACTTAAACATGCTAACTGCAAGTGCTATTCCTAGTTATGAAGTGGAGGGGTATTTTGTTCTGTTTTTGGGAATTCTTAACAGTATGTGTTTTTCTTTTCAGCTACTAAGTCAGGATTGTTACCACCACCACCTGCGCTCCCTCCAAGACCTTGTCCATCACAGGTAGGAGACAGAAGTTGATTTCTGTGAACGGTTCAGTACTACGGAATTATCCTATCACTGTACTTCCTTTGCAAGGGTTGATGGCCACAGAACTGGCTGGTCACATTCCCAAGATGACATCTGGACAAAGAGAGCAGAGAGTGGTTGAATTTCTTCTTATCCAGCCAGTCCTCCAACCTCACGTAGAAAAGGGAAAGTTTCCTCAATGAAGCAACCAAGCAAATATATATTAGTTCACCTTTGGCTGTAGAGAGTTGCACCTTGTTTTCATATAGAGAAAGGAGGAGAGAATAGGTGTCTCTCCAGTTGGGGGTGGGGGACATGGTTTTTCTGTATAGTATGTATGGTCTGGGTGTGTATATTTTCATCAGTGTTTTAGGAGCTGTGTTGATTCTACATAAACTAAAATAAATGGCCATTGCCATAGTGTTAGCACTGTGGTTTGGGCCTTCAGTGTTTTCTTTAGGTTGGTATTTTCCTTTGGAAAAATAAGCAGAAACAGCAGGAGCTGGGAGTGTGTGTCACCAAAATCTGTTTCACCTGTGAATTCATTCTCCCTTACTTACCTGTGCTCCTGTGGCCTAATTCAACACTCCTTGTCGAGCGGGAACTGAGAAGTAAGCAGCAAGTCTGAGGGATGTGCTAAAGGGCGCGCCGGGTCCTTCCTTTCATTAATTGCTGCTGAAGAAACTTTCTGTCTTTAAAGGCCCTCCTAACTTATGGCAGAAGATGTTGGTCCAGAGCATACCTTGCCATATGCCACATCTTAGGATTCGCTGAGTCTCTGAAGCCACTTTAAACATTTGCTTGTCCTTCTTTTAGAGAATTAGATCATCTTTAGCATTCACTCAACCTTGAGGTGCAAATACAGTGAGGTGCTGCTTTCCTGCTTCAGTTCAAGGGTAATAAAAAGCCCTGACTTACATATAAATGAATGAGAACTCCCTTTCCAATGCTCCAGGATTGGCTCTAAGACATGGTGATTAATCAGTCAGCAAGTATTCATTGAATCCCTGTTGTATATCTAACGGCAAGCCTCAGGTTCATTCTGAGCTTTTCCCTGTTTATAATTTCTGCTTATTTAAGTTATTAGTTCTGTTTATTGAGCACCTGTTGTGCTAAGTGCTTTCAGTACATTATTTAATCTTCACGAAAAATCCTATAAAGTAGGTGCAAATGTGCTTTATTTTTATGCAGATGAGGAAATTGAAACATACCGGGGTTAAGCAAGTCAGCCAAGGTGACACAGCTAGTCAATAGGCAGAGTCGGCTCCCCAACCAAGGCCCATCTCCTAGAGGTCCCTGCGCCCCATCACTGCAGCGCTGTGTACGTGCAGTCAGACAGTGATCTCCTGCGCTGGCAGGTAAGGCTTCCCCGTGTGCTCCTGTGGAGGACCTAGATGAGATCCAGCTCCCGATTGGCACTGATAGCAAACCGGGACTGTGTCACAACAGAAGAGTGGGCATTCCCGGGGCGGTTACCCACCAGCTGCTAGTTTCAAACCGGGGCTTGGGAGCCACCTGGAGGAATGCGTGGAAGACCTGACTGAAAGGGCTTTTGTGGCCCAAATCCTTATCTTCTACCGCACACACACGTGACAGCAGTTACTTCCCGGCTGTGAAATGTGTTGCTGCTGTCAGCAGGCCTCATCTGACCTGCTTCGGTGGGCTTCCTGCCTGCTTGGGGGCTTAGTGACCAAGGATCTGATGGGGGGCGGGGAATTCTCAAGTCACTGTTAGTGAATGAGACTGCTTCTTTATCTACCAGATTTTCCATCTCAGGGTAAACAGTAAGTGCAATGCTCAGCCCAGGCCTCCAACTCAGCTGCCTAACTATGGAGATTTCAGACTGCAGAAACAGGTTTGTAAGAAATGCAGGCAGAAAATCCGTTTGCCACTGACCTCCCCTGGTCCCCCCTTTCCTCTGTAAGTGGGACACCCACTTCAACAGAGGAAATCCTGGGTACTGAACACATGATTGTATTTAGTCTTGGTGCGGTGTCAAATTCCTAATGGCCTTTGGGGAGACTCCCCTAACCACTTGGTTGGGGCACCTGTATATTCTAGTCTTTCCCAAACTGCTTGTGATAAAGTAGTCTTCTGGGAAACATTCATAGCGCTCTGTGGTAAGACAGTTTTGCAGGCTTTGGCCTTGGTCCCCATTTAGGGAGATTCGCAGTGCGTGCAGGGTCACTGAAGGGTTTGAAGTCCTACAGTAAAGAAACCTGGTCAGTTTTGGTAAAGCTTGGAATTTCCTAGTGGTTATGACCATTCACCTCTTTATTTATAAAACACATATCAGTATCCTGAGGGTTTGGTGGTTAGGAAACATTATACACCAGGCTTAAGGTATTGGGAAGAACATTTCCAAACGTCTTTTCATCTGTCACCTCCTTCCTCTGTATAGTATGTGATTAAAGTTAAATTTTTATACTTAGGCCAGCAGTTTTCCCTAGAGGAGTTGAAAATGCGAAAGAAGGTTTACTGCACATTAGCTTTGGGTTTCAGATTGTCATGTTTTCAGATTGTTGTGTTTTCTTATTTGCGTTTCTGTTCCTTCTTGCTTACTGTCTCATGAGGTCATATTTACCACTTCACAGCCAGCTTTATTACAGCAAATCTTAAGCACTCTGAATTCATCTTTTGCACTGTTAAACACATTTTTTGAGTGTTCCTTCTTATATATGGACAATTGGCTTGACTTTGGGGAAAAAATTTATGTAGTACTTAACTAGAGACACTTTTTATGAGACTTAAACTGTAGTACCTAGAGAGAAAAACGAGGAAGCTTGGTTATATTTTAAATCTTTTATTTATTGGTAGCTTTGAGAAGAGATTAAGATAAAAAGGTTTTGGATTTAAAATTTTCATATTATTGGGGCATCTGGGTGGCTCAGTTGGCTAAGTGTCCGACTTCGGATCAGGTCATGATCTCACGGTTTGTGGGTTTGACCCCTGCATCAGGCTCTGTGCTGACAGCTCAGAGCCTGGAGCCTGCTTCAGATTCTGTCTCCCTCTCTTTCTGCCCCTCCCCAACTCATGCTCTGTCTCTCAAAAATAAATAAACATTAAAAAAAATTTCATATTATTTAACTTGATAAATGGGCCAGACTAGATTATAATAAACAAGAAAAGATGCTGTTCTCTAAAAAGGAACACTGTTTAAAAAACTATGTGGCCATTGATGCCCTTTGAGGTTTTAAGTATGTAAGCGAAAAGCGCTTGTTCATTTGCAGCTGTGCGCACAAAGGTATATATAGATCAGTTCTACATATGCTCTAAGTGTATCTTTTATCAAATGAGAGGGAGAAGGTATAGCTTTTTAGCAGAAAATGCAGTCTTGGTGGCCCCTACATGTACTAAGCACCAGTATGATATGAGCATCTGGATTAAGTTATACAAATGGGGCCCTGGAGTTAGGAAAAGGAGTAAACTTAAACAGATCTTTTATTTTTCGTACTATAGGTAAGATCAAGAGGGACCATGTGACTATATAAAGAATCAAATGGCTTGTGTTCCATGTTTTTCTGGGGACAGGCTAGAGATAGGGTATGGTATTTTGGTTCAGCTTAGAAGAGGTGACATGTTTATTTATTAATACTTCAAAATACTTTAAAATACATTAATACATAAATTACTAAACAGCAATTAGAGTTAACTGTTTCATATGGAGCAGTGTTAAAATGAGAGTTAAACTTGGTATCTCACTCTGCATAGAAACTGAGTAAAATGCCTTCTGTGAAGTGACTTGTCCTGTAGGTCAGTTCTCTGCTAAGCGCCTGCTCGGTACTCCAATAATTAAATCCCTTTCATAGTATTGATCCCATGCCACATTTCTTATGGCAATAATATTTCTAAAGAAAAGAGGTTTTTTGGTACACAGGGTAATCTTTTCAGTTTTATATTGGCACCGCATTTCATGAATTGGGGCTCCCTGTAGGCTAATGTGCTCAGAATTTTCCTATTTGTACCGTGAATTTCTCATAATGGCAGGTGCTTCTCATTGGCAATGTAATGAGTACTAAAATAGCACTGTAGGATGAACACACTGTGGAGGAAGCCTTTGATCAATACTTGTAAGCTTAGAGAGACCGAGAGGGCTTTGTGGAAGAGCTGAGATGACCAGTGAAATGAGTTTTAAACAAGAACTTATGTTTTCTGGTGGCCCAAGGGTTCAGAGCATTACTATAGAGAAAAAGCAAATGCAAGGAAACACATGTGCAAGAGATCCCCATGTGTTCGAGGAATTGTCTGAAATGTAGAAGCTAGATTTTAGAGAGAGAATTGAGTGTTTAAAGGTGGGAATGAGGAGCCAACAGGCTGCCTGTTTGAGTCTTGGTGGTACCAGAGCTGGGGTAGAGGAAGGGCCCCCTGACCAGAGAGTTCTCTGGGGGGCACAGTCCCCTAGGGGAGAGCACAGGGCGTCGCTGAGCCCAGTGGTACTCACCCTTATGCACAGTGAAATCATCTGGGGGGTCTTTAAACCTGCTGATGACTGGGTCCCGGCCCCAGGGTGTTGTTGGGGGAGGCCCAGGCATTGGGAGTTTTAAAAAGCTCCCCACATGATTCTCAAGTGCAGCCAGGATTGAGAAACACTGAATTAAAGCAAGAGAAGGAATGTTCAAAGAAGTTGAGAATCTTGGGGATTTCTTGATGGTATCCTCTGAGTTTTTAAAATTTATTTATTGGTGTGTGTGTGTGTGTGTGTGTGTGTGTGTGTGTGTGTGTGTGTGTGTCTGAGAGAGAGAGAGAGAGAGAGAGGTCGGGGGGAGAGAATGAGAATGAGAATATTCCAAGCAGGCTCTGCACTGTCAAGGTGGAGCCTGATGTGGAGCTGAAACTCAGGAACTGTGAGATCATGACCTGAGCCAAAACCAAGAGTTAGATGCTTAACTGACTGAGCCACTCAGGTGCCCCTCATGGCTTTTTTTTTAAAATCAAATTAAAACTCAGTGAGCATACATCAAATATCATGAGATCTTTTGCTATAATACATACACATGATATCATATAATGTACATTAGTCTTCGAATAGGTGATTCGATTAAGGTTAATATATTGGCTGTTTAGATAAAGCATATTTGTGAGCTTTCAAAGATTATAGCATCGTTATTTTTACTCGTCAGTATATAAGTTTAGTATATATCAAGAGGTATTTGTCTATGTAATCATTTATTAGAAACTTAGTAATTATTCTGAAGAGAACTTACAAACATATAGCTAAGATGCCACCTTCACTTTCTCCAGAGTGTTACTTTGTTCTGTCTTACAATGCACACTGTAGATGAGCTGAAAGTCACAGAATGTTAATGAGTATTTCTGTAATTAGGAAAAGAAGATGTAGGCCCAGGAATTGTCTTCATCAGTGATGATGGAAGGACAGAGCGAGAGCTGTAGAACACCGCATGGGTGTGTCTGTGGTCTGGTTCTTCTCCCTACTACCCTGTAGCTCGGTAGCCTTGTGGAAAGTAAGCGCATTGGTCTCGCAGACCTACTACTGCCTCTTTAAAATGTGAAGATTAGAGTAGATAGATCCTTCTCATGCTTAAGGTCTCAGATTCTGTGTTGTATTCCTTTGTCCAAGAAAAATTTTGTTGCAAATACAATTGAAACATTATAAAACACAGTTGAGGACAAGATGGTTTAGACTACTTTCTCCCTGCTTCCCCACACTGCTAAGTATGACAGAAAGCCCTGGACATAATGAACAGAAAGAGGACTTTGAAAGGATGTAAACAGGAAAACTGACTGGCTAGGGCCTTAGGACTTGAGGAATGGCATGGCGGTGTGAGTTGCCTGAGGAAAAAAAAAAAAAATCTCCCATATATCCTGGACAGGGTACCTGAGAAACCTGCAGCCTGGAAGTGCTAAAAAATGTAGACCAAAGAAAACAAAGCATTGAGAAAAGACTACCGTCTAGCCAAGGGACTGGGAAAGGGGTAGCCAAGCTTGATATAAACCTTGTTGACAGCACCTGCCCTACCCCAGCCAAACACCATGGGTGCCTCTCTCTCTGGTGTCATCAGAGACTGATCTCAGAGTTTGGTCTCTTGTCCCTCACCACACAGCCTGGGGTGGCACTTTCCTACCAGACAAACATGGTTTCAGCAGAGACGAAAGGGGTCTCCTAACCCTGATCTGATGGCATCTGGTGGCCTCAGACAATGTTACTACACACAGGCATTCCCAGATAAGCATAAACTCAAGGAGTTTTTCACTAGAAGACCTGCCCTATAACAAATGCTGAAGAGAGTCCTCCAGGCTGAAATGAAAGGACACTAGACAGAATCTTGAAGCCATAAAAAGAAGAATGGTAAAGGTAGCTACATTGGTGAATAGAAAAGCCAGTCGTGTTGATTCGTAGCTCGTCTTTTTTCCATAGGATTTAAAAGGAAAGTGCTTAAAACAATAATTACAGATCTATGTCAGTGGGCACGCATATATAAAGATATGATTTGTCACAGTAATAATAAGAGAAGCAGCGAGGCTATAAAGGAGTAGAGTTTTTGTATACTTGAGACACTAAATTGGTATTAATTCAAACTGGATTTTTATAAAGTTAAGATATTAACTAATCCTTAGGAAAATAACTAAAAATTATAAAAAGTATGAAAGTGAGAAGGTAATAAAAATGTTATACTACAAAAAAGTCAGTTAATCATAAAAAGAGAAGTGATGGAGGAACTAAGGGACCAAACAGGTGCAAGATGTAGAAAACAAATGGCTAATGGCAGAAGTAAATCCTTCCTTATTAGTAATTACTTTAAAGGGATAAAAATCTACGGGGAGCCTGGTGACTCAGTCAGTTGAGCATCTGACTTTGGCTCAGGTCATGATCTCATGATTCGTGGGTTCGAGCCCCGCATCAGGCTCTGTGCTGACAGCTCAGAGCCTTGAGCCTGCTTCAGATTCTGTCTCCTTCTCTCTCTGCCCCTCCCTCACTGAGGCTCTGTCTCTCTGTCTCTCTCAAAAATAAATAAAATTTTTTTTAAATGGACAAAAATCTCCAATTAAAAGGCAGAAACAGATGGATTTAAAAAATAATCCAACTATATATTGTCTATAAGAGACTTCATTTAGATTCAGTGATACACATAGATTGGAAATGGAAGAATGGAAAAAGATATTTCATGCAAATAATAACCAAAAGAGTGCCTTCCCGGGTGGCTGTAGTCACATCAGACTAAATAGACTTAAAGATAAAAAATTGTTATGAGACCTAGAAGGCCATTATGTATTGATAAAAGGGTCACTCCATTAAGATGGTAAAAAATTTAGAAAAATATACATACCTAATGACAGAGCCCCAAAATAACAGAGCAGAATCTGACAGAATTGAAGGGAGTAACAGGTAGCTCTAGAAAATGTCACTTTTAATAATGGATAGAACAACTAGATGGAAGACCAGTAAGGAAATAGAGGACTTGAGCACCTGTGCATGGCACAGTTGGTTAAGCATCTGACTTTGGCTAAGGTCATGATCTCATCGTTGGTGGGTTCAAGCCCCACGTCAGGTTCTGTGCTGATAGCTCAGAGCCTGGAGGCTGCTTTGGTTTCTCTCTCTCTCTGTCTTTGCCCCTCCCCCTCTCGTGCTTTGTCTATTGAAAATAAATAAACATTAAAAAATTTAGAAAAGGCAATCAAGGACTTGAACAATGCTATAAATCAACTAGACTTGACAGACATCTATAGAACACTCCACCCCACAACAGCACAGTACACATTTTCCTCAAGTGCCTGTGGAACATTCTCCAGGAAAGACCCTGTGTTAGGCCACAAAACAAGTCTAAATAAATTGAAGGAGAGCGAAATCATACTACATGACCTCAGTGGAATGAAACTAGAAATAAATAATAGAAGTAACACTGGAAGATTCACTAATATGTGGAAATTAGGCAACATACTCTTAAAAAACCAGTGGGTCAAAGAAGAAATTATAAGTGAAATTAGAAAACACCTTGAGATGAGTGAAAAGGCAAACCTGCCAAATCTGTGAAGTGCGGGGATAACAGTACTAATGGTACTCCAGAGGGAATTTATAGCTATAACCACTTAGCGTTACAAAGAGGGATCCAAAATCACTAAGCTAACTTTACACCATAAGAAGTGAGAAAAAGAAGACTAAGCTAAACCCAAAGGTGGTAGAAGGAAGGAAATGATGAAGAGTAGAGTTGAGATAAATGAAATAGAGAATAGGAGAACAATAGAAAAATCCTTGAAACTCAAAATTGGCTTTTTGTGGCCTCTAGTTAAAAATAAAAGGCTTTGTTTTAGATTAAAATCAGAGTCTCATAAACTTCTCTCTCACTGTAGATAATGTTGTTTTGAATTTATCAAGGTTGAATATACCAGTAGAATGACTCTGTTTTGCGCAAGGTGGGTTTCCCCTGTGTAACTTTGGCAGTACATTTTGCTGTATGTTCCCTAGCTGTAGGGCTGGTTCATAGATTGCTCAAATTGCCAACCAGCTCCAGGTTGGTGTAAATGAGGACACAATTGTAGTTTAAACCAGCCTCTGTTGATGGAATCTCGAGAGTTCTACAGGTCTTCTTTCTTAATAGGGAATTATTAAAGGGAATTTGAAAACTATTCTCAAAACAGTTGGCATTGAATGAGAAATGAAAAAGGCAAAGGAAACTGCTACAGTGATAGGTTGAAGGAGAAGAGAAATAGTGACGAAATACTCACATTGTGATAGTGGAGGGAAGATTAAAGAGAAATCCTTCCTGTTTAAAGAGCATGCATAGTTTTGCCAGCTATCAACAAGTGCCATCAGACTTTATCCCGAGAACTAGTTTAAAAGAAAGGAAAAATTCTATGATGACATTTATTTTAGTATTATTAATAAAAATAAAAACCAATGCAGGCAATGTAAATGTTCAAGAAGGTGCCTCTGGTTAAGGGTATTATATATCTGCCTAATACGATATTAGACATCTATTAAAAGGATTAAATGGAAAATAGTGGGAAGGAGGAACAGCAACTGAATACAGAAATACTTCCTGACTGTACCACGTAAAAGTATTTATGGACCTTTGATAATGTGACCAGCCTTCTCCGGGTGAGCTGGAGCATCTCCGGGTCACCTTCGCCGTGCTTGGATTTTCTCAGCGCTACTGGCCAGTGTTCTCTTCCCGGTGGCCTTTTGAGGTTTTTAACTTCTCAGTGAATTTCTACTCTTTTTGAGGGTCTCAAGGGGTCACTTAAGTAATTCACTTATGATTTACGTATCTCACCTTATGATAACTTGTTTATAGAAATACATTCTCTGTTTTGGGGGAGACTCTACATGAGTGGTATGTATGTGAATTAGGGTGTCCGTGAAGGCCTCCAGACATTTCATTCCAAAATGTCAGGTGTCGGGGCACCTGGGTGACTCAGTCATGAGCCTTGATTTCAGCTCAGGTCATGATCTCATGGTTCGTGAGTTCGAGCTCTGTGTCAGGCTCTGTGCTTGGGATTCTCTCTCCCTCTTTGCTTCTTCCCCGCTCACATGTGCCCGTATTTGCTTGCTTTCTCAAAATAAAGAAATAAACTTAAAATGTCAACTATCCACTTTTAAGCATTTGGAGGTAAACTGCTAAGTAATTGGTAGTAGTTTAGATAGCTGTTTATGGTGGGAAAGTTATGTAGGTTTTCTTTTAAAGAGTTTCTCTTTCAATTGAGGTTTAGGAAAGCGGGAAAAATGTTCTTTTACAGGACACCTAGAATTTTAAGAAGTCACTCAAAGCTTTACAGAATCAGATGACTCTTGGTAGCTACTTCTACATACCATGCTCTCAGAACGTGTAACACGTGTACTATTGCGTAATCATATAGTTAGGATAACTTCATCAATTGTGAGCTTCAAGTAAACTGCTGAACTCTAGCATGTAGTATTTTCTTTTTCTCCCCCCTTCTCGTTTTTTTAATCCATGTTCTCGGGAGATAATTGCCCTTTGTCTTAAATGATAATTTTGCATTGTTCAGAATTCCAGGTTCAAGATCGTTTTCCTTTAGTATTTTGAATGCTTAGTCTCTTCCCCTTCTGGTGTTTATTGTTGCTGCTGAAAATTCTTATGTTAATCTATTTTTATTGCCGTTGGTGTGATGATATTTTTTCTCTAGGGTGACTTTTAAAACTTTATTTTTGATGACCTGTGTTAATTTCACTGTGATATGTCTAAGAATAGATTTAAATTTATTTATTCCTGATGATGCTTGGTATGCATTTTCCATCTGAAAAACCACGTCTTCAAATTTGGAACATTTTTAGTCCTATCTCTGCAGGTTATGATTCTATGCTTATTTTGTTTTCTTCTTGAACTTCAGCTAGCTAGGTTTCTCTGTCTGTCGGTACACCTTTTATTTCTAGTAATAGCTCTTTCATCTTTTTATGTCATGATCCCTCCTCAGGCCCTGGATGAAGCCTTCATCTTCCAAGTTAATCATTCTTTTGTGTAACTGTGTATGATTCCAAGTTTTATAGTCCATTCTTGTTTATATCAATCTGTTCTTGTTTCATTTCTCCCAATTTCTGTTTCATACTTGTCTGTTCTTTTTAAAGATGCATTTTCTGCTTTTAACTTGTAGAGGATTTAAGCATAATTACTTTGAAGTTATTTTCAAGTTCATTTATTTTCATTTTTGTCAAGAGGCAAATTCATCTTCTCTCTCTCTGACATGGCTGTTCTTATGAGTATTGGGTGTTTTTCTTCATGCTTGTGGAAATTTGTTTACCAGTCTTATTTTGAATTGGAGTTTAAATTTAAATTTCATCCTCAGTTCTTGGAGCTCCTCTCTGTCCAGCAGTTCCTTGGCATCTCTACCAACCACACCCCGTGGCCCCACACCTGGGAGCCTCCAGTGTAGGGCCAGTTCTTAAACTTGATGTTGACTACTTCTTTCTGGTGCAGATGTCAGAGGTGGTGCAGATGACACCAGAGAGCGGCTCAGCCTCAGACCAGGCTGCGATGCTGTCAGTGCTTCTGCTTCCTGTCCGAGGTGGGCAGTTCGGAGCACCCGCGCAGACTTCCTCCTGGTTTTGCAGCTTTGCAGGTAGTGAAGCGCCTTAGCCTCTGGCTTCAGGAAATGAGCTTGGCGTCGGTCCCTTGCCTCATGTGGGGCATTTAAAACCCGTGAGCTCTCAGCTGCCTCTCCCTGCTTCCGAAACCTCAGTCTGGCCAGCTGCTTTCTGGTTTGGCCCCTTAGGGATGTTGACCTTGATTCTGAGTGTGTCTGAGTCTTTTTTTTTTTAAGGTTTATTTATTTTTGAGAGACAGAGACAGCATGAGTAGGGGAGGAGCAGAGAGAGAGGGAGACACAGAATCTGAAGCAGACTTCAGGCTCCGAGCTGTCAGCACAGAGCCCAATATGGGGCTCAAACTCACGTACTGTGAGATTATGACGTGAGCCGAAGTTGGATGCTCAACCAAGTGAGCTACCCAGGCGTCCCTGAGTCTTTTTTACTTTTAACACTTTATATGTTTGTGCACTCATACCTGTCCTTGCATGTAACTTTACAGCATAAGAAGTTGAGATTCACAAAGTGAAAGTGAGTTCCTTGGGGCCTCCCAGCTACTGAGTGGCAGGGTAGCTAGCTCTTGTGAAGAGGGGAGCTGGGAAAGGTGTCGGAGAAGGTACTAGAAATTTAATGATAAATGTTGAGACAAAAATCACTCATTGTATGTACCTCACAAAAATTAACTATAGATTTGTTAAGCAAAAGTTAGCGAGAGTTTCCAGTCTCTGTGCTCATGAATAACTTTCTTTTTTTAAAAAATCATTTTAGATGTTTTTATTTTATTTTTGAGAGAGAGAGAGACAGAGCATAAATGGGGGAGGGGCAGAGAGAGAGGGAGACACAGCATCCGAAGCAGGCTCCAGGCTCCGAACGGTCAGCACAGAGCCCACTGTGGCGCACAAGCCCATGAACCGTGGATGCTTAACCGACGGAGCCACCCAGGCACCACCAAGTAATTTTCTAAATATGAAGTATTTCCATACATTAAGTGAAAATGCTAAAGTGCCTTTCTCAGTGCATACTTCCATTTATCTTGGCCAAAATACCCTTCACACTTTGGTCAGTGGACTGTATTTGGTGTAGTAAAAGGCCAAGTGTAGCATTTATTCTGCTTTTTAAAAGGTAGCACAAAGTTAGAACTTCAGCATAATGAATAATTATATATAGTGCTTATGTACCAGATGCTCTTTTAAGTGCTCGACAAATATTCACTCACTTAATCTTCATCACAACCATTTGCGATGGAGTCTATTGCCATTCTCGGTTTGCACATAAGTAAACCAAGGTATATGGAACTTCAGGAATTTCCTCAGAGTTGTGCGTAGCAAGTGGGAATTAATGCAGTGATTCTCAGCCTGCCTGTCTTACTCAGTGCACCAGTCCCTCATACTATGCTCTCCAACCGTGTGTCAGAACTATTTTCTTAACGTGTGTTTTTTTTTTTTCTGTTTAAAGTTCCTTTCTTTCTTTTAGTAATCTCTACATCTAACATGGGGCTCAAACTCACAACGGGATCAAGAGTTGCATGCTTTTCCAACTGATCCAGCCAGGCATCCCTTAACCTATCTCTTCTTAGCAACTGAGTTGACAGTTATCTCTCAGGGGTATACTTTATGTTATGAAACCTCTTACCAAATTAGCTTTGCCCCACTCTGCTAGGAGCTTGTGTTCTTTCTTAGCCCCCCCTCCCGCACCCCCTCCGCCCCGCACTGTACTACGCTCTCAGTACTCTTGTGGAAAGCTTGCTTTGCTTTCATCCTTCCTCTGGAGATGCCATAAGCTCATCTAGTCAGGTCACCAGGTGTTGATGGAGTCTGCTCACAGCAGGCCCATGCTTTGCCGAGGACCATGGTGGCACAATGATCACGATAGGCTTCTTATCCTGTAACTCCTCCTTCCGTCCTCACCCTCTGAAGGCAGTCATGCCTAATGCCACCATTTTATAGTCTCTCCTGGTGGGTATATGTGTCTCATTTAAATCTATTTTCTCACGCTGAATCATCAAGTACTAGCTGAATGCCATATTTCCTATAACAAGCTAGCTCAGATTTTTTTTCCTGGGCGTCAGTTATGGTTGGTTTCTAGGTTCCTAAACAATGGAATCCTTATGTCTTTTCTCTGTCCTCCTTACCACACGGTAACAAAAACCAAGAAGCGTTCCTCTGCTGTGTGTCAGGGAAGGGGCAAGTACGGAAGTGGGTCCGGATGGAAGGGTGTCCAGATGCGCTGCAGTGTTAATGGGAAAGGACAACGGAAGACAACTGGGGGGCGGGCCCTGACAGAGTACTTAAGAACATGGGTTTGGGGTTCAAATTTATCTCTGCCTCTTACTGGCTGTGTATCTTTGGGCAAGTCATTTAGTGTGTCTTTCTCAGTTTCATCATGTGTAAAGCGGAGACAGTGGTAGTGTCTGCTTTCACATGGTTGTTAAAATGATTAAATGAGGTTGTATCCTTAAAGCACTTAGGGTGGTGCCTGGCATATAGTCAGACCTCAGTGACAAGTAGTGTTACAATTATTAGCACTCCAGGCCCAGCAAAACAGAAGCAGGTTCTAGTTGGCAAACAGAGGAGCAGGCTCAGGATAACCAGAAGTTAGTGGTCAGTCCTCACCCCAGGGTAAGTGCCGGACTGGCTTCCAAACCCACTTGTAGTAGAGTGGCATTCTTTTCCACTTCTGTGACCTCTCATGGGCTGGCCCTCTGCCTAGGTCGGGAGTCAGCAGACTATACCCTGTAGGCCAAATCTAGATCATTGCCTTTTTCTGTAAATAATGGGAACATGAAGGAGAAGAATTGATGGAAAAACAGAGGTCCTCACAAGCCGTTTAACCCACTATCTCCTAACTCAAGGGTCATGATGCCTTTATTTATAGTTTGCAGCTTTGCCTTGAGGACCTTTATCAACCAAAATGCTCCATATTTCAGAGTTTACTAGCGAAACCTTGAGCAAATATTCTTTATTCATCTGGCAGCTTTGAAGGCTTACTGTGGGTGGGCTTCCCTAACCTTGTGTTTCTCAGGCATCATTGGAAGAAACCAGAGTGAGACCCTGCCTCTCAGGTGAGAAAGAGGGAAAGAAAGAACCCTGTCCAGGGGAAACAGGATAAAGGATTTCTTTTTCTTTTTTTTTCCAACTCTTCCTGAATACCCTGTTCTGTTCAGCAAGTTCTGTAGGTATCACCTCCTGGTATGTTGGTGAGCCTTCTCCCTGAAATAAGAAAATTCCCCACTCCATAGCCTTTGCTATCTATGGTGTAAACACTCCCACTGTGGCAGATCACAGGTGGGCTGGGGACGGGATGGGTGTCATCCGCTCGTTGGTACTAGTGCGTTCTGTAGTAGAGAGCGCCACTTGCTGCTGAGTTCTGTGTGAGGAATTCTCTGCGCCAGACGAGAGCTGTTTGCTTGCTTGCTTGCTTGTTTTTAGTCTAGGGCACTGTTTCAGCCCAGTTCTAAAATGTGCTGTTAGAAATGGGACAAAATTTTTGAAGTTATTAGAGATGAAGCTTCCCTCTTGTTTACATTTAATTTGTGCCACTAGGTGGCACTTTAAGGACATTACAGGAAATTGGCTCTACCGGATTTCTTTCTTTTCTTTTTTTTTTTTTTGTTTACTTTTTATTCAAGTATAGCATGCATATTGAAAAGTGCCCATTAAGTGTGTAACTGAGTGAATTTTCACAATCTGAACACATGTGTATAATCAGCACTCAAATCAAGAAACAAAATATTACTAGCACCCCCCCCCCCACCAGAAAGCCCAGCTTAGGCTATTTTTCCAGTTACTGTTCCTTCATAGGGTTACTGCTGTTCTGACTTCTAACAGCAAAGATCAGTTTTACCTGTTTTCTACCTTATACGAGTGGAGCCATGCAGTATATACTCGTGTCTGTCTTCTGCTTAAATGATGTGTGATTCACTCATATTGTTGTGTGTGATTGTAGCTCACCACTGTATAGTATTCCATTGTGTGTGCAAAGATAGTACTGTTTTCTAGTGTTGATGGACGTTTGGGTAGTGTTCAGATTTTGGCACTTATGAATAATGCTCCTGTGCACATTCGTGTACAAGTTTTTGAGTGGATGGATGTCTTCATTTCTCTTGGGTGTATGCCTACAGTAGAGTTGCTGGGTCCAAGGATAGGCCTATGTTCAGCCTTAGTAGGTACTGCTGCACAGTTTGGTAAAGTGTTTGTGCTGATTTATGCTCCATCGACAGCGTGCCTGTTCCAGTTCCTACATCCTCATCAATACAGACTTTATTTTATCACTGGCTCCTAAGTCTTATATAATTTTTATAGTCCCCTCTCTAGCAAACTACTTCTAATTGAAATTTTTAAAAGCCACCTTCTTCTGATGGACATAGCTCATGCAGGAAGGGCTATATCAGCCCAAAAGGAGACATTAAGCACAATCTGAGTATGAGCTATTCTAGTTAGAAACGATGTGGTTCACATATTCCATCACTAATACAGAACAGTGGAACTGGGAATGGAATTCAAAATTTTAAGTGTGGTAAAATACCAAGTGAGGCTAGGGGTTGGAGGCACTTTGAAATTTATATATGCTGTTGGTATTGTTGCCAGGCCTAATATGTCAGGGTTGAGGGACCAGCAAAAGGAATTTATAAAGGCCTCCTCTCCAGAGACCTTTGCATTGTGATAGTGGTGCTGCCCATTTCATAAGCATCTGTTTGGTATGGCAAGAGGCATGCATGTGGCATCTTTTTTCACCTTTGTTCGTCAGGAAACATGACTCTCAAGAGACCCTGTTGTGTAGATCACCTTACCTATGTGGTCTATGTTGTTGACTCAGCAGACTGTATTTATGTGTGTGATGAATAGAGAGTGGGGCTCAGACTTGACTCAGATTTGCGTTCTATTACTAGAAATTGGAATAGAAGCACAAAACCCCAGTCATAGTCAAGATATTTGTCTTTTAGACCAAAATAAAGCACCCATGGTCCTTTAGTTCGAATAGTAAGTCTGTTTCATGGACGTTGTCTGTAATCCAGTGGATTCCATAGATCCTCAAGAGGCTGTGCTATGTGACTGCAGTATCCGGGGACTGGTTGCCCATTGTAGTTACTGATTATCCACTTCTATCGCAGTTGTCCCTGAGCTCCTCTGTCCGTGCTCCCCTGGGTGTCCTCAATGTTCGATTGACTGGCTGTAGGGACCACCGGAGATGTTCAGTGTAAGCTACCCCAGATGTATGTGCTGAGGCAGCCATGAACTCTGTAAAGGTTTTTATTTTTAAAAACTTCTTCCCTTCACTGTTGGTAGCAGCAACATACAGTGGCACAAATTTGGATTGTGGGGAGCCTGGTCTCTGGGATATGTGTATAATCTAAACTGGAATCAGCACTTTCTCAGTCTAAGTTTTCATCTTTTGGCAAGAGAGTAAGAGTCCTGTACATTGAACTGGCTGCTATTTGCAGGTTGTGGAATCTATGACTGGGAAACCAATTGTGTATTTACTCTTCATTATGATAGTAGCTGCCATTATTGAATGGTTACTATGTTACTGTGCTTAGCACTCCAGACAGCTATTTGGCTTAATCCTACAAATGCTAGGAGTTATGTGGATTATCCTCTAGTGCAGATGAAGAAGCTGTGGCTCAGAGAGGCTAAGTGCACGCCCTGGTTATATACCAAACAAGTGCAAACCCTGGATTGATCCCCAAGTGTCTGCCCTATAACCTATGTGCTCCACGACTCCAGTTACTGTAGGATGAATTCTTGACTTGTCCAGTGGAACACAAAACACTGTTGGGTCATTACTAGCTCGTTCCACACATTGATCTGAGGACCCGCTGTGTGCTGCCACTTAGCGTAGGCGCTGGGAGAAGCATAGTGAAGCAAAACACAGATCCTGCCTTCCAACTACATATACATCAGCCCCACTTCTGTCTCTCATAGGTGACTGGGGTCATGGATTTTGGTAATCATTCTTACAGAGAAATTCCGATTTTTGGACCCTCTCTCCGAAACTGATTGTGGAATGATGGGGTTTACTGTGGCCAGTGTGCTGCTGGCCATTGGTTCTGTATCTTCCATGTCTGCATGTGACCACATGGCTTTCTAGTGTTCCCTTACCTAACAGAAATGGAGGTCAGGCGGAAGGTAGGCACCGAATGACATTTAGGATACCAGTGGGATGCCGGGGACTCCGTGGAGGCCCTGGCACCATTGTCTGCTCATCTGCCTAGAACTTGGCCACTCCCTTTGTCACTCCCAGTCTTGGAACCTGCCTGCATTCTTGGGGGATAAAAGAAACTTGAGTTTATTTCTCTAATCTGTCAGTAGCATGAATATTACAAAGTTTATAAAATGAATTTCACCAATGACCCACACCTTAGGAATGAGTTCTGCAATTAGACTACTTTTTAAAAAGAGATTTCATCTCTTTTCTCAGTTTTATTGAGAAATAATATATATCACTGTGTAAGTTTAAGATGTACAGTGTGGTGGTTTGATATAACATATGTTGTGAAAGATTACCATGGTAGGTTCAGCTAACATCCATCTTCTCATATAGATGAAATAAAAACAACGAAGAAAGGAAAAGAAAAAGTTTTCTCCCTGTGATGAGAACTCTTAGATTTACTCTCTTAATGATTTCATATGTATCATACAACAGCATTGGCCAACGTTGCCATGCTGTGCATTACATTCCTACCACTTACCTTATAACTGGAAGTTGGTACCTCTTGATTACCTTTCTCTAATTTCCCTTCTTCACCCCCCTCCGATTTTTTTTGTACATTTGACATTTATTTATTTTTAAGATTTTATTATTTATTTTTTATTTAAAAATTTTTTTTAAGTTTATTTTTGAGACAGAGAGAGACAGAGTGTGAACAAGGGAGGGGCAGAGAGAGAGGGAGAAACAGAATCTAAAACAGGCTCCAGGCTCTGAGCTGTCAGCACAGAACCTGATGCGGACCTTGAACCCATGAACTGTGAGATCATGACCTGAGCTGAAGTCAGATGCTTAACCGACTGAGCCACCCAGGCGCCCCAAGATTTTATTTTTTAAAGTAATCTCTATACCCAGCATGGGATTTGAACTCACAACCCTGATATCAAGACTTGGCATGCTCCACAAACTGACCCAGCCAGGTACCCTGAAAATTTGACTTCTAAGCAAAAATCTTAGTGCTGAAGATTTTGCCCAGCTTTCAATATTTATTTGTTTATGAAAACATATGGCAGACAGTTCTATTTCCTTCATGGTAAATTGACAAGAAAACACTTAAGAAGCCTAGTTAGTTTTTGGTACAGCACCTGTGGCCTTTTTCAGACTAGGACCCTGGCGACTTAAATGAAGAGTTTGGGCCATCGACGGTCCCAGTTGGTCTGGGCTGGCTACATAAAAATTACCCAGGGAGCTTGTTAAAATAGAAGTTTCTAATGCTCCACCCCTAGGAGATTCTAATTAGGGATGTCTGGAGTAGTATCTACAAGTCTGTAATTTATAAAAATTCCCCAGATAATTCTCTTGTACAGCTCTATTTGGGAACCACTGGGCTTAGAAGGTCTAGTGTTATACCCAAGTTTCCATTATTGTCCCCAAAACCAGAGACCTCCGGGGAGACCGAGTCACGCACGCAAAAGCAAAGGGCTTTATTATTATTACAGGCTTATAAGCTCGGGCTCACAAACTTCACAAGTGCAGTGGATCCATGCTGAGAGCCCGAACAAAGGGCGGGGCAGGGCCTTTATGGGCGTGGGAAGGGAGAGTTACAGGAAATTGTGACACAGGTATAGTGACCCAATCACTATCGCCTATCAATATTGGCAGTAACTTTAACCATACATTGTTACTTTTGGTGGGAGTCCATTACAGCATTTAGAGTATTGACCAATTACAGAGTGGGTCCAGGACCCTCACATAGGGCCTTACTAGCCTTCTCGGCCTGCCCTTAGAAATGTTAAAGGTGTTTGCTGGCCTTTCCTGATTGGGTGTTACAAGGGTGGTCCCTTCTGCCTTGGGCAACGTGTGCCCTTCTATTGTCTAATGATTCTGAGAAACTGACACTTAGGCCTTCAAGGTCTGAGGGAAACTTGAAACCTGTCATGGAGTTAGTTTGGTTCAGACCTGCGTCCTTACACTAGAACAAACAGAATCTAGTTGGGAAGAAATTTCTGGTGTGTTTGGAGATTCAGGTAATCCTTATGTGCCTGGAGCAGGTTCCATATGGCAAACTAATGCAGTTATGATGCAGAGGTAAATTGGAGCCAGGTGATGGAAGGTCTTTAACTGGCTGAGTGTCCCTAAGGCCTGTGGTGCTGTGGATAGGCCTTCCAGACCAACTGAAGGGCTTTGAGGAAAGTGTTTTGATAGAGACCCTGCTTTACAAATTTTTTACCTCAGTGTGTGCAGGGTGGACTGGACTGAGAAAAACCTGAAGGCGAGGAAAAGACTCAGCACAGTTTTTTGCAGTGGCCCAGGTAGGAGGTGGAGTCAGCATGTGGCCTCAGATGGGAGCTCTCCGACCTTTGCCAAGCTAGGCTTCCCGGGCCGGACTGGACTCTAGGATGTGTTGTTTTAAGCTACGTTAAAAAAAAAATCGGTAATTTATCAGTGTTGTGTTCTTCTGCTTTAACTCTTAAAAGGAGTGGTTTTATTGTGTTTGTGTCCAGGAGGTTTTAAAAGAAGCCCAGTAAATCAATTCCTGCAGAGAAGGAGTCGGCAGCAGCACAAGCTGCTGTTGGGAGGAAGGCGGGAGGAAGGGAGAAACACAGGTAGGCCTCTCTTGCCAGGCAGAGACCCCATCCTCACCCTGCCTCCGCCCTCCTGGGGGAAGGGAGCCTAGCAGAGACTCCCCCGAGCTGGAGCTGCTGACCACCGCAGGGCAGAATGCCTCTCTCCAAGGATTAGGTGTGGAATGTGGCATTTGGCCTTCAGGTCAGATGGAATAGTTTTCCTTTGTTCTTGAAAACCTAATCTGTAGGTAACTGTTTCCTAAGGTGTGTTCCACAGCGCGTTAGTTCTGCTGGATGTTAGTTTGGGAACTGCTGGGTCAAGTAAGCCAAGGCAGTGGCTTCCCTTACCTCCCAGGATTTCAGAATGTGTGCGATTTGCAGTGTGCTCTGTGAATGTCTAGGAGGGAGATAGACTATGCAGTGTTGATGAAGCTTTTTCGTAGATTCTTTTTCCTCTAGGCCAGGGGGTGACAGACTATGGCCCACAAGCTAGATCTATCCCAGCGAAATGTTTTTGTAAAGTTTATTGGAACATGGTCACACCCAATCATTGTGTTGTCTTTTTTGGCTGCTTTAGCACTTAAGAGCAGAGTTGAACATTTGCATTGGAGACACAGAGACCAAATGGCCTGTACAACTGAAAATATTTATTATCTTACACTTCACAGGAAAACGTTTCCTATCCCTGTCTAGGCAATTGATAGAACTGGTGTTCCCTGGAAACCTTATTTGAGACATACTGCTCTAAGAAGCTATAGGTGGGTTGTTCTAGCACTGCGTGTGATGAATCTGCTTAATTTTATTCAGCTTGTCTGTTGCCATTTTTCTTTTCCTCACTTTAAACTCTTCTCTCAACCATTTATCCACTGTTGAAGATCAAAATCTGGCTCCCATGTGTCATTGTTCTTTCCTTTCACTTACCACATTGCATCAATCACCAAGGATGTATTCCATCTCCAGGTAAATAGCTCTCAAATTTGCCTATCCCCACTCCCACCAGACTGTTTTAGGTGACCATCATCTCTTATTTTCATTTTTTGTCTTTTAAGTGAATTGCCTTTCCCCATAAGTTCCTTCTAATCCATTTTACTCACTGGATTCAGAATAATCTTTCTAAAATGCAAATCTAGTCTGATCACTTCCCTACTTAAAATTTTTCAATGCCCCCTTCCATCCATGGCCCTGTGGATAAGTTCCAAATCTTCAACATGGGTGTATCTGACAAGGTCTGGTGGGGAAAACAGAAACCACTCTAGGTACTTCACACTGGAGGAGATTTCATCTGAGGGATTAGATACTTAAAGAATTAGATGTGCTAGAGGAGCAAAAACCAGTCAGGTTTGCCACAATTTTCTGAACGTTAAGACTTTGCAAGAGCTAAAGGACACAGCTGGAGATGCTCAGGCTGCCTGCAGCCTCTGAGTAATGGTTTGCGGGGAAATGTCTGAGGCCACTACAAGGTCTTCTGGCCGCTGAGTCCCGTGCTTTCCTTTCCGCACGACGAGAGGAGCAGTAACACGGCTTCGATTCTTTCACCTTCTTGGTTTAGTGTGAGTGACTTTGAGTCAACAAGGAACATTATTGAAAGGCGATTTTATAAATATTGTTCCCCAGCCTCTACCCCCTGCAACCCAGGGAAGAGCATGGGCGTGGAGAATGGTGCTGAGTAGCTACTAGATCATCTGGGACAGTGATCTCTAAGACCATGTGTGATCCACTCCACTGCCATTCTCCAGCTGTGGCTCTCTCATTCTTCTCTGCTGTTCATCCTTATTCCTCCCCACTAGACCCCAGATTTCAGACTTAAAGAATGAGTGTTTTTGGAGGCCGAAAACTGGTGACATTTATTGTCTCATAGTTTCTGTGGATTAGAGATTTAGGAGAAATTAATCTGGTGGTTCTGGCTCATGGTCTCTCATTAGGATGCCGTCATCTGAAGTCTCAACTGGGGCTGGAGGATTCACCTCTAGGATGTCTCTCCCACACGGCTGTCAGTGGGAGGTCTTAATTCCTTGCTCTATGGGTCCCTTGTTAGGACTGCTTGAGTGTTCTCACAACATGGCAGCTGACTTTTTCCAGAACAAGCAGTCTGAGAGACAACCAAGGAGGAGCATATCAGAAGGTTTTAACACTCCTGTGCAGTTTTCCTGGTGTCTCAGTTCTAGTTCCCTAGAAGTAGAACATGAGATGAGGGTATTTGGAAAGTGACACATGAGGTGTACAAAATAAATATCTGTATCATAACTAAGCAAACCCTACTTCTGGTGGAGAATCAGAATGCTTAGCCTTTCTAGGTCTGTGTCTAATTCTGGGGGCCTGCCAAGCGGGGTCCATATTGTCCCATCAACCAGAGGATGGGGCAGAGCCCCAGAACACATCTCCACGTCCTAAGTGGCAGTACCTTCCCAGTGCAAGTGACTTAAACAGACTTTTCATTGCAAGATGAGAATGAAAATATATTTTTTATTTGTGCATAGAGCAGTATTAAAATTAAAATGTGAGATATATATTTTTAAAAGGAACCTAAGCTTGAGTTTCAGTGAGCTCTTGGCTAAAAGTACGTTTTCCTGCCTTGCCACATCCTGGGTGGGTATGTGTTGTTACACAGTGAGCCACGAGGGAAGGACTGCCATTCATACTAGTAATTGTAATCCAAATACTTGTTTCTTTTACAAGATTCAGGCATGGGATTTCGGTTCAGACATTCAAAACTTTCAGACAAGGGTATAGTGTCCATGTTGATAGAGGTGTTCCCTACTTTCTTTAATATGTGCAGGAAAAAGGGAGCCTCTGAGGTCCCTCTGTTTCCGTGGGTTATCATTCTTTCCAAGTTGTTACTTTAGAGAAGTCTGAAGAAGTAGCAAAGAAATCTTTCCAGTTTGTTCTGCTTTCCGGCTCTAAGTGTTACACTATTTTCTTGAAGGAAAGTGAAATTGTTTATTGTGAAGGGGGGCTTTTGTATCTGTAAATCTCATCTTTGTTTTTTTGTTTGTTTTTATCACAAAGCTCGTTTTCTTTCTTCATCCCTTTTCCTGGCATAATTTCTGGCTCTGGTGAACCTCTGCCTTTCCAGGACCTTCTTGATTCCTGTGTTCGAGGCCCCTCACAAGATTACACTCCTCTGGATGTTCACTAGACGGACCCATTTAGAATCAGTCATGGGGTGGGGAGGGGCCATCATGATGTTCCTCCCAAGGAGATTGGTGGTTAGATTGCGATGTGACACCGACAACATTGTTCTTCGTGTTTTTAGAGATGTTTGAGAGAAAGTGGAAGCAGTGGACAGTACCATTCTACTACTTTTGCTGTACTCAGAATCCTTATTTTTGTTGAAAAGAGGGTCTGAGTTATCATTTTCCTCAATATTTCCACAAGAGGGAGACTGCTCAGCTCCCCAGGAAAGGGAGCATTAGGGCGAGCTCTCCTTGGCCTGATAACAGAGGGGACCTGAGTAGTTGAAAGTGGGGGAGACTGGCCTCTTGCTCCTTTTCCCTCTGGCTGAACGGGTGTGCTGACGCATACCTGTGCTCCTGCAGCAGCTTTTCTGGGCCCACGCTTGAGGCCCGGGTGTTCCAAGCAATAGATCAGTGGATGGAGGGCAAGAAGGGGCCTCAGGTCCAAGTTGTGTTCTTCTGCAGAGGTTATGGGCAGCCCTGCATTTGGGGGGACTTTGGGCCCTCACTCAGCCCTTAATGAAGCTGACATTGGGCCCACAGATCTTGAAGTAGGGCACTGTCAGAACCCAAGGAAGATGGGTGAACACTTGCATTCCCCATGCTCCTGACAAGGAGTGGCTCCTGGATAGCTTTGCTCAGCTGCTGTCTGGGTGTTTGAAACCCAGTATGCCTAAAAATGAGCTCGCTTTATACCTGCTTCTCTCACAAGTCCCATCTTTGGGGGCAGGCCTATGTGTTGTGGTGTGCTAAACTGGTGTTCTGGGTTCCGGAGCCTTCTTTCTCACCATCCCCGTACACTGCCCCAGTAGCTGGCAACATCCTGCTTACAAGTCACATCTCACCCACGTCTTTGTTGGCCCACAAGGCCTGGGCCTGGGTGAGGGCCAACTTCCTCACCATCGTCTGAATTCCACCGAAGCATGTTTGCCCAGTTATTTCTGCGCCTTTTCCACTAGACTTCAAGATCCTTGTAAGAAAGGTCTGGGTATTGTTTATCTTGAATACCAGCTCTAGCATAGGGCCTGCCTGCAGTGGCTGTTAAATAAATTTTTCTTGAATGACTAACACTCAGGCCGCAGACTACCTGAGTCTGTATTGCATAGTGGTCATAAGCCTGGCATCAGAACCTGAGGCCTGGGTTTGGACTCTGCTGCTTGTGTGATCTTGGGTGCGTTCCTCAACTTCTTGATCCTCTGTTTCTTCACTAATAAGATGGGGGGAATGACTACTTCCTGGGGCTGTGCTGATGAAATGCTTTCATCCCTGTGGAGCACCTGGGAACCATGTGACGCAGTGTTGGGTGTTTCAGATACCTACCGACAGTAGCAGTGCAGTTGTCCTTAGCGGAGAGGAGACGGCTATCCGCAAAGCTTGGGACGAGAACTCAGGCATGTGGACTGCCTGCCTAGTGGGTTCGAAAGAGGTGCAGAGGGGCTTGGGAACCGAGGTTTTTGAGCCGTGCACATGTGGGAGTGGATGGGATTCCTCTGGGAAAGAATGAATGGCGGTGGAGGAAGAGGGTGGGAGAACCAATGACAGATCCTTGAGAAATCCTATAGCCGAGGAGTGAGAGGGATCAAAACAGGACAGAAAGATCGTGCTTATCAGTAGGACGTTGCGGTTCTTCAGATGCCAGGGACGGGAGTTTTAAAAAGATAGTCAAGGGTGCTGTGCTGAGCAGAAGGCCTGTGAGAAAAACCTCAAGAGGCAGGAAGAATCCACTCAATGAAGTGCCCTTGTCCGTTTGAGTAGATGCAGAGGAAGGAAGAAGCCATGCGCGATATCGCAGAAGGCCGGGTTGAGGGCAGAGTGGACCCGCCGAGGCTGGTCGTTGTGCTGCAGTGTGTGTTTCCATAATGCGGTTTAATTTGCGGGTACACAGAGGACTTTGGTCATTATCATGAAGTCCCGTTAGTTCATTCACATGGATGGTTTTTCTCAGCATGTTAACACTTGCATTGCCGATGAAAAGCAGCCGAATGCGGCAAGCCTCCTGGAATGGGGGCAGCAGTGGCGCCCGGCCGTCCTGCGCTCTGCGGTCTGGTTCTGGGGCACCCGGTGCTCCGCGACAGGCTTGGGGAGCAGTGCCTGCCAATCTGGGTGCATTTCTTCACCGACTCCCTGCCACTTGGCAGCTGCAACCCTTTTGTTTACTTCTGTCACCATGCTCACCCATCCCTACCTTTTTTAAGGTAAAGAATCATATCTATTTTTCTTAAGAATTTAATATATATTTTAAATTTCAGTATTTTTTTTAACTACGGTTATTGTTTTTATTAGTGATTGGGTTGAAATTTTAACTCCTTTCCCAGCTCCCCCTTATTTTCCTGATAAGCCTTAACTTTTTTTTTGTTTGAACTTATAAAGTATTAGTTTTTTGCAATACATATGTCTAGTTACAGACATTACTGTGACTCCTTTTCTTAAGACTGAACAAAGCTGGAAGGGAGCACGGAGGGGATGCAGGGTCTAGGAAGGTTTTCGCAAGGATCTGCAGACCTGACCGTGCTTGGATGCAAGTTGGTCTAAATCAACTTGCACTTAGTGACTTTTTCTAAGTGTTCTTTATTATATATTTAGGTGGTTATGTGTTTGCATTTTTATCTTCTGTGTGATATTTTGCTACAGTCTGAACAAGCGTCTGAGGCTGAGATACACCCCCAGCTGAATAGAGCCCCCTCCCAAGCTGCTGAGAGTAGTCCAGCGAGGAAGGTAAGGCCAGAGGGAAGGTGCTGGTGACCTGGCATTGTGAGCCTCTCCCCTGGGCTTCTCGTCTTTGTTTGCAAGTCTGTTTTGTGGTTTTCGTGTCCTGAAATGAATGTTAATGATCCAGGTTTCCTAGAACGTGAGATCTTTCTGAACACTAGGGTGCTGATGATTCTTGGGCCTGACCTGGATGCCACTGACAGTTTGTACTTGCCTCTCCAGCACCCTAGTTAAATACGGCGGCCTTGCTGTTGGCAAGTTCAGGAAGTGTGGTGGGGAGGGCCAGGTGCCTTTAGCGGAAGCCTGCATGCTGCTGAACCTCTGGAAAGCCTCTGGGGGAGGGCAGTCTGATCTCTGTGTGCTGCGGTGTCCTCTTGTTTCCTGGGATCTTCACCTTAATCCTCCTCCCCTCCCCCGTGTCACTGAGTCTCACGTCATTTTGCTCAGTAGGCACCACTCACTCATTCTGTTTTCTCTTTACCTTCCTGCCCTCTTCTTATTGCTCCCATTTTTCTCAGGCCCTTCTCTGGTCAGAACACGGGCCTGGGGCTCAGGACATGGGTGCGGAGGGGCCTCCCAGGACACAGGCTGGCTGTCTCCTCCCAGAAGACATTGTGGCTCTTGATGGGGCGCCTGCATGGCTGAGTCAGTTAAGCATCTGACTTCAGCTCAGGTCATGATCTCATGGTTTGTTGCTTCGAGCCCCTTGTTGGGCTCTGCTGAGAGCCTGGAGCCTGCTTTGGATTCTGTGTCTCCCTCTCTCTCTCTCTCTCTCTCTCTCTCTGCCCCTCTCCTACTTGACTGCTCTTTCTCTATCTCTAAACAAAAAATGAAAAACACATGAAAAATTAAAAAAAAGACATAGTGGCCCTTGACCTTGATTCATGTAGGAATTGGAAATGGAAAGAATGAGGAACAGATGGCTGAAACCATCACAAACGTTAAAATTTATAACACATTCCCACAAGCCCCAGAGTGACGCAAGAGTGAGCTTTGTCTTCAGTTAGAAAAGGCCTCGTAGTGTGCCATGCACACAGTGTTTAGGAAAGGAAGAAGGGAGAGTGGGCACAAGGGCCACTGGGACCTGATGCATGTGTCCCTCTGGTTCTTGCCAAGCCATGAATTAGCCTTTCATCCTCAGGTGTGGAGTTTGACCAGAGCACACGCCTGACCTAGAGGAACATGATGTTTGGGCATAATGGGGATGCATTTCAGTTATTTAACTTTTGGGTTAAATACCATATTCTCAGCCTCCATCAAAGCCCATCCGAAGGAAATTTCGACCTGAAAACTCAGCTACAGAAAACCAAGAGACTTCTACCACCGTTGGCGGGCCAGCATCAGCAGCAACTGTGAAACCACATGCGGCAGTCCAAAAGTAAGTTGGTTAAATTGGTGAAGTTGGAGTCTATGTAGACTTTTAAATCTTCATGTATGCGTGAATGTAAATATGTTTACATTTATATTCATGGCCACAGAAGGGTGTGATTTTATGGCTTTATTTTCTCTTACTTTTTTTTAATTAAGAAAATTAATGTTTTCTTTTTTTTTTTTATTTTTGAGAGAAAGAGCGTGAGCCGGGGAGGGTCAGAGAGAGAGGGAGACACAGAATCTGAAGACAGGCTCCAGGCTCTGAGCTAGCCGTCAGCACAGAGCCTGATGCGGGGCTCGAACCCACAAACTGTGAGATCATGACCTGAGCCGAAGCCGGCTGCTTAACCACTGAGCTCCTTTATTTTGTTTTACTCATCTCTGTGGTGCTATTATAGCCTGCCAGTCCCCTAGAAATAGACTACCAGACCCGAGGGACAAGTGGGTACAAAGCTGTAGTGTTTCGGTTTGTTTGATTCTTTCTCTTCCTTCTTCCTCTTCCTTTCCTTCCCACCCCTCTTCTCGTGGGAAGAAAACAGTGATAGAGATGGCAGTCTTCCCTCTTGACCTATCTTCTGTTCCCCAGGGCAAATGGTTAGTTTCATGACCCTCAGACCCAGCTTTCAGTAGATGCAGCTTGTGATTCCTTCTCGATCCCCATGAAAATTTCCTGTTGTTGATCATCTCGGCACAAAATGGTCGCATGTGGAACCTTCAAAATGCCCTTCTGACTGACTGGCTCTAACAGATGTTGGAGGGAGGGGGGCTTACCTGTGGACATGGCCAGGAGCTGAGAGAACACTGCTCTTGGACAAACCATTTTTCTCCAGAAGGCTTTGGCTTTAAGAAAGGCTAGCATTTGCCTCAGTTTACCTGTCGTTGAGTGAGGGGTTGAGCGCAAGAACCTGCTGCTGTGCATCATTTCCCAAGTGGGCGTGACTGGTCGCTAATGTAAACGCTCAGGATCTACCCTGGCACTGCTCTAGAGGCCTCGCAGGTCCCAGGGCTGCCGTGGGCCTCTTCCGCTTCCACGGATGTGGAAGGAGAAGCAACAGACTCTGGGGGTGCAACTTGCCTTTGGGGCCCAAACCCCGTCTGAGCCCATGTGGCACTCTTCTTCACAGGATGGCGTTTGTGTCTTTGTTTGCAAATGGACCGTTTTCCTGATGGTGTTAGTGCATAAAGGAAGTGTGTTTTGTCCTTACTGGCTGCTGACAGCCTCGACTATCCAGTCACCCTCAGGCGTCGGGGATAGATCCCCGTCAGGGACAGCTTGGTGAAACTCACTTCCATGTGCTCCCCCAGCCTTCCGCTTTGGTCTCTGCTTCGCTTTAGCGCTAGTCAGCCAGGGGTGGCCGCGGCACCTTCCAGAGCGCACGGACAGCCGATGGTGCGGCTCACGCACACATCTGTTTCATTTTCTTTCCTTCCTCTGTTTTTTTTTGAAACAGCTTTATTGAGGTACCATTTCACATAGCATACCAATTCACCCTTCTTTGTGTACAGTGCAGTGGATTTTAGTATATCCACAGAGTGACACAACTGTTCTCGCAATCTAATTTTAGAACATTTTCGTTGCCCCCAGGGCACCTGGGTGGCTCATTCGGTTAAGCATCCGGCTTCGGCTCAGGTCATGATCTCACGGTTTGTGGGTTCGAGCCCCACATCGGGCCCTGTGCTGACAGCTAGCTCAGAGCCTGGAGCCTGCTTCACATTCTGTATCTCCCTCTCTCTCTCTCTCTGACCCTCCCCTGATCTCACTGTCTCTCTCTGTCTCTCAAAAATAAAATAAAAAACAAAAACCCAATTTTCATTGCCCCCAAGAGAAGTTTCGTTCCCATTAGCAGTCACTTTCCATTCCCTGTCCCACGTCCCGGGCAGGTACTAATCTGCCTTCTGTCTCTATAAACTTGCCTGTTGTGGCCATTTCATGTAAATGGAATCACACAATATGTGGCCTTTTGTGGCTGGCTTTTTTTTCTAGTTACCATCATGTGTCCAAGGTGTGTGGTAGCATGAATCAGTACTTAATTCTCTTTTTATTGCTAAATAATGTCCCATTACATGGAGAGACCATTTTATTTATCCATTTCTCACTTGATGGACATGTGGGCTGTTACCATTTCAAAGCTAGAAGGAATAACACTGGTATACTCTTTGTGTACAGGTGTCTGCGTGGTCTGGTGTTTTGATTTGTCTGCAGTACGTACCTAGGCACGGGATTGCTGGGTCCTATGGTAGCTCCAGATTTAGTATTTTCAGGACCTGCCAAACCGTTTCCCGCTGTGGCTGCACCATTTTACAATTTGGCCGGCAATAAGTGAGAGTTGCAGTATCTCCTGATTGTATCGACACTCGTTGTTATCTGTTTGTTTTAAATTATTACAGCCATCCTAGCAGGTGTGAAGGGGTATCTTACTGTGCTTTTGTTTTGTTTTGTTTTGATAATTTTTTAAAAATTTTTTTATACAATTTATTTTTTTAACATATGCAATTATTTTCCGTCATTTATAATACAGTAGTTTCAATGATACTCCAAACAGAAAAGCAAAGTAAAAAATCAAAACACCAACTTCTGTTTCATGTAATTAGACTTATACAGAAATTAGAAGGTTATGTAACAACTAGTTAATCACCTAATTTCACAGCTATCTGAAGTGGCGATCGTTATATAGCAGCTTATCTATGATACCTTCAAGATACATGATACAATTTATTACTTGCCCATAAGCTACAACACAGCCTGCTTAATACCTTTCCTTAAATTCCACCTCTATACTACAGTATACTTGAGGTCCATGCAAAAAAGTAGCTACTTTTTAATATAGAAAATGGATGATTAAGTCTTTGGTGCTGTAAAAGCAACTTCAATTAAACATAACCACCCCCACCACCATAAAAAG
>NC_043717.1:12480925-12490801 GCF_006229205.1 Suricata suricatta
AGTGTCTGTTCAGATCTTCTGCCCATTTCTTCACTGTGCTTTTGATTTGCATTTCCCTCTTGACTACTGAAGTTGATCATCTTTTCATAGATTTATTGGCTGTTTGTATATTTTCTTTTGCAAAATGGCTCCTCAGATCCTTTGCCCTCTTCTGCTTGGATTTTTTTTTTTTTTTTGAGTCATGGGCTATTGACCTATTCCGGATACAAGTCCCTTGTCAGATTCATGATCTGCAAGTATTCTCTCCCATTCTGTGGGTTGCCTTTCCACTCTCTTCATGGAGTCCTTTGCAGCGCAGAAGTTTTTAATATTGATGAAGTCCAATTTATCTTTTTTTTCTTTTGTTACTTGTGCTTTTAGTGTCATAGCTAGTGCCTAACCTAAGTTCATAAAGATTTTTTTTTCTGCTACTGCTTCTATGGATTTTATAGTTTTAGCTCTTACATCAAAATCCATGGTCAATTTTGGGTTCATGTTTGTGTATAGTGTGAGGAAGGGGCTTAGCTTCATTCTTTTGCATGTGGATATCCAGTTGTTCCTGCACCATTTGTTGAAAGGAGATCCTTTCTTTTATCTACCTGTTTATCTACTGTCCTCAGTGTGGTACTCTCTCACTAGTTAGGTGACCACATGGTGTCAGGCTGAGAGAGGCTAGCGGCCACAAGCAACACCAATAATGTTGTAAATGGCAGGGATGAACTTCATACAGCTTGTTTTAGTTCCCAGACCAGTTCCTTTTGGAGTGATATGAAGCAACTTAGTGTTCATAATTTATTTTATTTTTATTAAAAAAATTTTTAAGTTTATTTATTTTGAGAGAGATGGAGCGAGCAGAGGAGGGGCACACAGAGAGAGAAAGAGAGAGTCCCAAGCAGGCTCTACACTGTCCACCCAGAGCCCAACACGGGGCTTGCACTCACAAACCATAAGATCATGAGCTGAGCCAAAACTCAGGAGTCAGGCACTTAACCGACTGAGCCACCCAGGTGCCCCAGCATTCATAATTTTTTAAGCCCTGGAGAGAGAGACAGCCAGAAACATGATGTATAGTTCTTTCTCACCCAGAGTTTGGAAAAGAATTAAATTCTGATGCCTTAAATATCCATTGGCTGTAGGAAGTTAACCTCTCTTGTGTATCTGGAGTGGTCTTTACTATGTATTGTTTGGGGGGAAAATGAGAAAAGAGGCACGAGTCATTTTCTTAATTGTCTTACAGAACCCTGGTTAAGAAAGGCTAAAAAAAAAAAAAGACTAGTTGGAAAATGATCATCAGCTCTTTGGGAGGTGAACATCAGAACTGACCTATTGTAAGAAACAAATTCTCCTTCAGATACATCATTGTCTACTCCATTTAGGGCAAAGGAAAAATAAACTGTTCTCTGCAAGCAAGCTGCTGGGTCCAGGTTATAACTAATAAACACCTCCTGGGTTGGGTCATCAGTCATGAGCTGCTCCTAAGGACAAAAGTGGGTGTTTTAAAAAGAAATACTTGGGTTTACTTGGTTTTCCCCTCACATACCACATATCCAGTAAAGATGAACTTTGGGAAAACAGAATTGTTTGAACAGTTTGGAGAGAGGAGATGTTGTGTAATGGTACCGTGACCGAAATTGTGCGACCCTCCATGGCGTCTGCTCTTCTCTGTAGCACCCGAAGTGTCCTGAACCACCCCAGCCACACCCAGCAGCCCGTGTACGGCACCGTTGGCCTGCCCGTGTGCTGTTCTCTGTGTGTGTGGGGGGTATGCTGCTGTCCTTCCTGCTTCATATTTGGCAGCACTGGGATGTCTGTGGCCTTGATGAGTGCCATCCCTAATGAAAACCTACCATTTCCAACTGGAGAAAAGGCAATACAACTTCATTTCTTAGATGCTGTACTCATAATTCCTTGGAAGAAATCAGGGCTCAGGTTGAAGGCTAAGATTTTTCTCATCAAGCAACCCTAGTTTATATTTTTGAATATTGATTCACCTACTTGAATGAAAGCCAGGTAACAGCCACTCAAATAATGTGGAAATTGACTTCTTTCATGTGTAAAAGTCTGAAATGGTGAGTAGCCCTGATGCGTGGAGCAGCTCTGCCCAGCAACCCAGGTGCCTTCCTGTATTCTTATTCTAGATCCCCATGGAGGTTGCCTTTATTCCTTGGTTGCAGATGGCTCACTAGCATGTTCATCTTCTGGGCCCCAGAGAGGGGAGAGGAAAAATGGAGAGGAAACAGAAAGGGTATGACTCAGAAGTGGTGCACATCACTTCTCTCTGATCCCTTTTGCCCAGATTTAGTCATATGGCCTTACGTCCCTGCAGGGGAGACAGGAAAATGGAGTTTCTGGGTGGATGGCCATGTACCTCATTCAGCTGTGGGTGATAGGCTGGCTACTGCAAACAAGAGGGCACAGGAATAGGTTTTGGAGGATGGTCAGCCACAAAACCTTGCATGCCTCAGAGTGCTGTAGTTCTCAGTTGATAGATAGCACACAGTAGAACCAGACAAAATAAATGTCTACTTAACTGTTACTCCTTCCATTTTCCTCCTTGGAATCCAAGCCAGTTAGAGCCCAGCCTGGAAGAGTGAGTGAAAATATTAGAAGAAACTATAGAGACAAACTCCAGAAGCAACTCATAAGAGGATGAGGCAAGTTAAATGCTTTACTGACTCCTTCAAAGATACTCTGGGCTTGATCCTATCTTGTGTTATTTAGGGCTCCTTTGTAGCAAATGATAAAAAGCAACTTGAGGTAGCAAAACAATACTCTTTATTATAAGGATGTAGGGGTGACTCATGGAAATCCGTGGCAAGAGTGGATTGGAAGAGAAGATTGCAAACCCTTTGGAGTGTCTTCTGATTCCTTCAATTTTCTTAGGGTGTTGTTGATATTTTTATCTATGAAGACTTCTGAAGCACCTTCAGCTCCTGAGATGACTTTGTCACTGTGCTGGGCTAGGCTGAACTGAACTATTAGCCATAACCCAAATCCTTCAGAGGGAGAACTGGTCAGCTCAGCGTGGGCCAGCATCCACTCGGGGTCAAAATAGAGGTGAAGGTTTTCTTAAGAAACTACAACTGCCTGCCAGGAGCCCATCCCAGTGGAGGAGGTGGGAGGAGATGGAGACAGTTCTCAAAGGAGGAAACTGCTAGGAACTGGGCACACATAGTGTATAGTAGTTTAGGGAGGGACATCATGTTCTGATCAACATCTTTTTTTTTAAACTTTTTATTTTGAAAGAATTATAGATTCACAAGAAATTACAAACACCATACAGAGCTGTCCTGTGTATCTTTTTTAAAAAAATTCTTCTTTTTTAATGTTGCATTTTATTTTTGAGAGAGAGAGAGAGAACGCATGCGCGAGCGAGCAAGAGTGTGAGCACAAATAGGTGAGGGGCAGAGAGGGGGGACAGAGGATCCTAAGTAGGCTCTGCACTGACAGCAGCAAGCCCAACGCGAGGCTCAAATTCACAAACCACAAGATCATGACCTGAGCCAAACTTAGATGCTTAACTGACTGAACCACTCAGGTGCCCCAATCCTGTGTGTCTTTCAGCTAGTTTCTCCTAATGGATGACATTTTACCTAACTGTAGTACAATATCAAAACCAGGACACGACATCAGACCATTGTATGTGTTATTCTATGTCGTTTAATCACATGTGTCGAGTCTTGGAACCACCACTGTAATCAGGGTACAGAAGTCAGACCTACTCCCTCTTCCTCACCATTCCTTTCCCCTGGCAACGATTGATGTATTTCCCATACCTATAATTTTGTCGTTTTGTGAATATTATATAAATAGAGTCACAAAGCACGTGACCTTCTGAGTTTGGCTTTTTTTCACGCGGCACAGTCCATTGACGTCCAAGTTATGTATCTCAATCAACACTGCTAGGCTGTATTCTGTGCTATGCGTGTACCAGTCTGTTGAGCCATTTGCCTGTTGACATTTTTGTTGTGTTTAGTTTAGAATTGTAAATAAAGCTACTATGAGCACCTTGTGTATGGGTTCTCATGTGTACATAAATTTTCATTTCTCTGGCACAAATGTCCAAGGGTGTGACTGCTGGATTGTGTGCTGAGTGTATGTTTAATTTTTAAAGAAACTGCCAAGCTGTTTTCCAAAATGGCTCTCCCATTTTCCATTTCCACCAGCAATGTGTGGCACGTGCAGTTTGTACACGTCCTCACCAGCATTTGGTATTGTCGCTGTTTTTTTTACTTCAGCTGTTCAAATAGATGTGTAGTTTTATCCTACTGTGGTCTTAATTTGCATTTCCCTAATGGCTAGTGATGTTGAGCGTCCTTTCATGTGTGTATCTGCCATCACATATCCTCTTTGGTAACATGTCTCTTGATGTTCTTTGCCCATTTTCTAATTGAATTGTTCTTTTGCTGAGATTCGAGAGTTCTTTATATATTTTAAATACATATAAATTGTCAGATATGTGCTCTGAATATATTTTCTTTCAGTCTGTAGCTTGTCATTTCATCCTCTTAACAGTCTTTCATAGTGAGAAAGTTTTTAAAATTTCAAAGAAGTCCAACTTACTGAATTTTTTTTTTACTTGTATGGATTGTGCTTTGGTTGTCACATCTAAAATACTTCACCAACCC
Organism: Suricata suricatta; assembly: GCF_006229205.1. Classification (NCBI taxonomy): domain Eukaryota; kingdom Metazoa; phylum Chordata; class Mammalia; order Carnivora; family Herpestidae; genus Suricata; species Suricata suricatta. Next base: position 12,485,533 of record NC_043717.1, read on the forward strand.
TAGGTCTTAAAGATTTTCTCTTATGTTTTCTTCTAAAAGTTTAAAAATTTTACACTTTATATTTAAGTTGCTGGATCCATTAGGTCAGCATTCTTTTCCTTTTTTTAAGCTTGTGGATGTTGAATTGCTTCAGCATTGTTGGTTGAAAAGGCTAGGCTTGCTCCATTGACTTGAATTTGCACGTCTGTCAAAACTAAGTTGTCTGTACCATTGTGAGTCTCTTTCTGGGTTCTCTATTCTGTTCCATTGATCTGTGTGTCTTTCCCTCTACTGATGCCACACAGTCCTGATTCCTATCTTCATTACTTGTTTACTTGATTACTATAGCTCCATAATAAAATGTCTATTTCTCCCACTTTATTATGATTTTTCAAAATTATTTTAGCTATTCTGAATCCTCTGACCTTTCATATAAATTTTAGAGTCATTTTGTCTTTTTTAAATGTTTTACTTATTTTTGAGAGAGAGAGAGAGAGAGAGAGAGAGAGAGAGAGAGAGAGAGAGAGAGAACAGGAGAAGGTCAGAGTGAGCGGGAGATACAGAATCCAAAGACAGGCTCCAGGCTCTGAGCTAGCTGTCAGCACTGAGCCTGACACAGGGCTCAAACCCATGAACCATGAAATCATGACCTGAGCCAAAGTTGGACGCTTAACCAACTGAGCCACCCAGATGCCCCAATTTTGTCTTGATCTGCAAAAATCTTGCTGAGATTTTGATAGGAATTATGTTAATAAACCTTTGTACCAACCTGGGGAAAGTTGACATCTTTACTATGTTGAGTCATCCAATCCATAAACATGATAAATATTTCTCTATTAATTTTGATCTTATTTTTTCATTAGTGTTGCATAATTTTCAGCATGTAAATCTTATATATGTTTTGATATATCTAAGAATTTCAGTTTGAATCTTTGATACTGTATTTTTGAGTTTTTTCCCCCAAGTGTTCATTGTTAGTTTATCAAAGTTCTATTGATTTTTGTATGTTAATCTTCTATCCTCCAAACTCACTTCTGTTCTTGCTGAAATAATTTATTAGTTCTGAGAATTTTTTTTATAGATTCCTTGGAGTTTCCTATATAAGTCATGTCATCAGTGGATAGGAACAGTTTCATTCTTTCTAATATGTGTGCCTTTTATTTCTTTTTTAGTATTACTGTACTGGCTAGGACTTCTAGCACTGTGTTGAAAATAATAGAGTAGAAATCCTTGCTTTGTTCCTCATCTTAGGGGGAAAGCATTCAGCTTTTCATTCTGTATGATGTTAGCTGAGGAATTCTTTATCAAGTTGAGCAAGTTGGCCTCTATTCATAGTTTTCTGAGAGTTTTTATCATGAAATGGGTATTGAGTTTTAACCAGTGCTTTTTCTATGTCAGTTGATAAAATCATGTGAATTTTTTCTTTCAACTGTTACGATGGTGGATTACACTGATTGACTTTTGAATATTGAATCAGTCTTGCATCTCTGGAATAAAGCAGTGTTGGTCATGGTGTATAGTATTTAAGTATATTGCTAAATTCAGTTTGCTCATGTTTTGTTAAAAGATTTTGCAACTATCTTCAGGAGAGATACTGTGCCTAATTTATGTCTTGCTAGGCTGTCCCCGTTTGAAGTCATTTGGCTAGAGAGAGCAAGGTTTGGGCTTGGGAGAAGGTGCTTTTTTATGTCCTTATTAGCATTTATAGATTACGGACTTTTCCACTATCTAGTCTGGGATATATGAAGCAAAGAAGAAAACTCAGGGAGTTCACTGCTGTGTGTTTCCCTGGGTACTAAGTTCCCTAGCTGGCTTGCCTTCTTCACTTTTTGGAGTAGTCTTTTTTTTTTTAAGTTTATTTATTTATTTATTTTGAGAGCCTGGGATGGGTAGAGGTGGGGAGAAGGAGAGAGGGAATATCCCAAGCCGGCTCTGCATTGTCAGCACAGAGCCCAACGTGGGGCTTAATCTCACAACTGTGAGATCATGACCTGAGCCGAAATCAAGAGTCAGGCGCTTAACTGAGTCACCCCGGTGCCCCTTTTTGGAGTAATTTTATGTGTTTTATATAGTATGTGCAAGATTTTACTTGGTGCATAGAGAGAAGTGTGTCTACTCCATGTTGTCCTGAAACCGGAAGGCCAATCCTTATCTTTCTAAAAGTAGATTTTAAGGCCTCTCCGCTGCCTATTTATGGATGGAAAAAGTTCATCTTTAAACTTGCCGGGGAAGGGAGTACGCCTTCTACAGCTTGGAGCCGAGTGGCGGCACAGTGTATATTCTCAGTGAATACTGATCAGATCTCCACAGTGGTCACTGTGCATTCTGGCTAAGTTGCTCTGGCCTGGACCCCACCTCTTACTGATTACAAATATGTCTGGGTTTTTTAAAACTCTGAGAATTCAGTATTTTTGCTGTGGGATAAAAGGCTGTAAGTTATGCAGTCATATTGATTTATCATCCCAACTGTGGACAGCTCTGAGGGAGAAGGTGGGTTCTAAGACAGGCAGTGTGCCAGAGACTGTAGTAGGCAGAGTGGAGCATGTGCTCACCTCGTTACACCTGCTCTGGGAATTTACTCTGGACTTCATTTGGGAATACTGTTATTTAAACGTTTCTGTTTTTCTCACGTGCCACAGATGTGTGCTCTGGTGTACACACATGCGTGAGCATACTCACAATAAACTCAAGCACTCATGCCTAATAATGAGGAAATGAAGGAGAGTTATACAGGCTGGCTAAGAGAATGTAAGATTTTTGCTAAAGAGAATGTTTTTCTATTCATTTCCTTCAGACTTGTCCACAGGGGCCACCTGCAGGTCTTTTAAATGCCATTAATGCTTACACAAAAAGGGCATTCTAGTTAATGCGGTTTGTCAGGAAGAAATACTTATTAAATTGTCTGGGAATAAATGGAATGCGAAATTTGAAAAGGTCCAATTCACAGATTTTCTTCAAGTTATAAAATGGGAATGACTTCAGGTATAAATAATTCATCCCAACAAATTTGTTTCATTTGGTGTGTGCCCGCATACGTGCTGCCTGTGTGTGAACATAGGGTTTTATGTTTGGAGCCCTGTGACATTAGCCCCTTGTTCGTTTAGCACTTGCCATGAATCCGAGTGTTCCGACCCACAAGGGTCTGGACCTCTGGCTTCTAGTTCACTCAACTGTTTGTACTTTTTTATAGACAGTCTTCCAAACAGAAGAAGGCTATTCAGACTGCCATCCGCAAAAATAAAGAGATAAACGCAGTGCTGGCCCGGTTGAACAGTGAACTCCAGCAGCAGCTCAAGGTAAGGAGCTTTCTGAATGTGGATTACTAGGCTTTCTGTGTGGTGGTTTTGTTTTGCCCATTGGCTGAGCACCTGGTTCCATTCCTATTGGTAAGACTTGCATCTTTGTTGTCAAACGTCTTTTGGAAGGCAGAGAATCGCTGCACTTAAGTTTCGTGGGTTGGTTCCTGTATGTTTACAGGGAGACTAGTGACTTGAGTATGCAGGCTGCGTGTCGTGCACTAGTTAAATGGACAGAGCATCTCTGACAAAGGCTGTCTGAAGCCTTCTTCATGGTCCAGAGCTTCTGGAGAAACCCTTGATTGTTTAGATCCTCCCTGAATGACGCTATACTTCCTTAGGCTGGAGAGGGTGACCCTGATATTATGAAAGGCCCAACCCCCCCTCCTCCGAGCACTTGGAGATGATTCCGTGGCACCTTGTCAAGGACGTCTCCCTGTCCTTACTGCCTCTTTCTCTTTTCCCTTGATCTCTCCTGTATTCATTTCCCAGCACTGCCATCCGAAGTACTGCGAGCTTGGTGGCTTCAAGTAACAGAAATCACTTCCCACAGCTCTGGAGGCTAGAGGTCTGCAGTCCAGGTGTCAGCAGAGCCATGCTGTCTCTTGCACGCGTGCGCTTGCCTTCTCTCTCTCTCTCTCTCTCTCTCTCTCTCTCTCTCTCTCTCTCTCTCTCTCGGCTCTGGGGAGAATCCTTTCTTCTTTCTTCCCAGCTCCTGGTAATTCCTGGCAATCCTGGGTGTTCCTTGGCTTCCAGATGTATCATTCCAGTGTCTGTCTCCACTGCCACATGGTATTGTCTCTGGGTCCGTGTACAAATTCCTCTTATTGAGTCCTCTTCTTCTAGGGACACCAGTCCTCGAATTAGGGCCTACTCTAATTTAGCATAACCTCATTTTAGTTAAATTACATCTACAAGGGTCCTATTTCGGTGTAAGGTCACATTACAGGTGCTGGGGGGTGAGGACTGAAGCACATCGTTTTGAGGGACATGGTTCTACCTCCTACACGCCCTGGTCCTCTCCTGCCTCGCTGCCGTCCATGTAAACACATGCTGGTATTGTCCTTTGTCTTCTCACATCCCCCTCCAGCTGTGGGCCCTGCTCTCTGGCCTCCTGCCCAGCCGGGTTCCTGAGCACTCTGCTTCCTCACCAGCAGCTTTCTCTCTCTCTCTGCTTCAGTGTCTCTTCACTCCCCTCCATTCACATTCCTCCTATGACCAAATCCAATGGGCTGTTTGAGTATTACTTGAATTTTCTGAAGGATTCTACACATGGACTATTATCTCCTCTGGCATTGCTTTTCTCACTGGCTTTTGGGGTTTAATACTTTTCTCATGTTCTTTCTTCTCCCTCCCTCCCTTCCTGGCGTGTCTTCCTTTGCAATCTCTGCTATTTCTTCCTTCTTTGATTTCTCTTGTATTACTCTCCCTTTGCCCTAGTATTTTAGGATGAACATTTTTCAAGCTTACAAAAAAGTTGAAAGAATCCTATGGAAAATACTTTGATCACCACCTCTTTTTTTTCTTTAATAGTTTATTGTCAAATTGGTTTCCATATAACACCCAGTGCTTCTCCCCACAAGTGCCCCCCACCATGACCATCACCCCCTCCCTCCTGCCCCCTCCCCCTTCAGTCCATGGTTCATTTTCAGTATTCAATAGTCTCTCTTAATCTGTGTCCCTCACTCTCCCCAGCTCTCTTTCCCCCCTCCTCTCCCCATGGTCCCCTGCCAAGGTCTCTCTCCTGTTGGACCTATGAATGCAAACATATGGTATCTTTCCTTCTCTGCCTGACTTATTTCGCTTAGCATAACACCCTCGAGGTCCATCCACTTTGCTACAAATGGCCAGATTTCATTCTTCCTCATTGCCATATCGTACTCCATTGTATAGATAAACCACATCTTCTTGATCCATTCATCAGGTGATGGACATTTAGGCTCTTTCCACGATTTGACTATTGTAGAAAGTGCCGCTATGAACATTGGGGTACA
>NC_043717.1:12490901-12492709 GCF_006229205.1 Suricata suricatta
AAAAGACTGATCCCATTCACAATTGCACGAAAAACCATAAAATACCTAGGAATAAATCTAACCAAAGATGTAAAAGACCTGTATGCTGAAAACTATAAAAGACTTATGAAGGAAATTGAAGAAGACACAAAGAAATGGAAAAACATTTCGTGCTCATGGATCGGAAGAATAAACATTGTTAAAATGTCATTATTACCCAAAGCAATTTACACATTCAATGCAATCCCCATCAAAGTTGCACCAGCATTCTTCTCAAAGCTAGAACAAACTATCTTAAAATTCGTATGGAACCACAAAAGACCCCAAATAGCCAAAGTAATATTGAAGAAGAAAACCAAAATGGGAGATATCACAATCCCAGACTTTAGCCTCTACTGAAAAGCTGTCATCATCAAGACAGTATGGTATTGGCACAAAAACAGACACATGGACCAATGGAATAGAATAGAGAGCCCAGAACTGGATCACCACCTCTTTTTAACCTTTTACAATACTTGCTTTATCATGAATCTTTTCCTCTGTTCATCAGTCTACCTTACTTCTAACATTTTTAAATGTTTATTTTGAGAGAGAAAGTGAGCATGAGCAGGGGAGGGGCAAAGAAAGACAGAGAGAGAGAATCCCAAGCAGGCTCTGCAGAGTTCCACAGGGGCTTGATCTCACAAACTGTGAGATCATGACCTGAGCCAAGATCAAGAGCCAGACACCTGACTGACTGAACCACCCAGATGCCCCTTTTTTTTTTAACATGTTTTTAAGTAAATTGCAGACATCTGTTTGCATCCCCTAGATTGCAACATGCGTATCTTTAACTAGAATTCATGATTTTTACAGGTTTTTCTGATGATGTAAGTTTTACATAAAATGAATGCATAAATCTTAAGTGTGTATTTGCTCAGTTTTTTCCCAGTGCATTATACTTACAGAACCCAAACCCCTATCAAGATTTAGAACATTATCATCACCCTAGGAGGCTCCCTTATGCTCATTCCCAGTCAATTCCTGCCACTCACACAGTTCTTACTTTGTTAGCCATAGTGTTGTTTATTCTGTAACTTTATGGAAATGGTGTCCTCTAATGTATACTTTTGTATAAAGCTTATTTCACTTAGTATTACGTTTTTGAGAGTCATTTATATAGCATGTGTCAGTAGTCCATTCCTTTTCACTGCTAGATAGTATTCCATTGAGTGATTATATCACAATTCGGTTATTAGTTATTAATAAGTTATCCTATCAATGGACACCTGAGCTTTTTCTAGTTTGTGGCTATTTTGAAGAAAACGACATTCTTGAATAAGTCTTTGTGTGAAAATATGTTCTCATTTCTCTTGAGGAAATCTCTAATATTGGGATTAGTAGGTAATGTGGTGAGTGTATGTGATTAGTTTTATTAGAAACTGCTAGAGCTTTCCCGAAAGTGGTTGTAGCATTTTATACCCCACCCACGTAAAATGTGAGAGTTCCCATTGTTCCCCATCCTTGTTGAGATTTGGTGGTGGTCTTTTTTTTTCTTTTTAGAAAGTGCGAGTGGGAGAGGGGGCAGATGGAGAGAGAGAGAGAGAGAGAGAGAGAGAGAGAGAGAGAGAGAGAGAGAGAGAGAGAGAGACTTATGTAGGCTTCACGCTCAATGCGGAGCCCAATGTGGGGCTTGATCCATCAATCCTGGGATCAGGACCCGAGCTGAAATCAACAGTTTCTCAACCAACTGAGCCACCCAGGTGCCCAGTATTCTTTTAATTTTAGTTGATCCTGTGGCTATGTAGTTTTTATTTTGCATCTCCTTGGTGCTTAATTTTGCTGTGCAC
>NC_043717.1:12492809-12499803 GCF_006229205.1 Suricata suricatta
CCTGGGATCAGGACCCGAGCTGAAATCAACAGTTTCTCAACCAACTGAGCCACCCAGGTGCCCAGTATTCTTTTAATTTTAGTTGATCCTGTGGCTATGTAGTTTTTATTTTGCATCTCCTTGGTGCTTAATTTTGCTGTGCACTTTTTTATTGCAGTTATTTACCTTTCATATATTTTATTTTATGAAGTGTCTTTTCAAAATACAGTAAAACCTTGGTTTGCAAGCATAATTTGTTCCAGAAACATGCTTGTAATCCAAAGTACTTGTATATCAAAGCAAATTTCCTGATAAGAAGTAATGAAAACTCATTATTTGTTCCACAACCCAAAAATATTCATATAAAATGATTACATTACTGTAATATAATACAAAATAATAAAGAAAATACAAAATATAGAGGCACCTGGGTGGCTCAGTCAGTTGACCGTCTGACTTAGGCTCAGGTCATGATCTCACAGTTTGTGGGTTGAAGCCCCGTGTCAGGCTCTGTGCTGACAGCTCAGAGCCTGGAGCCTGCTTCCGATTCTGTCTGTCCCTCCCTGCCCCTGCCCTGATCATGATCTGTCTCTGTCTCTCAAAAATAAATAAATGTTAAAAAAAATACAAAAAAACAAGCAAATTAACCTGCACTTGCTTTTGAAACCCTTCGTGGTCGGTGTGAGGAAGACCGGAGAGTAGGACGACTTTCACTGTCACTAACAGATGCTGACTACAGGACAGTATTCATCAACTCTTGTCACAGACTGCAGTTAATGTGACTGGCAATAAGGCAGCGGAGGAAAGACCTCTAGATCTGCAGGCAGCCTGACCTAGAAGGAAGCAAAGCATTCCTAAGCTCACTCTTGTCTGGAAAAGCAAATAACTATTCATAGGTGCTTTGAAGGGACAAAGAATACACTAGTGCCAGTTGTGGGCACCTTCCAACGTTCTGAAAAACCACTGATTTCTGCCAAACACTGTGGCATGAGACCAAGCATCCAAATGTGCAAGATGATCACTCACAATCCCACAGCAAGAGAGAGAGAAGAACCATTGGCTCAGTTGTGATCATGTGATGTTTGGCCTCATGTACTGCTCCTATTGCAAGTCATAGCTCGTTTATCAAGCTAAAATTCATTAGAAATGTTTGCTCATCTTGCGGAACACTCACAGAACAAGTGACTCACTATGCAAGGTTTTACTGTATTTGCCCATCTTAAAAATTGTTTTTGTGGAGTTGTAGGTAGATATTTTTTTAAGTGTTTATTTTTGAGAGAGAAAGAGAAGAAGTGGGGGAGGGACAGAGAGAGAGGGAGGCAGATGATCTGAAGCAGGCTCTATACCATCAGCACAGAGCCCACTGCAGGCCTCGAACTCACAAACTGTGAGATTATGACCTGAGCCAAAGTTGAACACTCAACCAACTGAGCCACACAGGCGCCCCTAGATAGACACCTTTTATATTATCTTGGTTACTAGTCCTTTGTTAGAGAACTGTTTTAGAAATGTTTTCTTGCAGCCTTTGTTTTGCCCATTCATTTTCTTAACTGTATCTTTTCATGAACACTAGTTTTTAATTTCTATAAAGTCTAATTTATCACTTTTTTGGTTCTTATTTTCTTCCTGTATAAGGAAACTGCCTACATTTAAATAATGAATATAGGCTCTAATGTTTTAAAGGCTTTATTGTTTTAGCTTTTACATTTAGGTCTTAAGATAATTATTTAAACCACGTTATTGAGGTATTATTGACACACAGAAAGCAATAAATATTTTATGTATATAATGTGATACCTACAGTTTGGAGATAATTATATACCCATGGACCCATCACTACAGTTTATGCCATGAAACTATCCATCACCTCTACAAGTTTCCTCCTCGCTCTCTCCCTTTCTTATATTATTTTGTGTATGTGATTAAGAGTGCGTAACATAAGATCTACACTCTTAGAAAAATTTTAATTTTGGACTATAGTATAGTTAATGGTAGGCACTCTGCTGTATAGATCTCTAGGCCTTGTCCTGTATCACTGAAACTTTGTACCCTTTGAATAGTACCTCTACCTTTCACCCGGGCCCTCGCAGCCACCATTCTGCACTCTGCTTCTCTGAGTTTGACTACAGATTGCTCCTATGAATGATGTCATTTAGCATTTGCCCTTCTGTGTCTGCCTTACTTCCCTTAGCGTAATGTCCTGCAGGTTTATCTAAGTTGTTGGAAATGGCTGAATTTCTTTCTTGAAGCCTGAATAATGCTCCATTGTGTACATATACATTTTCTTTATCCATTTGTCCACTGGTAGACATTTAGGTTCCTTCCATGTCTTGGCTATTGTGAATAATGCTACAGTGAGCATGAGAGGACAGATGTGTCTTCAAGATACTGATTTACTCCTTTGGATACATACCCAGAAGCTGGATCATATGGTAGTTCTTTTTTTTTTTCAGCTTTATTGGGATATAATTGACATATACCACTGTGTGGTATTAAGGTATATGACATGTTGATTTGATACATTGACATATTGCAATATGATTATCATGGTATTGTTAATGCCTTTATCACTTCACATAATTATCAATTTATGTGGTGAGAACATTTAAGATTTATTCTCTTGGCAGCTTTCAAGTATGTATGTATGTAAGTATGTATGTAATACAGGAGTCTTAACCATAGTTATCGTGTGTACATTAGATCCCTAGAACTTACTCATCTTAGAACTGGAAGTTTGCGCCCTTGACCAACATCTTTCCATTTCCCCCCAGCCCCTGGCAATCGCCGTTCTCCTTTCTGTTTCTCTGAATGGGGCTTTATTACATTCCACACACAGGTGATGTCGTACAGTATTTACCTTTCTCTGTCTGACTTCCCCTGCAGTAGTGCCCACGGGATCTGTCTATGTCACAAAGGATTTGCTTCTTCCTTATGGCTGAATAATACTCCATTTTATGTGTGTACTACACCTTTATCCATTCATTTGTAGACAGACCCTAATGTTTTCATATCTTGCCTATTGTAAGTAATGCTGCAGTGAACATGCAGATATCCCTTAGAAATCCTGGTTTTATTTCATTTGGATACCAAGAAGTGGGATTGCTGATCAGATGATTGTTCTTTCAATTTTGAGGAACCTCCATACTGTTTTCCTGGTGGCTGCACCAATTTACATTCCTACCAACAGTGCACAAAGATTCCCTTTTCTCCACAGTTTTACCAGCACTTACGTCTTAACTTTTTGATTATAGTCATTCTAAAAGGTGTGAGGTGATCTTTTATTGTGGTTTTGATGTACATTTCCTTGCTGATTGCTGATTTGGGGCATCTTTTTATGTATCAATTGGTCATTTCTTTTGGTATATTGTGTTTCCATTTTTATATGTTTCAACATAACTTTTGATTTCTTCTTTGACCTATTGGTTCTTCAAGAGTGTTAATTTTTACATATTTGTGAATTTTCCAGCTTTCTTCCTATTAATTGATTTCTAGCTTCATAACATTGTGATCAGAAAAAATACTTGGTATGATTTCAATCTTTTTAAGTTTTCTAGGACTTGTTTTTGTGACTTACCATGATATATATATCCTGGAGAATGTTCCATGTGCACTTGAGAAGTATATGTATTCTGCTGCTGTTGGATAGAATGTTCTTTATATGTCCATTAGGTCCATTTAGTCTAAAGTATGGCTCAGGTTCAACATTTTTTTTTATTGATTTTCTGTCTGGATGATATATACACTGATTTCTCCCTTCAGATCTGTTACTTGCTTAGTTTATTTAGGAGCTCTAATGTTGGTTACATATATATTTATGATTTTTATGTTTTCTTGATGAATTAACCGTTAACATTATATAATGACCTTCTTTGCTTCTTGTTATGGTTTTTGGCTTGAAGTCTATTTTGTCTGATTTAAGTATAGCCACCCTGCTCTCTTGGTTTTCATTTGCATGAATTACCCTTTCTCATCCCTTCACTTTGAGCCTGTGTGTGACTGTAAAGCTCTTGCAGATAACATATTAGTTGGGTTTGTTTTTTAGCCACTTTATACCTTTTGATTGGAGAACTTAATTCATTTACATTAAAAGTGATTACTGATAAGTAAGGACTTAGCAATGCCATCTTACTGTTTTCTGGCTGTTTTCTAGTTCCTTTCTTCCTCACTTACTGCCTTCCTTTGTGAATTGATGATTTTTCTCCGGTCGTGTGCTTGGATTGTCTTCTCTATCTTTGTGAATTTGCTACAAGTTTTTGCTTTGCAGTGACTGTGAGGCTTATATAAAACATTTTACAGCTGCTAACAGTCTGTTTTATGCTGATAACAACTTAACTTTGCATATAAAGACTCTACCCTTTGCCTGTCCCCATTTTCATTTTTGATGTCACAACTTACGTCTTTTTATATTGTGTATTCATTAGCAAATTATTGTAGCTGTAGCATTTTTGTAAAGAAAATTTTATTGCTTTAATTACAGAGATACTCTTCCTGTGGTTCCTGTTAAAAGTTAACCATCTCATCTTATTTTCTTAAAGTATTAACTGGATGCTAGTCACTCTAATAGTGAGGCTATTAATGTCTTAGGTTCTTGATTTTTAGCATTCCAAATCAGAATTTCAGAGCTTTAAGGGAACCTGGACACCCTCCTTTGACAGAGGGGCATAGCAAGTCTCTTGAAATCTGTGTGACTGGCCCCTGGTCACTTAGTTACCACGTGACAGAGCAGAGGAGGAGTAACATCTTCGGCACTCTGCTTCCCCATAATATACTGATTTGCTTTTTATTTTCTTTATTATTGAAGTATAGTTGACATAAGTGTTATATTAGTTTCATGCATATAGCATAGTGATTCTACAATTCTATGCATTACTCAGTACTCACCACCACAAATGTAGTCACTATCTGTCCCCATACAATGTTATTGTAATATTATTGACTGTATTCCTTATGCTGTACTTTTCATCTCCGTGACTTACTTTTTTAACTGGAATTTTGTACCTCTTAATCCATTTCACCTATTTTGCCCACCCTTCCACTCACCTCCTCTTTGGCAGACACCAGTTTGTTCTATGTACTTAAGGGTCTGGTTTTTTTTTGTTTGTTCATTTCTTTTATTCTTTAGATTCCACATATAAGTAGAATGATATGGTATTTGTCATTCTCTTTCTGACTTATTTCACTTAGCATTATACCCTTTAAGTCCATCCATGTTGCAAATGGCAGGATTTCATTATTTTTTTAAATGTCTGAGTAATATTCCAGCGTGTGTGTGTGTGTGTGTGTGTGTGTGTGTGTCTGTCTGTCTGTCTCTCTCACATCTACTTTATTCATTCATCGATCAATGGACACTTGAGTTGCTTCTATATCTTGGCTATTGTAAATAATACAGTAAACATAGGGGTGCATATATAACTTATCAGGTTAGTGTTTTTTATTTTCTTAGGATAAACACTGAATATTGGAATTACTGGATTGTATGGTAGTTCTATTTCTTATTCATTCATTCATTTAAAATTCAAGTTCGTTAACATTACAATGTCATATTTGTTTCTGGAGTAGAACCCAGTGCTTCATCACTTATACACATCACCCAGTGCTCATCCCAACAAGTGCCCTCCTTAAAACCTATCACCCATGTAACCCATCCCCCGACCCATTTCCCCTCTAGCAACCCTTAGTTTGTTCTCTATATTTGAGTCTCTTTATGGTTTACCTCCCTCCCTATTTTTACCTTATTTTATTTTTCTTCCCTTCCCCTATATTCATCTGTTTTATTTCTTAAATTCCACATTACAGTGAAATCATACCATATTTCTCTTTCTCTGACTTACTATTTTACATTTTTTGAGGAACTTTCATACTGTTTTGCCTAGTGGCTACACCAATGTACATTCCCACTAACAGGGCATGAGGGTTCCTTTTCCTTCACATCTTCGGCAACACTTGTTATTTCTTTTTATTTCTTTTTTATTGTAGCCATTCTGACAGGTGTAAGATGGCATCTCATCGTGGTTTTGATTTGCCTTTCTCTGATGGTTAGTGATGTTGAACATCTTTTCATGTGTCTGGAAGTTATTTGTATGTCTTTTTTTTAATGCCTATTTTTAATTGGATTGGATTTTGTTTTGCTTGGCGTCAAGTTGTATAAATTCTTTATATATTTTGAATATTAACAGATAAATCATTTGCAGATATCCTCTCTTATTCCGTAGGTTGCCTTTTTGTTTTGCTGATGGTTTTCTTTGCTGTACAAAAGCTTTTTATTTGATATAGTCTTAATAGTTCATTTTTGCTTTTGTTTCCCTTGCCTGAGGAGATATATCCATAAATGTTGCTAAGGCTGATATCCAAGAGATTACTGCCTATGTTTTCTTTTAGGAGTTTTATGGTTTCAGGTCCTACATTTAGGTCTTAATACATTATTTATTTATTTTTTTGCATAGTGTAAGAAAGTGCTCCACATCCATTGTTTTGCATGTAGCTTTCCCGTTTTCCCAACACTGTTATTGAAGAGACTTTTTGCCAGTCGATATTCTTGTCTCCTTTGTCATAAATTAATTGACCCTATAAGCATGCATTTATTTCTGGGCTCTCTGTTCTGGTCTGTTGATCTGTGTCTCTGTTTTTTTTCTTTTATAGTTTATTATCAAGTTGGTTTCCATGTAACACCCAGTGCTCATCCCAACAAGTGCCCTCCTCCATGCCCATCACCTCCCTTCTCCTTTCCCCCTTCCCAATCCGCCCTCAGTTTGTTCTCAGTATTCAAGAGTCTCTCATGGTTTGCCTCCCTCCCTCTCCCCAACTATTTTCCCCCTTCCCCTCCCCCATGGTCCTCTGCTAAGTTTCTCCTGTTTCACTAATAAGTGAAAACATATGGTATCTGTCCTTCTCCACCTGACTTATTTCACTTAGCATAACACCCTCAAGTTCTATCCACCTTACTACAAATGGCCAGATTTCATTCCTTCTCATTGCCATGTAGTACTCCATTGTATATATATACACCACATCTTCT
>NC_043717.1:12499903-12593794 GCF_006229205.1 Suricata suricatta
GGGTCTTTTGTGGTTCCATACGAATTTTAGGATAGTTTGTTCTAGGTTTCAAAGAATGCTGGTGCAATTTTGATTGGAATTGCATTGAATGTGTAGATTGCTTTGGGTAATAACAACATTTTAACAATGTTTATTTTTCCGATTCTTGAGCATGGAATGTTTTTCCATTTCTTTGTGTCCTCTTCAATTTCCTTCATAAGTCTTCTATAGTTTTCATCATACAGATCTTTTACATCTTTAGTTAATTTTATTCCTAGGATTTTTTGTGCAGTTGTGAATGGGCTCAGTTTCTCGATAATGCTTTCTGTTTCTTCATTATTGGTGTATAAAAATGAAATCGATTTCTGTATGTTGATTTTGTGCCCTCTGACTTTGCTGAATTCATGGATCAGTTCTTGTAGGCTTCTGGGGGAGTGGGTCGGGTTTTCCATGTAGAGTATCATGTCATCTAGCACATTCCCATCAATACGATTGATACTGTTTGTGATCGTTTTATGTATTTGAGTGCTCCCGAATTTGGTGCGTAGATGTTTCTAATTGTTAGCTCTTCCTGATGGATAGACCCTGTAATTATTATATAATGCCCTTATTCATCTCTTGTTACTGCCTCAACTTTAAAGTCCAGTTTGTCTGATATAAGTATGGCTATTCCAGCTTTCTTTTGACATCCACTAACATGGTAGATATTTCTCTGTCCCCTTACTTCCAATTTGAAGGTGTCCTCACGTCTAAAATGAGTCTCTTATAGATAGCAAATAGATGGATTTTGTTTTTTTTTTCCCATTCTGATACCCTATATCTTTTGATTGGAGCATTTAGTCCATTTACATTGAGTGTTGTTATTGAAAAATATGGGTTTAGAGTCCTTGTGTTCTCTGTAGGGTTCATGCTTGTAGTGGTGTCTCTGATATCTTGTGTTCTTTGCAATATTTCCCTCATAGAGTCCCCCTTAGGATTTCTTGTAGGGCTGTTTAGTGGTGATGAATTCTTTCAATTTTTGTTTATTGGGAAAACCTTTATCTTTCCTTCTATTCTGAATGACTGGCTTGCTGGATAGAGGATTCTTGGCTGCATATTTTTTCTGTTCATGACATTGAAGATTTCCTGCCATTCCTTTCTGGCCTGCCAAGTTTCAGTAGATAGGTCTGCAACTACTCTGATAGTTCTCCCTTTCTATGTTAGGGCCCTTTTATCCCTCAATTCTCTCTTTATCCTTATATATTGCCAGTTTCACTATGATATGTCATGCAGAAGATCAATTCAAGTTACATCTGAGGGAGTTCTCTGTGCCTCTTGGATTTGAGTGTCTGTTTCCTTCCCCAGATTGGGGAAGTTCTTTTTTTCCTCTTCTGACTAATTTCAAAGTTTCTTCAGTCCCATAGATACTTTTTTCTGTTTGATCCATTTTGATGTTTTTATTCTCTACTACAATTTTCATTTCATTCATTCTTCAGTTCTAGAATTTCTGTTTAGTTCTTTTTTTTATGATTTCTGTCTCTTTGTTGAACTTCTCCTTTTGTTTGTATAATGTAGTTTTCCTGATTTTGTCTTTTTGTGTTTCATTGTAGCTCACTGAGAATTCTTAAAATAGCTATTATAAACTCTTTATCAGGTAAAACAGATCTCCATGTCTTTGGGATTCGTTACTGGAAATTGCTGCAATATTTTGGTGATATCAAGTTTCTTTGATTTTTCATGTTCCTTGAAATTTTGCATTGCTGTTTTAATATTTGAAGTAGCAGTCCCTTTCTCCAGTCTGTACTAACTGCCTTCAGAGGAGAAATATATTTCATCAGTCCTGCTAGGGATTCTGAGGCTTTCTCAGAGTTTTATGGATGTATTCGCTTGACATTTCTTGCTCCCTCTTGTGGCAGAATTGTTAAGCTTGTGTGCTTTCTCCTGATCCTGCTAAACACCAGGTCAAGTGCTAGCAGCCTCTCTTTTGTTTTCCCAAAGGTGGCGCTAGAGCTCAGTTTTGTGTTCTCTCCCTGACTCCCAAATTTGGTCAAACGCAGCCTTTGTGTATGTGCTCACTACCCACCTGCCAGAATTTGCTGCCTAGCGAGTGTGGACAGGGATGCGGCTGCAGGATAGGGGTGTGTGTGTCAGTAAGGCTAGAGGTACGCTGGGAAGTACCCTCTGGGCGGCCCGAGGGTCCCTGGCTCACGAGTGGGCTTCTTGATGGAGTCCCAC
Organism: Suricata suricatta; assembly: GCF_006229205.1. Taxonomy (NCBI): domain Eukaryota; kingdom Metazoa; phylum Chordata; class Mammalia; order Carnivora; family Herpestidae; genus Suricata; species Suricata suricatta. The sequence goes on from NC_043717.1 coordinate 12,502,097, forward strand.
AACACATTCAGTAGGATCTGTGCCTTTTGAGGGTTCTGCCATTCTCCAACCTACTTTCCATCTCCCAGTCATATAGTTCACAATTCAGTACTCTGAATGGTGCAAGAGAAAATTGAGCCTCTTTGGCAGAGTCCCATATACGTGGGGAAGCTAGGTGCGTACTCACACACTCCTATTTCCCCCAAGGAAGAAATCATGGGCTGAGAAGATCTCTCTTGGCCCTAAACTGTGCTACCTTATGGAGAAGGGTGATGGAAATAAAATCTATCAGTTCTTCTCCAGCACATCCAAACTCTTTTTTTTCCCTCTAGCCTTGTTCTAGAACTGTCCTGCTGGAAATTTAGACTTCCACAAAGGCCCTATCATCCATGGGTGATTGTCTAAAACAGTGTTTTCCAGAGTCTCCCAGACTGTGCTGAGAGGGGCTAGAGCTGGCTCACAGGCCAGCTCAGCGTCCTGGGCTGGGACCAAGCAGATAGACAGGTGTGCCTGTCACCCCATGCATGGATCTCTTAGCGTACGGTGCTGGGGCCCCCAGTGCCCACCAAGACACTGTGCCCAGGAATGTGTGCCCAATCGTTGTTGAAAGGGAGACATGTATTATACAGCCATGATGCTGATGTCACTCCTGGTATTTTTGTCATTTTTTGATGAACTTTCATAGTGTTTTCCATAGCGGCTGTACCAGTGTCTATGAAACACCTTGAGTTAAATTGTGTGTATAGTTTGAGATTAGGGTCAAGGTTTATTTTTTTCCCATATCAATATCTATTCTAGCACCATTTGTTGAAAAGAATTTCTTTTCCTCCATGAGTTACTTTGGTTGCCTTGTTAAAAGTCTAATGACCATATAAATGTAGATTTGATTCTAGGTTCCTATTCTGTTCCATGAATGTATTTGTTGATTCTTAACCAGTGCCACAGTCTTGATTACCGTTGTTTCAGAGTAAGAAAATCAGGTAGTATAAATTTTTAGGCTGTTTTTCTTTTTCAAAATTCCTTTGGATATTCTGGACCCTTTGTTTCCTATAAACTTTAGAATCAGTGTGTCATTTGCTACGAAACAGCTTGCTACAATTATGATTAGATTTGTTGAAATCCATAGATCAGTTTAAGGAGTATCAAGATCCAAACAATGTTGAGTCTGCCAATCTGCTAGTAGAGTACATCTTTCTAATTATTTTCATCTTGTAAAAATTTTTTAGCAGTTCTTAGTGTACAAGTATTACATGTGTTTTGTGAAATTTATTCCCATTTTGGGTGACACTATTGCAAATTTAATTGGTTTTAAAATTTTCATTGTCTCATTGAGTTTGTGAATGTTACAGAAAGCGATGTCAGCACACAAAAACCAATCCTAATATTATATGTAAGCAATAAACAATTGGCAACAGAAATATGAAAAACACTACCATTTACAATATCTTGACCCCCTCCTCCAAAGGAAATACTTAGGTATAAATTCATCAAAAACACATAGGATCTGAACACTGAAAACTATAAAGTGCTGCTAAAAGAAGTCCAAGAACTAAATAAATGGAGAGACACATTTGTTTTTTCGTGGATTAGAAGACTTGACTTAACATAGTAGTGATGTCATTTTTCTCCACAGTGATCTATAAATTCACTATAGTGCCAATCAAAGTGGCAGCAGACTTTTTGTAGGTGTAGATCAACTGAGCCTGTACTTTTTATGTAAGAGGCGAGAAACTGGAATAGCTGGAATAAATTTGGAAAAGAGCAAAGTTGGAAAAATCACTTTATTTTTTTTTAATGTTCATGTATTTTTGGGAGAAAGAGAGTGGGGGGGAGGGGCAGAGAGAGAGGGACACAGAGGATCGGAAGTGTGCTCTGTGCTGTCAGCACAGAGCCCAACATGGAGCTTGATCCCACAAACTATGACGTCATGACCTGAGCTGAAGTTGGATGCTTAATCGACTGAGCCACCCAGGCGCCCCAGGATTCACATTAGTATTAGGCATCAGTAATCAAGACGGCGTGGCCTTGGTGGAGGGATTGATGCATTGAACAGTGGAGGAGGATAGAGGGTCATAAAGTAGACGACCTGAATATAGCCATTCCATCTTTGACAGAGGTGCAAAATCAATTCATTGAGAAAGGGAATAATCTTTTCAACAATTGTCTTCTAACAGTGGGCCCTTTGTATTTGGGGGAGGGGGGGAAGAACCTTGATTGTAACCTCTGTTCTTATACAAAGATTAATATGAAGTGAGTGGGTCATAGATGCAAACATAAAATGTAAATGTATAAAACTTTTGGAAGAAAACATAGGAAAAAAATCTTCATGACCTGGAATTAGAAATGATCCTAAAAGTATAATATACAACAGGAAAATATTAATAAATTGTACTTCATTAAAATTAAGAACGTTTGCTCTGCCTAAAACACTGTCAGGAGAATTAAGAGACAAGCTACAGACAAGCAAGAAAAATATTTGCAACCCACATATTTGACAAAGGAGTTGTATCCAGGTTATATAAAGAATTCCAAACTCCGTAAGAACTCTCAAAACTCCAAAAATTCAACTTAAAAGTGGGCAAAGGACTTGAACAGACACTTCACCAAGTAGGATATAAAGATAGCAGATAAACAGGCGAGAAGATACTGAGTATCATTAGCTATGGGAAACCCTAATTAAAACCATGGTCACATACTACTATACACATATTAGAATTGCTAAAACAGAAAATAATGACAGTACCAGGTGCTGGCAACTGGGACTCTCCTGCACTGGTGGTAATGCAAAATGGTACCCCACTCTGAAAAGTCAGTTGGAAGTTTCTTTTTCCTTTTTTTTTTTTAATGTTTGTTTATCTTTGGGAGCGAGTAAGCAAATGAGCCGGGGAGGGGCAGAGAGAGAGGGAGGCACAGAATCTAAAGCAGGCTCCAGGCTTTGAGCTGTCAGTGCAGAGCCTGATGCGGGGCTCAAATTCAAGAACCACAAGATCATGACCCAAGCCACAGTTAGACACTTAACCAGGTGCCCCTGGAAGGTTCTTATGACCATGTGACCCAGTAGTCCCACTCCTGGGTATCCACCTTAGTGAAATGAAAACTTGTGTTTACTCAAAATCAGTATATAAATGTTCATAACAGTTTTATGTGATGCCCCAAACCTGGAAACAGCCCAGATGTACTTCAGAGGTTGAATGGGTCAAGTGTGGTACGTTCACACAATGAAATTGGACTTAGCATTAAAAAGTAGTGATACACACAACAAGTGGAGTGAAATTCAGACTTTATGCTGAGTGAGACCAGCCAGTGTCGAAAGGTTATATACTCCTTGATCCCTTATATTTGACATTCTTAAAAAGGTTGGAACTGTAATGTACCTTGTTTGTGGTGATAGTTACTCATATATACATGTGTTGAAATTTATAGAACTGTACACTAAAAAAGTCACTTTTACCATGTAATAAAAATTATTTTTTTTAAATGTCAGACTTCATTCTGTTTTGTGAATCTTGTATGTGACCTTGTTTTTGTTTTGTGTTTTATTTGCTGTTTTTCTCTCCTCTTTGCTTTGAAAGTGTAGGTCATTTTCATCTACTTGTTCTCTGTACTCAGTAAGCTCTTTTGATTTGGAAACCTCTATTCTTCAGTTCTAAGAGTTTTCTTGGTTTTGATTATCGCACATTTCCTCTATGTTTCTTTGTTCCACTGCCCTGTCCGTTTTCTTTCTTCTCGCTTGCTGATATTTCTCAGACATTGGAACTCTTAGCTTGGTCCTCTAATTTTCTCATATTTTCTCGTCTGTTTTCTTTCTACTCTTCTTCATTTTTGTCTTTTTGTCCATTTCTGAAAACTTACTTAATTTTAAATGTTCATTCTGTTGTTTAATACCAAGAGTTCAGTTTTTGTTCTCTTATTGTCTCTTTTTAAAGGTATTCTATTTTGGGGGTGCCTGGGTGGCTCAGTTGGTTAAGCGTCTGACTTTACTCAGGTCGTGATCTCATGGTTCGTGGGTTCAAGCCCTGCTTCAGGCTCTGTGTTGACAGCCCAGAGCCTGGAGCCTGCTTTGGATTCTGTGTCTCCCTCTCTCTCTACCCCTCCTCCTCTTGCACTCTGTCTCCCTCTCAAGAATTAATAAACGTTAAAAACTTTTTTAAAAGGTATCCTGTTTTCATTATTATAATATCTTCTATTAATGGTAGTATTTTTCTTCTTCCTGAATACTTGCTTTTTTATTATATATTTCTTATTAGATGTTTTCCTTCTCTATCTGATGGTCCTTCGCTTATATTTAGGAGGAGCATGAAAAGGCTCGCTGGAAGGAAGCACAGAGCATGTTGTGGGGCTTGTCAACTTTGAGCTTCAGTCTCCAGCAGTCTGGTTGGGCTGCATAGTTGGGCAACTTCTTAAGGCATTATCATTGGCTTGTTCTTTTTACTCTGATTGGAGTTTTCAGAGAGGAGACTTTTTGGTCGCGTACATGGAGGGGAAGATTTGTTTCATTGGAGAGAGAGGGCTGTGGGTCTCTGTATCCAGGATATTCATTTAATCTCCCTAGTTCCCATCCAATATCTTGCCCTTCACTGGGTCTGTGTACTGCTAATCAAGAGGCCCTGTGTTGTTTCTTTTCACGGAGTAAATCTCCAGTGTTCTGGCCTGGTAGTAGGAACGGTGTAGGGAGCTAATGCTTCCGAAGTGGACTTGGAGGTATCTGGTGCTGCCAGTTTGAGTCTTTAGGGACGTCTTCTCTGTAAAATCAGGTTGCTTCTTGTTTTGTGCCTATCTATGCTTAGCTTGTGTTTCAGTTTTCTGTACTTGATTTGTAGGAGTGGAAATGTACCAGCCCTAGCGAGGAGAAATGTGAAGACCCATCCAAATGGAGCTTTAGTCCCAGCCTCTCAGTCCATTCCCAGACTGCCTCAGCTTACAGGTGCAGAATCCCTTGAACAGAGGGGTGTTTGGGTCACCCTATGCAAGGACCCCGCCATGCAGCTGTGTTACAACTGGGAGAATGCCCGTATTTATTTTTCTTGGATTTGCTAAGTCACTTACTATTCCTCCATTGGCCTTTCAGCTTACAGATTTTATTTGTATCACTTGTTCTCATGTGTCTGTGACTTGAAAAACTTTTATTTTTTATTGTTTTGGAGGAGCTTTAGTAGGGAATGAGTGTGGTGTGTATGTTCAGTTGCATCTTTACCTGTAACCTGTCTGGGTTCTTTTGCTAGATGGTGTATGGTCTCAAGGCTTGGAAGATCACCCATAGCCTGGGGGCCCTAAATTTATGTCTCCAGCTCTGCTTCTCTTACCTCTGGTCCCTAGTCGTACAATCACAACTGCTCCCTCACCACTCTCTCTGAATATATCCAGTACACATGTCACATGCTCCCTTCCCAACCTTCCCTTTGAAATGCTGATCTCTCATCTTAATCTTGTTCTCAATTAATACCACTACTATCTACCCACTTGCTCAATCCCAAACCCCATTCCTTCTTTCCTACATTATCAGCAAGTCCTGTCAGCTCTAAACTCAAAATATGTCCAGAATTCACCCATTTCTCTCCATCTTTATGGTTGCTACCCTGATCAAAGCCATTTCGTTTCTCACCTGGGTCCATGCAGTAACCTTGCAACTACTCCCTGCCTGCACTCTTGCCCTACTTTACAATCTGCTGTCTACACAGTAGCCAGAGCGAACATTTTGAATTCTAAGTTAAGCACATGCATTCTCTGGTTCAAAACCCGCAGTTCTGTCCCCCTGTACTGTGAATGGTGTGTGGACTCCTTACTCCGTCCACAAGGTCTCTCAGTTCATTCAAGTCTCTGCTCAGCATTACCTCTGAGAAGCCTTCCCTGACCACCATCTTCACCTTTCTTTCTTTCTTTCTTCCAGGTTACTACCTCATCTTACATTATTTCCTTTTGAAAGTATCTTGTTCTTTATTGTTTTTCTCTAGCCATTTGGGTGTATGCCCTATGAGGGCATTGGTCTGATCTGTCTTGTTCTTTGCTGGTCCTGTCATTCCTAGAGCAGAATCTGGCCCATAGTAGATAGATCCTCAAAGGCTATTGGATGGCTGGGTAGGAGGGGAGGGTAAATAAACGCTTGTTGAGTTGACTGTTGGCACGTTGGTTCTTCTGGGGCATCTCAGAATTGAGCCTTTATATAGAGTTCTTTCCCATCTTGACTGATTCTACTTAAGAATGCTTTTACGTGTCCTCCTCTCTTCCAACCAATAAATCTGTTTTAGGGCTGAAAGTTTGAATTTCCAAATAGCAGATGGATGGTCCTCTTTTTCTTTGTCCCTGCCGTTAGCCATGCAGTCACACCTCAAGTTGCATTTTGTGCAGGAGCCAAGATGAGATTTTGGCAGACAGGCGGCCAGTGTATTTGCTCATCTGTCAGACTTGTGGGGTGTGGTGCTGGATTAGAAACGAGAGATTGCAGCTAGAAATTGAGTCCTGCTGGCTCACCTCGCAGTGTTAGCAGTCTGCTTTTGCTTTTCTGCTTTCTCCCAGTCTGTCTGTTGATTTTTAACATCAACTCCTGCCAGCCACTGATCCTATTAAAACTGCCAGTGAGATTAAGGCGGGGGTGGTGTCAGTCAATTTCATTTCCTCATCTTCAGAAAGGAGTTGAGAGATGACAAATTGTGAAGCTGCCTTTGTCTGATAACCAGCTTTAAATATGATGCCTGATAGTCGACTTGTCCTTGAGTCACGTGGGACTTCAGTGTTGTGGTGTCCGCTTACAAGTTTCTGTTTAATGTCTGATGAAGTATGGATGAACTCAGGAAATGACCCCTTTGCTTTTTGTTTTCTTCTTGTTTTGTGTAAATCAGGAGGCTCATCAAGAACGGATTGCATTGGAAAGCCAATTGGAACAGCTTCGTCCCGTCACTGTGTTGTAATCCCCAAGATTCAAGTAACAATGGGCGACTTTTTCTGCCAAGATCTTTCCTTTGAATGTTTCAACCCAACTACTTGTCATAGATGTCCAAGACTCTGTGAAAAGCTGTGAGCAGCAGAATATAATCCATATTTCCTTTTCTCTTATAGTTCACTTGTACGTTTTACTCTGGTGGAAAAAATACAATCGGTTATCACACTTGAAATTGTGATTATCAGTGGAATTTATCTCCCATTCTTAAGTGCTTCCTCAAGTTGTTAGATGTTGCTCCTTACCAAAAACCAATCTTCTAGCAAATGAAAACAAGTTAGAGCATTATTTATTTAAAGAATTTTTGATTTGTATAAAACCTCATAACGTGGTACCTTCTGTTTTGTTTTTGTATGTATATCAAATACAGTAGGTTGGTTTCCTGAATAATTGGGATTCCAACTGGATAATCTTTGGCATGATGATAAAAACTACAACTAAAACAAGAGCATCAGATTTAGATTGGCACTGTGCCCTCCACCACCATACGCCAGAAACTGCTTCTCTAGTGCCATTTTGACATTATATCTAGCTATAAATATTACATAACTATTGTTTTCTGTTGAATGGCAGAGATTTATTGGGTCTTTGCACCTCTGTAAAGTGCAAGTTTTGTCAGTGATCTATTTAACTTGGCCCAGCTAGGCCGTCAACTCACAGAACTCAGCCCTTTCATGTAAATTTTTGGGCAAGAGCAATCTGCTTTTTTAACTGCCTCACCCGATCAAACTGAACAAATAGTTGCCAGATCTCTACTTTTATCCTGCATGGGATAACATATCTGTAAATGCATGTATCTGGAAACTGCCTATCAGATGTGAGAGGTTGAAGAGATTGTTTGGACTCATAAATATTTTTTGCTTGAACCCAGGTATTCAACCCGGGGAAGAAGGGGAACTGGTTGTTACCGCAGTCCGACAACTCTGGTAGTTATTTTTGTCTCTTATTTTAACCCGGATTCTGATTCTATTGAGTACGAAGAAATAATGAACGAAAACCCATCTTCACTCTGGACGTACAACTGTCCGTTCTGTGCAAAGTGTCCTCTGGGGGAGTGGTTGGTTTATGTACCATCCAGCAGGGCCAAACGGACTCCTTTGAATGTGATGTAAAACCATGAGCTCATACTGCAGAAGCCAATGTGCTGTAGAAACTTTGTCACCTGCTCCCCCTGAAAGCTCAAGTTGAAAGTGGGAATTGATTGACCCTCACAGGGGTCAGGGCATGCCTGCTTTATCATCACTTGGAGAGACTGATTACAAGAAATACTGTCTCTTGTGCATTTTACTAATTTACCCATTTTTACAACAGAGGGGTGGGGTGTGTCTCTGGTCCTTTCTGAAGTGCTTTAGGTTAGATAGGTTTGCAGTATGTGGGGTCAAAACTCTGGTCTCAGTAGGTTGATGGCTCTTAGAATAAGTAGGTGTTTATTTAATGCTTCCATATTTTGTTTGCAAGCTTTATCAATAGCTTAATGACAGAAGAGAAAGGCTCAAACAGATGATGTTTTCCCAAAGAAAACAACTTGGTGGTTCTATTTTGTGCATGTTAAAGGATTTTGAATTGATTTGGTTTTAAAAATCAAAAATCTTGAACTGTTTGTCTATTTTCCCTTTCCTTCCCTTTTGGTTGCCTTTTCTGTCCCTCTGGAAGGAGTTTGGAGTCATTTTGAAACCATTCCTAAGATTATAAATGGGTGGTGCAAAGATTTTAGGTAACCTCTTTGCCCATGTCCTGAGACCTGGGGGCTGTAATGAATTTTATCAACAGCTGTCCTCATTGCAGACATTTCACAGCATTTTTACCGTTTGTAATATTCCATCCAGGAAAGACTAACATTTGCCCTTTATCTGATAATCTTCCAGGACATACACACTCACTCGAGATAGCGCTGCACAGCCACTAAGCGTGTTGGTGATTTATTGTAAGAATGTTGGTCTTTATTATACTTTATTATACTTTTAAGAGATACTGAGATGTTTTTCCCCTGTAAGGGTGAGTGAGACAAATTAGGATGTTGGGGTTTTGTTTATTTGGCTTGGTTTTCATTAAAGGAACAAACTCACATTGGACAGTTAAAGCTCCATGAGTCGCATAGTGTCCCCCATATTTTAAGATGAGTGGTGCATTAAAGCCCACGTCAATGATGTCTGTGCCCAACTTTCTTGACTGCATTTAACAGGGACCACAGTTTATTACTTGCTTAAAAAAGAAAGCAAATGCACACTATTATGATTACTTGACTAGTGCTCATTTTTTGTTCTTCTGTTTTCTTAGGATATGTACTTTTAATTTAGGATTATAACTCCTGTTAATGTTTCTGTGAGCCTTTAATGTGATTTGTAGGAAGGTTGAGTTACTGAAATCACCGTTAGCCCTCTTCTATAAAAGTACTCCCAAATTAGACCTGCTTGTTGGGCAGAATTCAGTGGACAGAACGTTGGTGTTGGCTTCGTCTATGGAGGTCTAATAAGCTTGTTGTTGAGTGGTCCTCCTCCACAGGGTCGTGGAGGCCCAAAACAAAGCACAGCAGGAATTGACAGCAGGCTTACTGGTACCCATGTGTCCCTCATCTGTGGCCTACTACTTTTGCCACCTCCCTGTCCAGCAGACATGAAGCCGAAGCAAAAGGTAGCTATCTGGAATGGAAGTGCGTGGTGTAATCGAGGCAGATACTTGCATTTGCTTTAGTTGGAAAGATCTAGCCACTTTATAAATATTAGAGAGGTGCTTTGGGCCTGATCGGGATAGGAGACATCGTAGCTGGAAGTCCATTTACTCTCATTGGAGAATCGGATATCCGAGAGGAGAGGTCCTGCACCTGTCTTCTGCAGGTTGCTCGTGGGGAAGCCACACTTTCTAGCCTGAGAATCCAAAGGAGGAGGTAACTAGTGGCAGAGTTGGGATGCCAGCTGATCTTGGGGACTCTAAGTCAAGTCCTCTACCCTCAAGCAGTACTCAAAATAGATTAGAAGGGTTTCTTCTATTTACCATGTTGAATTTTATTTACTTAGTAGGTTTTAAAGCATGCAAACATGTTTCAGTGAGTTTTAGATCTAGATATTTCTCTTGGATTGAAGCAAAAAATAAAATTTGAAGGGAAAGAGTATGATTGAACTATTTGTTCTTCTGAACACCTCACCTTTCATGATGCAATAAATTACTGTGAGTTTCTTGGCAGAACTTTTGACAGCTGTTGCTCTGAATATATTCCATTCCTGTATTCCTTATGGGAGTTTGTTTTTAAAATAGACTACTGCGATTGAAATGAATTCAATATGTAGTAACTTACAGTCGTCTTCGATGTATCTTCAGTTACGTGGGTTGCAAATGTTCAATTTCAGCATATTTTAGGGGAGTAGTAAAAAACATGAATTGTCCTTTGACTTCCTACCAATGTCTGAACTCTCATAAAGCACTCTTCTTTTCATATGTGACTTGATTCTATAGTTTGCTTATAAGTGATCATTTGTTTCTTAGAAACGATCTCACAACCATGGTAATAATAGATGTGGACTCAGAAGATCAGTAAGAAAATTACCTGGAATGGATGTTTTTCTTGCAATTAAGACAGGCATTTGCAGATGTCGTCTTCTAAGCAGTAGTTGGAAAGAGCTCAGTTACAGTATAACACCTCACAGCTAAAAACCTTTGTTCAACACAAACTTCAGTCACACCTCCTGACCAGACGTCTCCAAAGGAATGTGATTTTAAAAGTATTAAAAAAAAAAAGAATTTCAAATATCATAGCAACCAGATCTTCCCATATTATTGACAAGCAGGACTTGATAGGTGGTGGTTTGAACATTATGAATGTGAACAAAGTGTAAGATCAGTTGGAAGCTCTTTTTTCTCCTTTCATTAAATAGAAGAGTGGTGACTTTGCTTTCTCTTTCTGACTGCTTACCCTGTTTTAAATGTACTCTTAAACTCTGATTTCAAAAGGATCTCTTGAATTTACATGTTAGCTATGGGTGTTTTGTTATGTTCTTTTTTTGCACTGTGACTCGGTGTGCTTCAGGTTTCTAGTAAGAAGTGGGGATCTGCGTTTTTGGAATTCTAAGGTGGCATCTGACTTTGCTTTCAGCACAGGCTGAGGGCTACTGCCTGCCAGTGCCAGCGGCTCACGTCACTGATGGCACTTTGCGTGTGAGTCTCACTCTGTGAGCCACCCTGCTTTGCTTATTTGCATTGAGAAATGCATCTAGTTTTGTGACCCTTCCAAGAGCAAAAGAACAGACATAGGGGATCAGACTTCAAAAGCCGCACATAGGCCAAGGACTGCTGCCCTCCTCCAAGACAGGCTTTCAGCAGTTGCCTTACAAGTGCTCCGTGGAACAGCCAGTGTGTTAATGTGAGCAGCACAGCCCAGGGGCACAGTTCCTCTTAGGCTTACGTACTTACCTTCTGCATTTGCTAGCTTACGTGATGATAAAGCAGTCTTTTCTAAAAGGCATTGCAGGGTTTCAGTTGAGAGAAACCTTGATCTGCTCTTAATAACTGGAAAATGTATTTGTGTTTTGTGAGTTTTCCTGTCTTTCTCTAAGCTCAGGTCATGGCTGTGGGAAGCTGGAGAAAATGGGCTTATGACTCTGAAGAGCAGAGGACACGGGACTTTTAAGAGGGCTTGAATCAGAATTTGAGGGCAAATTCAACACTAGGGAAATTCAGGGACCAGTTCCAGCCTACTACAGTACTCTTTTGCACAACAGGATGGACCCTAAAGGTCCCTCCTAGAGCTCTGCACTTGGAATGGTGCTGCTGATGGAAGAACCCCATCGTGTGGCAATTGGATCAGCCGAGTTGTGTTGTTTTTGTTTCGTTTTAAGGCAGCTTGTATGAGGGCTTCAACTGTCCCCATCTTGGGAACCGGGCGTGCCCTTTTCTTCAGCACCGCCATTCTGTCTGTCTGCAGCACAGATATGTTTGGGAAAGCTGGAGGCAGGAAGGGCCATGTCAGTCTTCATCACAGTGGGCCAGGAGAGAGAATGAGCTGACGATCTATTTTAACCTCAAGAATAAGAGTGTATATTTTTTCACTGCAGGTACATTGAACAGTAAAATGAGTAACAGCAGAGTATATATTTGATGCCTTCTTTCTCTTTCATGATAATGTGCTAACAAGTTGTGTTAATGTTTTACTTAGCCAGAATTTTATTCATTTGCTAGGCTTTGGAAACATTATGTATATTGGTCTTAAAGAAATAAGCATAGGGTAACCTATATTTGGATTGTGACTTGTAGACTCAAACTAACCTTACTGCCTCTCTTTCACACTTGTTGAAAAGTCTGTGAAGAACATAGTAGGTGAAAAATCTCCAACTTTGGAAAATGTACATGATGTGAAACTGGAGAGCTATGTTAAAAATAAATGTATGATAACTAAATGTTTTTACGGAGTCTTGGTGTTGATGTATTGTGGCCTGCATTTGGTCTTGTGCATTTAATGGAAATGCTGTGGAAAAGAGTTAGAGGTCTTCCCAATTAAATCAAAGTCTGAGATTTGATTATTTTTACCTCCTGGTGATCTGAGCTGGGTCCCTAAATACCCGTACACCGTGAACACCGGATGATCATGCCTAACTCCAAGTGCAAGTTAAAGATCTGCATTGAGAACTTGGCCTGATGTGGAGCCCAGGTTACTTCATCCTCTCAGTATTCTTTTTGTTCAAAAATGTTCCCATCATCCTGACCTTAGCTGGAGTAGGGGTGAAGGTGGGGAGGGGTCAGGGAGAATGGGCTTGAAAGCCGACTAAATAATCTGGCGTCCGGTTGTGGTTTCTTACCTTTAGAATTGGAATCATTTGGGGCACTTGGGTGGCTCAGTTGGTTAAATGCCTGACTCTTGAATTCTGCTAAGGGCATGATCTCCTGGTTTGAGAGATCAAGCCCCAAGTTGCGCTCTGCGCTGACAGCATGGTGCCTTCTGAAGATTCTCTCTCCCCCTGTCTCTCTGCCCCTCCCCTGCTCGCATGCACATGTTCGCTCGCTTGCTCTCTCTCTCTCTCTCTCTCTCTCTCTCAAAATAAATACAATGAAATAAAATTTGATCAGTTTGAGGAGTCTACCAGTGTCCTATCAGATGGGGGTTTTATTCTGCATTGTGAATGCAAATGGTGGGCTGCACATAGGATATTTCTAATCTAGTAGTTCTAAATGCCAAACAAACTCTGGAAAAAAATCATCCATGATTTGGCTCGTAAGCTTGGACACTGGAGATCACCTAACGCTGACCTTTCCCAAACGCTGGTGAAAATCACTGGGTCCCTCACTTTAGAGATAAGGGATCTGAGATCATCTACACAAGTGCTTCCAAAATATGGTCCCTGGACTGGCAGTATCCGCATCATTGGGGAACTTACCACTGGAAAACAATTGAATCAGGGACTCTGGGTGTGAGCCTGGCAGTGTTTGTGTTAACAAGCCCATCACGTGACACTGATGCCCACTAAAATGGAACTACCGGTGTAGCTAACTTCATTTTACAGCCAAAGAAACTGGGGCAGAGAAGCAACATGGATTCATCTTGGTCTCGGTTAACTGGCAGCAAAGGATCAGAATGTCCCCAGGGCAGTCATGAGTTTGTTCCTTCTCCTGACCCCCCCCCCACCACAGATGCTCGCTGTGCCCTGCTGTGTGTCAAGCACTATGTTGGGAGCTGGAGGTGAGACCGACAGTTCAGCACCCCGTCCCTCAAGGAGGTCACAGACGCCGACAAAGGAGGTGTATCGCCGTGCGGGACAGGTACTGAGTTGTGTTCGGGCGGGCTGACTGCTGTAACGGAGAACCCGGGAGCTGAGCAGCTTGAGACTTCGGAAGTGTATATCTTACCTTACAGTGCAGAGTGGATATTCTTAGTTGCATTCTTTGTGGTTATGCAGGGACCCGGACTCCTTTCATGTGCGTTTTGTCTTCCTCTAGTGCTGGAGAGTTTTCTCCTTTTAGCCAGTGTGTGGAGGAAAAAAGACACTGAGACTTGATGACAGAGAGGATACAAATTCTCTTCACAGAAGTGCTGCGCCTCACTTCTGGGTGTACTTCCCTTCCCAGAGCTCAGACGACAGGAGCTGACTGCAGTGGAGACGGAAATGCGGTGTGACTGTCAGCTCAGGAGGCAGGAGTTGTGGGGAGCGCATTGCCCCTGAGAAGACACGGTATGCTGGCGAGGCGAGGGCTCCTGACGGAGACTGTGAGGGCCGGGAGCGCTTCACAGAAGAGTCTCAGGGGTGGGCGCTGGGACAAAGAGGGTGTTCCAGACAGAGGGCCGGGGCTGTGTATGTTAAGGCAAGGCAGGATAGGAATATGGTGTCTTCTGGGAACTGCCTAAGAGTCTCCTCTGGAGCCCGTGGAGTGTGGCGGGGAGGAAGTGGCAAGAGCCGGGCTCAGGGAAGGGAAGGCCTTGCATGTCGTGAGAAGGCATAAGGCAGCCGGAAACTATAGCCTCTTTCCAGATTTAAGCACAAATGCATGAAGTCGCTCCACTAATACTCAAGGAGTGATTTGTGCTCTCCCAGGTTTTTTCCTACCCCCTAGAAAGGAAATGCTTCATTGGAAGATTGTAAACTAGTGTTTCTGACATGAACCAAACCTGTTAGTTTGATGTGTTACACATAATCTGGCATGTGTTTGGATAAAGGGTCAAAGCCCAGAACACCGGGGACTAAACCCTGCTAGGCAGGTGTTCACTGCATGACGCGAGACTTTTTCCATCCTTGGTTCTTTCTTTTGGGGGGAGATAACAGGCCCTGAGATGACCAAGAGGTACAGGGCTCTTTCTTTTTTCTTTCTCTTTCATTCTTTCTCTCTCTCTTTCTTTTTGCAAGAAAGCTTATCAAAATGCAGAAATGAAGAGTTTGGAAATGAAGCTAAAATACCAGTTCCTTTTGAACATGAGTTCTCATTTGAATTTACTTAATAAGTCTGAAAATCCCTGAGCCTGGGGGAGAAATACACCCAAGTATAGCTTCTCTGTGGCAAACTCTGACTTCAAAGAGCACTGCCATATTGTTTTTCAAATCGGTGTTTTGGAAGTGCAGACATTGGTGTTGGCTGGTATTTAAGTGATTTTCTCCTCATGGCTTTTGTCTTTCAATCATAGAGTAAGTGTGTGTGTGTGTGTGTGTGTGTGTGTGTGTGTGTGTGTGTGTCTAAAACAATAGTAACCATGGTAATTGTTTTGAACATTGACCAACAGAATATTTTTTAATCTTTAACCAATGTCCAAATAGTTTTAGAATCACTGGCACATGGCGAACATAAAAGACTGACTTGTAGTCAGTTTTATTATTGTTGTCTTTAAAATTTCTGTAGAGAATGCACCGCATTTTCTTGGACCTGGGGGGGACCACTTCTGTCCAAGGTGCACCATTGTGGAACAGAGTGCATACCTCCACCCTTGGATTAGATTTACTCAAAGCTACAAGGCTGAAGGAAAGCCAAGGGGAAGAAAGATAATGCTTGGGGAATGAAATAAAGGAAAGCAAAGCAAATTAAATACAGATACAGAGATTTGTGATATAGGACCTTTGAAATGTAAATGAAATTGGCCTGAACTTCAACCCATGTGTATGGAGAGCCTACATCTCTATCTTTCTGGAGATTGTGAGAGGCAGAGGTAATGGTAGAGGCACTGATGTTTTTATCCTAGTCACTTCTGGCTGCGATACGTTTCCTAGGAATTAGTTTGATAGGATGGGCCATTATTCCCCTGCAAAATATCACTTACCCGAGGCATTTGTGTGTATGTGTATGGAAGATGGGATGGAGTGGGAAAGGGCAGAATGTATAGAATCTACTTTATATCCAGGGCCACCGCACCTCACACCACACCTCACACCTACAGGAGACATTGTTCACATGGTTCACATTGTGTTCTATGTGAAAGATGCCCTTTGCTGTGTGTGATGTGGCTGATGTGTTCACAGCCCTGTGCTGCATGGTCCCCTCTCTTAGTGTTCCTCTCTCTAGATATAGGTGTGTTGTTCTGCTTCTGCTGGCAGAGGGGAGCTTTGGGGATCCTGCCAGTATTTCTGTTCTAACTCAGTGCCCAGACCCCCACTACAGATCTCTCTTCTCCCTTTCCTGTTTCTAGTGTGAATCTGATCCAGTAGGTCTCAACTGGGTGCAATTCTGCCTTTGCCCCAAAGGGAACATTTGGCAATATCTAGAAACACTTTGGGTTGTCACAACTCGAGAGGGCATCTGGTGAGAAGACGACAGCCATGCCACTAACCGTCCCACGATGATGCCTACCACAAGTCGCACCACAAAGAATGCTCTGGCCCCAAGTGTTAGTAGTGACCGTGTTGTGAATCCTGTTTTAGAGGAGCCAATCAGGCTTCCTTCATTTTTCTGTCAATTATTGAGAGCAGTGTAGCCTTCTCCCCATCACTGCCAGGGACACCGCTTCACACAGTCAAAACTACATCAACAGGCTCTGCTAAGTCAGTCCATGAAGTTAAATCCCTCCAGGTTCTGGCAGCAGTGTAAATTAGTGAAGTGAGTTGGGAGTAAGATGAGAAGTGCACTGGCCCATCCATCTTGGTGGTGGGGACCAGTAGGCAGAGACTGTGACCAGTTGGACCTTACACACCCCATCTACAAGGGCTGGTGTAGATTACTGTCATACAGGCTCCTGTGTTGTAGATTAGTGATTCCTTGAGAAGCTCAGAATCTCTTCTCCCTCAGCCCAGAAGGTCTGTTTTACGTTACTTTTTCACTGAGGTGTGAGGTACATGCACCAATTTTAACTGTTCACTCCAATGAATAATCAAGATAATCTTGAAGAAGAACAGACTTGGAGGACTTACACTACTAGATTTCAAGACTTACTATAAAGCCACAGTAATTAAGAGTGTGGTATTATCACAAATGTTGGAGAAGCAGGTCATTAATACAGAATAGGTATCCCAGAAACACATCTGCACATATATAATCCCTTGATTTACAATAAAGATGTTACCATCATTTGGTGGGGAAAAAAGATGGTCTTTTCAATAAATGGTTCTGGAACAGTTAGATACCACATGGAAAGAAATGAACCTAGATCCCTACCATGCACAAAAATTAATTCAGTGTGGGTCATAGATCTAAATGTGAAAGGTGTATTCAGCAGTCTTCTAGAATAAAGCATAGGATAATATCTTCGTGAATTTCATAAAGATTTTTTAAACTGTGCATACAAAGAACTGTAAAGGAAAAGATTGATGAGTTGGATTTCATTAAAATTAGGAACTTCTGTATATCAAAATTCACATCTAAGAGTTTTGGCAGACTGCGGCACAGTAGAAGTTATTTGCAATACATCTGTCAAAGGGTTCTTGCCTATTTTTTAATATGTTGGCAACTATTTTCAATTTAAAACACTGAGGGGGGAAAACCCCACTGTGCAGGCTAACATTATGCAAGCCAAACAAAACACGTCTGGGAGCCAGCTTGGGCCGACACACTGCCAGTTTGCAACCTCACCTTTCACAGCACAGAAGAATGATAGAAGCTTTAACGTTTCTCTAATTTCTCATTTTTTTCTTGCCAGCCTCTGTAAGGGGAAGAAACTATGTAGACATAGATTTCTGAATAATAGAGATTTTTCTCTTGGATGGCAGCATGGCTGGTTATTGTGATTTTAGGTTTTAAAATAGCACTTTCCTCCCTCTGGTAGACCCAGTAATTAAAATAGCTTAAAATGTAATTTAATCAAGTTTTTTTCCTATTGACTCCCATTGTGTGTTCAGCTTGCTCTCTGAAGACCATAGCTGATCCTCTTCAGTCTGCTCTCTGACTGGAATTGCTCAGCCTTTCTAGAAGTCCTGTTTCAAGCTTCCATGAGGCAAAAGACATGGAGAAGTAGGCTTAAACCTTTAACATTTTGAGCTCCTTAAGGTCCAACTTCCTTACTTTCTACCTTTTTCCCTAACTCTGGTTTTGGTCACCTCCTTTTATTCTTTTCCCAAGCACCTCTCTTTCTTAATTCTCTGTTGGCGTGGTAGAGGCGGTGGAGTGAAGGTAGTCCCATCTTCTAACCCCACGGTTGGGGTGAGAAAGAAGAGGTGGCCTGGAGGATAGTGCTCCAGCAGTATAGCATAAAAGTATGGGATCTGGAGTTCGCCTGTATTCAGATGCTTACTCCATCCCTTAATAGCTATGTGGTCTTTGGCAAGTTACTTGCTTCTCTATGCCTCACTTCCTCATCCATAACTTACCAATAATGCTCGCATGTTAATATAAAGACCTTAGAATGGTGCCTAGTAAGCTAAGTGCTAGGCATGCGTTAATCTAAAAATTGATGGTTCGTTGTTGTCAGGCCTTGGCATTGTGTCCAGCATTGGGAAATAGAAGACACGGGTGCCCCTGTCTCAGAGATTATCTCAAAGACCACCAGCCCACCCCTGATTTCAAGACAGGCAAACAACTTGACCAAATGCCCCCTCCTTCCTTTAGCTGGCTGAAATGGGACCACTGGACAGTTTGATGACATTCCTCTTGTGGAGTCTGCTAATGGCTAAAATCAGAAGCCACTTAGAAGATGATTAAGATCATTCTGTGTAGTATTCTTCCCAAATTTGAAACTACAATTATTTGTGCAAATGAAGAAATTTGTAACCCTGAGAACTGAAGTAACTTGCTTAGGACATGGTAGCATGATAGAAAACAGGCTAGATTGTCTTGAATAGACTGTTAGTAGAAATATGGG
Source organism: Suricata suricatta (assembly GCF_006229205.1). Taxonomy (NCBI): domain Eukaryota; kingdom Metazoa; phylum Chordata; class Mammalia; order Carnivora; family Herpestidae; genus Suricata; species Suricata suricatta. The sequence goes on from NC_043717.1 coordinate 12,520,702, forward strand.
TATTAAAGACTATTGGTCAGGGCTCAGAAAGATTAAGGGCAATTCTAGAGAAATCCTAATTACCTTAGAGAAAGATTGAACACCATAAAGAGAATTAGTAGAAAACTGAACTTGGAGGCCATGTGCAGTGGGTGGGAACCATGGGGGCCACCAGAGGGTGGATTGTGCTAAGTGGAATTTGGCACCCTACCATTTTCACCCCCTGGTTGTTCTGGTGTTAACTCCTGTGGTCATATTGTGTTACAGTGGCAAAGAGGGCTTTGCAGATGTATGGTTCTAATCAGCTGACTCTAAAATAGGGAGATTATTCAGGATCATCTATCTAATAGACCCAATGTGATCACATAAGTCCTTGAAAGCAGAAGAGGAAAGCAGAGATGTGAAGCATGAGAAGGACTTGCAGATGGAAGGGGAAATGTGATGAGGAATGCAGCTGGCCATAAAGAGCGGCTTCTAGATGACCACCAGCAGGAAACAACGACCTCAGTGTTATTGTCGCAAATAACTGAATGGTGCCAACAACTTGACTGTATGTGGAAGCAGATACATCCCCCAAAGCCTCCAGAAAGGAATACAGCTCTGCCGACACCTTGATTTTATTTTAGAGAAACTCTAAGCAGGGGATTCAACTGAGCCATGCCATACCCAGACTTTTCACCTACCGAAGTATAAGATAATAAAGTTATGTTGTTTCAAGCTACTAAATGTGTGATTATTTGTTATGGTGTTAATAGGAAACTAACACATTTCAGGTTGTGATCTCATGGTTCCGGAGTTCAGGCCCCACATTGGGCTCTCTGGTGTCAGTGCAGAGCCCACTTCAGATCCTCTGTCAGCCCCCCCTTTTCTCACAGAAATAAAAATAAACATTAAAAAATAAAATATTATTATGCCTTTTGACCTCATAATAGTACTTTGAAGCATACATCATAAGCAAATAACTAAGAGAAAAAGTTGTATGGACATAATCATAACCTAGAAAGATAAATTTTTGTAATCCTATTTCCCCTGCCATTGATTGGTTTAGAGTAGACATGTAACCAGTTCTGGCCAATGGGATGTCAAGAGAGTTCTGCCGGGGAGACTAATGGGAAAAAAAATGGAAAAAGTTTCCTCACACATCAAAAATAGACACGTTGGGATGCTATCATGTGGGAATGAGACGGTTGGAATTGCTTCACCCACCTTGAGATCAGGACAAGAGAAGCCTGAGGACAAACTCAACATGCTAAAGATGATGAGCCAAAAGATGGAAAGAATGTGGATCTTTGAAGGAGTCATGGAGCCATTAGTTAACCTTCTCTTAAACCACATTACCTTTTAACTTCTTTTACAAGGCAAGAAATCTTCCTGCATTTAAACCAGTCTTACTCAGAGTAAGAAGCTTCCTGAGGCACACAGCATGAACTGCATGGCTCTTCTCTCTCTAGTTTTCATCCGGAAATTTAAAATGTACGATATGAAAACTGGCTTTTTGATTTCCGTTTAAGTTTTCACTTGTTAAAATAAGTGCCAAGACGTTGTGGCTTTGTAATGTGTCAGCTTGGCTAAGCTGGTACTACAGTTCCTAGAGTTCCCCTCCCTGTATGTTTCTAATTAGAGTTAGCCCAGGAGAAATTTGCAGGATATTTGGAAGGCGGAAGTGAAGCAGTAGCCATGTTTGCTCTCAGGAGGTTAGTGTCGGTTCACCTGTGTTACAGCTCATGCACATATTGACGGATCTGCTGGTGTGCCTTTTTTCTGAGACAGCAGCCAGGTTTGCAGTTTCAGTTATAATAAGATCTCTTCCTTTAGCTTCTCCAAATCCTAGTCCAGGTGTCAGTGTGGCTTCACAGCAAGAGCACCAACTTGTTCTGCAGGTCACCTAGGACAGCAAGGTTGGAGGCTTGGAGATGTGGAAAGGCCCGAGCAAATTCCAGCTTCTTCCTCACAGATTCTGGTTGCCCTGTTTATGCTTACCTTACTATAGGCTCTGGACCAGATGCAGAAGAAACAACCAACCTGAGGATGTTTTACCAGTTCCCATAATTGCTTTGGGTCAAATCCCTATAGAAAATTCTTATTCTACATCATTCCTATTGGTTCTGTTTCTCTGACTGAACCCTGTCTAAACAGAGTCACGTTTTCTTGACCCCAGGGTTTAGTTTTAGATTCTACATCCAATCGGTAGTAGCGAAAGAAGTTTAAGTCAATAGAGGTAAACTTTCTAATATATAGGACTCATTTATTCTTTCCAACTGAAAAGAAGACAAATTGTGCTTTCACCATTCCATAGGAACACATCTCCAGACTGGGTATGGATGGTGGGCCACCAGTTTCCAATCTCTGATCTGGGTGTTTTAGAATCCATCATGTACCTAAATGGTCGTGAGTATTCTGATGACTTGGTGAATTTATCCATTTTTATGTGAATTTTGCACCCCAGTGCCCCAAGAAAAGTTATACTCCTCAATCTCTCTTGATTTCCATTTAACTTTTCACTTGTTCAAATGAGTGCCAAGATGTTGTCGCTTTGCAACATGTCAACTTGTATTAACATGATGGTTGGAATTGCTTCAGCCACCTTGTGATCAGGAAGAGAGAAGCCTGAGAACAAACCCAACATGCTAAGGATGGTAGTGAAAGGATGGAAAGAATGTGGCTTGTAATGTGTCAAACATGTATTAATTGTTTATATCCATCAAAATACTATGTAACAAGCCACTGCAAAACTCAGTGGCTCGAAATATTATGTATAAATTGAACTAATGTGTCTGTGGGTTGGTGATGGAACAACGGGGCAGTATATCTGGTCTTGCCCAGGTTCACTCACAGTTCTGGCAATTAGCTTTCAGCTGGTGCAAGATGGCGTCGGTTAAAATGAGTGGGGCAACTCGGCTCTGATCCACATGTCTCTCATCCACCAGCAGGCCGTCCTGAGAATGTTCTCATGGGGGTAACAGAAAGCATGCATGAGCCAGTCCGATCATGGAAGCTCTTTTCAAACCTCTACTTGTGTCATATTCTCCTATAACCTGTTGCCTTAAAGTGAACCATATAGATGAGCCAGTAGGCACAGCACAGCACTGCAGTTACATGGCAAAGGGAGTGCAGCTACATGGAAAAGTAAAGAGTTGTGGCAATTTTTGCAGTCTAACACAATTACCAATATTCACTCCTCAGTGATGATAATTAACTATGTAAGCTGCTGCTATTTACAGAACCATTTCGTTTCCAAAATCTAGATTTCTCATGGCTTTTAATTGCCATGTTAATACATGATGCAAATTGTGCATTGTGAACCCATTGTCTTCAATCGTTGAGCTTAGCACCCGCTCTCATGAGGATAAGCAATCGCTTTATAAAGCTGAATCTTTGTGTCATGAGCTTGCCTTCCTCTTTCCTTCTCAGACATCTTATGAAGACAAACAACTAAGGGTTAGAAAAAACAAAAACTCCAGTGGTGAAGAGTTGAACAGTTGACAGACAAATATATATGGTCAGCCTGAGAATAAACTAGGTGATGTTCAAGATGGTGTGAGTTATCTATTAGAGACGGTGAGAAGCAGATCAACTCTAAGCCAGGTACATACATTATTGCTTATTTTTACTTGCACTGGTTTTATAAACAGTAATTCTAAAGCATATTCATAGGCTGAAAAACTAAGTTTTAGGTTCCTGAAATTCTTGGTACTTTTTTGATTCAAGGGGAGTATGCTTCTTGTAATTTTTTTAGAGATGCTCATGGATTCACTTAGGTGCCCACTACATATTTGTCTTAGTTTGGGTTCTCCCAGAAGTCAACCTGAGACAAGGATTCAATAGCAAGTACTTTGTTTTAATTTTTATATGAGAGAAAGAGTGAGGGGTGGGGAAGGGGCTGAGAGAGAGAGAGAGAGAGAGAGAGAGAGAGAGAGAGAACGAATCTTAAGCAGGCTTCAAGCTCAGCATGGAGCCCAATGCAGGGCTTGATCCCACAATCCTGGTATCATGACTTGAGCCGAAATCAAGAGTTGGATGCTCAACTGACAGAGCCACCCAGGCACCCCAAGAGCAAGTAGTTTATTTGGAAGTAAGAGAAATGCCAGCAGAGAAGTGCAGAAGTGAGACAAACATGGGAAAGCAGGGTACACTATCAAACCGGTTAGCCCTGGAAGCAAACAGAGCATGATCTTGTTGTGGACCTCTGGGAAGCAGGAGAGCACATGTGTTTCAGAGTTACTACACCCAAGTGGTGAGAAAGCTGGGATGTTTATATACCAATCAATTCCTGGAAGTCACTGGTTGAGGGCAGTTCCCCTGGGGGCATGAATTCTCCCACACTTCTGGCCTGACAAATGGGCAGGCAAAATAGGCTTCAGCAGTCAAAGAAGCCCATAAGGCAAATGCAGGTGCTGGCAGTTGGAAGTTGCACCAGCACCTGAACTAGTAATGGTGAGGGCATCAGGGCAGATTACCAACAGAGCCTGCTCTTATTTTCTTGGATATACTCTGATACTTGAAGTATTGATATTAGAATAGTTATTTGGCCCACAGAAAGTTTACTTTCTATACTTGAATGAATAACCAAATTGTTAACGTGTCATTGGAGAATAAAATAGAGTAAGAATAATTTTCCAGTATTATTAAGGTACAATTGGTCAACAAACTGCACATTAATAAAGTGTAAAGTTTAAAGAATTTGACATATTTGTACACACCAATGACTCTTGCCTGTGGCAGTTATTGCTGTGGTATTCTAAGGGTGATTTTCTATTTTTCTCATTCTTTCTCCATGTTAATTGAAATTCTAAAGGAAGGAATATTAGTTTCTTCCCCATTTATTCAGTGGTTTATATCAGTATGAACTCATGGATATTTATTTTATTCTTTGGGCTATGATCCAGTACAACAATGTTTGTTCAAATTGTTTCATTTTTGGCAATTTTAGGCTCTTTCAGGTTGACTCCAGTGGCCTTTTGAGATCCTTTTTTCTTTTTCTTTTTTTTTTTAGTGTTTATTTTTGAGAGAGACAGAGCACAAGCAGGGGAGGGGCAGAGAGAGAGGGAGACACATAATCCAAAGCAAGCTCCAGGTTCTGAGCTGTCAGCATAGAGCCCGATGCAGGGTTCAAACTCAAAAACTGAAAGATCATGACCTGAGCTGGAGTTGGATGCTTAAGTGACTGAGCCACCCAGGTGTCCCTCCTTTTTTTCTTTTTTAGCACCTCTGTTTCTTTTAATTGAGTGTCTGATGCATTCATAACAAGTTGTGAATGTCTCTTTGTTGATTAGCATTAGGCTTGGCTGAATGTAACAACAAACTCTAAGTAACAGATCAAATTTTATTTTTCTGTTTATATACCATGTTAATGGATCAGAAATCTCAAAATTCTTAGGTTGTCAATGCCTCTCAAATTATTTATAGATTCAAAGCAATCCCAGTTAAAAGTCCTATAATTCTTATTTGTAGAAACTGACAGGCTGACTCTAAAACTTACATGGAAAATTAAGGAAACTAAAATAGCCAAGACGGTTTTGAGAACAAAAAGGTCAAATTTTGAGGACTCTCAGTATCTGGTTAGAAGAAGACTTACTATAAAGCTACAGTAATCAAGACAGCACGGCTTTGGCATAAAGATAGACCTCATCACCAGAACAAAATATAGTGTCCAGAAATAGTCCATTGTATGTATAGATGATCAATTAATTTTTAACAATAGTACCAAGGTAATTCAATGTGGAAGGAGGATAATCTTTCCATATGGATAAGGTAACTGGATAACCATATGTATAGAAGTGAACTTTAACCTTTACCTTGCAACATAAATAAATTTGAACTATATCATGGATTCAAATTTAAGCATTAAAACTATAAAAATTCTAGAAGGAAACGAGAAAATCCTTGGGGTAGGCAATGTATTCTTAAATAGGACACAAAATGCACAAACCATAAAATAAAAATATGCTAAACTGAACATCAAAATTAAACACTTCTGTTTTTTTAAAAGATGCTTGAGAAAATGGAAAACTGCACTTTAGGAGAAAATATTTACAAAGCACATATCTCATGAAGGACTTATGTCTTAAATACACCTCAAAACTAGGACAATTAACTAAAGCATGGGCAAAAGATTTGAACATAAACTTCACAAAGAGATACAGATGACAGATAAACACAAAAAAGATGCTCAACATTATTAATCATTAGAGAAATTCAAATTAAAACCACAATGAGATATCCCTGCACACTGATTAGAATGCGTAAAATGAAAATTTCTGATACCATCAAGTGCTGACAAGGATGCAGAGCAGTTGGAATTCCTCTACATTGCTGCTGCATAAAAATGGAATTAGCAGAACCATAATATTAAACATAAACTTATACCACCCATCAATACCACACAGGAGAAATGAACCATGTCCATACAAGGACTTGTACACAAATAGTGTAGCTTAATTATAATTACCAACACTGGAGACACTCCAAACACCCATCAGATGGTAAATGAAGAATAAACAAATTATAGAAATCGAGCCACAAAAAGGCACAAACTACTGATACGTGCAATGACGTAGGTGAATCTCAAAAGCGTTATGCTAAGTAACAAAAGCCAAATGCAAGAGGTTACATATTGTATGATTCCAATTGTGTGACATTCTGGATAAGGTAAATTATTTGGACAGAAATCAAATCAGTGATCGCTAGTGGCTGGAGATGGGGGGAAGGGAATGAATGCTAAGGAACACGAGGGAACTTTTTTGGGTGGGATGGAAGTGTTCTACATCTTGAATGTGATGGTGGTTACATGACTGTATAAATTTGTCAAACCTCATTGAACTGTACACGTAAAAAGGGTGAATTTTACTATATATTACATAATAAACCTGGCTTTAAGGAAATGAATTTTATTTTCCTCTCAGGTAGAAGAAGGTAATAGGCCAGGAAGTAATAGGCTAGGGCTAGTATGGTGGCTTCATGTTGTCACAGGAAGCCTGGTGAATATCATGCTGTTTTATAATTCTTAACGTGTGGCTTCCTTTTTTTAGGTCACCTTATGGTCCAATATGGTGGCTTGGATCTCCAATCATTACATTTGTATTCAGCCAGTAGGAACATAAAAGAGGTAATTAAGGGAATTGCTATTCTTTTAAAGAGACTTCCTATTCATCATAGATATATCCTTTTACATTTCATTGGCCAATACTTAGTCACTTGGATGTATCTAATTGCAAGAGAGGCTGGAGAAATGTAATCTTTAAGCAAGACCATGGTTATATTAAATAAAATTGGGATTCTATTACTAAAAAGAAGACTGTGATGGGAGTTGGGATAGGCAAACAGCAGTGGCTGTCACAGGCTCACGTAAGCTGGAAATCTGCCATAGATGGCCCGTCCCCGGGCAAGCAGTTGCACTTGGTTCACTCTTTGGTTCTCAAGGAAACGTGTTTCTCTTTCATTAAAAAATCCACCGCCTTCTTGATGTACAAAAGCCCTTCTTTAATGGGGTTACATAAATAGAACATGTCTTAAGATTGAGGGCAGAGGCATGAGTGACCTGCTGGGCTCCAAGTTGCACACACGCACATTCAGTACCAACTCACTGAGCACACTCTTTCCTATATCTCCTATATCTAGGAAAAAATTAACTGATTCTTCCATACTTACTTCATTATCTTTTTAATGTTTATTTTTGAGAGATGGGGGAGGGGCAGAGAGAGAGGGAGACACAGAATTCGAAGTAGGCTCCAGGCTCTGAGCTGTCAGCACAGAGCCAGACGCGGGGCCCAAACTCATGAACCATGTGATCATGACCTGAGCCAAAGTTCGATGCTCAACTGACTGAGCCACCCAGGTGCCCTTACTTACTTTATTCTTTAACATTATTCTAATTAAGAAGTGATCATCGATGATTAACTATGAGTAAGCTAGAGTTTACCTATTAAAAACTAAAAATTTAACTGGGCAAGATATACTAGTCAACAGAAATACTGCCAACACTTTAAAAAAACACCTGTAAGGTTGACCAAGTACCTTTACACCCATGTCCCCATATATCTTCCTCATACTCTACCATTTTTCAGAGCCAAGAGCCTATATAGGCAGTTGAAAATTTTCATCAGAAAGATACTGAGGCAGAGACAATTTTCCCCCCAAATAATGTCATCCAGTCAGAGCATGTGATCTCAGACTGCTCTGAAGAAAATGACTAGTTTTCTGGAAGACAGTCCTTAGAATGAAAACTGGAGTTTCCATTACTGCTTTCCATTCTGCAAACTCTTCCCCTCAGAGAGGGAAGAATTGATCATTTCTCTTTTGAGTGCATGATCTAATGAAGTTGTTGCCTTTCATACCACATATTCATTTCATAACTGACAAAAATCTAAAATAGCTCCTTAGCCCAGGTAAGATAGAACAAACTCTTTCATTTGTTAACAGGGAGAGAAGAAAAGTGGTAGTGGCACAAATAACTGGTAGATATATTTGAGGTCCAGGTCCTACTGGGGTGTGATCAAAACAACATGTATCAGCCAGCTGTTGGCAGAACTGTAGAATACACTAGCTCAAAATTCACTGGCTTAAATCATTTGTTCTTGTTCACACACCTGTGGCTTGGCTGACATTCGGATAATATTGACCAAGCTTGGCTGAACTTGGCTCCAAGCTCTAGGTTAAGTCCAGGTTGGCTTCTTCTATCTCTTTTGTTTCTTGGACCAGCAAACTAGTTGCACACGTTCTTGTCGTGGTGATGGCAGAAGCACAAAAATGCTGAGTGGAAACATCAACTGCTTTGTGATCTAAGCTCAGAACTGGCGCCCGCATTTCTGTCCACATTCCAATTTTCCAAAGAAAGCTATATAGTTAAGCAACATCACTAATGGATTGGAGTAATATACTCCATCTCTAGATGAGAGCGCTGCACAGTCACAGGGCAGCCAGAGGGTGTGGGTAGTGAGCGGGTGGGTACTGGAAACCACGATGCAGTCCTCCACAGCTATATGCCTACTGAGAAGCAACCATAGCCATCTTCACTTTTACACCCTTAGCTACTCCACCTCACTCCTTCCTAAGATTGTAGGCACCCTTTAAAAGTGAACTGCCTGGGGGTAATGTCACTGGGGACATCAGAGCGAGGACCTCCCCAAATCCTCTCCTCCATAAAAGCTACAAGAATACTAGCAAAAATGGTCAGAATCAAGTTTTTCAGAGCTCTGGAAATAAACCAAAAGTTTACCTCAATCCAGGGAGCTATATTGGAGCAAAGTTTTTATATACTGTTGAAGTTAAGTTGATATTAATCCAAGCTAGATTGTTATAAATTAACATTTTAATCATAATTCTCAGGGCAATCACTAAGAAAATAACTCAAAAATGAAGGAGTTAAAATGGTACATTAAGTATATCTAGCACAAAGGAAGGCAGTAATGGAGGAATGTAAAAATAAAAGCAACAATCAAGTAGAAAATAAATAGCAAAATGGCAGGTATAGATCCTATATTATTAAATGTAAATGTGTTAAAGGGCAGAGATTGAGATAATAGATATTTAAAAAATGATCCACAATGTGCTGTCTACAAGTGGCATCTTAGATTCAAGTACACAAATAGCTTGAAAGTAAAAGGATAGAAAGAGCATGCAAATGTAACCAAGAGTTAGAGTGGTTATGCTAATAATTTTTTAAAAATCTCACCTCAATAATTTTTTATCTTAAGAAACCAGAAAAAGAAGAGGTAACTAAACCCAAAGCAAGCTGAAACAAGGAAATGACAAAGATTAGAGTGGAATTATGAAATAGGAAATAGAAAAACAACCAAGAAGTATCACTGAAACCAATAGCTAGGTCTTTGAAAAGAGCAACAAAATTGATGAACCTATACCTAGACTTAACAAGAAAAAGGAGAAGACTCAGTTAATTTTTATTTATTTATATATTTTTTAATGTTTTTATTTATTTTTGATACAGAGAGAGACAGAGCATGAGAGGGGGAGGGGCAGAGAGAGAAGGAGACACAGAACAGGAAGCAGGCTCCAGGCTCTGAGCTGTCAGCACAGAGCCTGACGCGGGGCTCGAACCCACGAATGTGGGATCTGACCTGAGCCAAAGTCGGAGGCTTAACCAACTAAGCCACCCAGGTGCCCCAAGACTCAGTTTAATAAGGTGAGTAATGAATGTGAGGACGTTACTACCAACTTTATAGAAATGGCAGTGATTAAAAGGGAATAATATGAACAAGTTTATGTCAGCAAGTTGGATAACCTAGATAAGGACAAATTCCATGAAAGACACAAGTACTGAATCTATAACTTAAGCAGAAACAGAAAATCTGAATGTAAGTAAGTAAAGACATTGAATCAGTAATCAAAAAACTTTTCACAAAGTAAATCTCAGGACCAGATGACTTCATTGGTGAATCCTACCAAATGTTTAAGGAAGAATTAACACCAAGCCTTCAGAAATTCTTCCCAAAAATAGTGAGGAGGGAATACTTCTCAACTCATTCCCTGTGGCCAGCATTACCCTGACACCAAAACCAAACACATTACAGCAAAAGAAAACTACAGACCAGTATTCATTATGATTATAGATGCACAAATCCTCACCCAAACACCGGCAAACCAAATCTACATACAAACAAGATTATACACTATGACCAAGTGATATTTATTGAATGTATGCAAGATTGTTTCAAAGTATGAAAATCAATGTAATACATTATATTAATAAAGGACAAAACCCCCATGATCACCTCAATGGGCAAAGAAAAAGCATTTGACAAAATCCAGCATCTTTTCATGATAAGGACACCCAACAAGCTAGGAACAGAAGTGAACTTTCTTAACTTAGTAAAGGGCATCTACGAAAACCCCACAGCTAATATTATACTTAGGACCAAAAGCTTTCTCCCCAACAACAGGAATAAGACAAGGATGTCTTCATTTAAACATTAACTGGATGTTCTAGCCAGGGAGATCAGGCAAGTAAACAAAATAAAATGTATCCAGATTGGAAAGGAAAAAGTAAAAATGAGCTTTGTTTGTAGATTACATGATCTTGTGTATAGATAATCCTAAACAATACACACTCACACTCTCTCTCTCACAGAGCAAGGAAGGAAGGAGGAGGATGAGAGAGAAATTTAGGTTGCAGGATATAAAATCAATATTTAAAAAATCAATTGTATTTCTATACAGTAGCAATGAAAACTCTAAAAATGGAATTATAAAACAATTCCATTTGGGGCATCTGAGTGGCTCAGTTGGTTGAGCATCCAACTTCAGGTCAGGTCATGATCTCATGGCTCAAGCCATGGGTTCGAGCCCCGCATTGGGCGCTGTGCTGACAGCTCAGATCCTGGACCCTGCTTCGAATTCTTTGTCTCCTCTCTCTCTGCCGCTCCCCTGTTCACCCCCTATCTGTCTCTCTCTCTCAAAAATAAATATTGAAAAATATTTTAAATAAAAAATAATTCCATTTAGAAAAGAAACATAAAGCATAAAATGCTTAGGAATAAACCGAACCAAAGATGTGTAAGCCTTACACCCTGAAAACTACAGAATAGCATTGGAAGAAATTAAAGAAGACCTAAATAAATGGAAAGGTATCTCATGTTTATGGGTTGAAAGACTTAAGACTGGTCAATTGACAATATACCTCACACTGATCTACAGATTCAATGCAACGCCTATGAAAATCCTAATTGCCTTTCTTGCATCCATTCATAGGCTTTTCCTAAAATTCAAATGGAAACTCAAAATACTCAGAATGGAAGGAAAACAATGTTGAAAGAGAAAAACAAAATTAGAAGATTCACACTTTTCAATTGCAAACTTCCCACAAAGCAATAGTAACCAAGACAACATGGTACAGGCATAAGAATAGACATGTAGATCAGTGGAATAGAACTGAGATTCCAGAAACAAAGCCTTACCTTTACAGCCCATGGATTTTCTACAAGGACACCAAGACAATTCAATAAGGCATGAATAGTTTTTACAGTAAATGGTGCTACAACAACTAGATATCCATCTGCAAAAAATTGAAGTTGGATCACTACCTCACATCATATGCAAAATTTAACTTAAAAATTGACGAAAGACCTAAATGAAAAAGTTAAAACTACAAAAATCTTAGAAAAAAAGCATGCACATAAATCTTCATATCCTTGAATTAGGCAATAGTTTCTAAACTATGATAGCAAAAAACAAATGGTGAAAGAAAAAATAAATAAATTGGACTTTCTCAAACTAAAAATGTTGGTACTTCAAAGGATGCTATCGAGAAAATGAAAAGATAACTCACAGAATTGGACAAAATATTTATAAATCATATGTCTGATTATTGACTAGTATCCAGAATATGTAAATAACTCTTAAAACTCAACACTAAAAATCAAATAACCCAGTGTTTCAAATTGGTGAAGTCTTTGAATAGATTTTTCTTTGAAGAAGATTCACATGGGGCGCCTGGGTGGCTCAGTCAGTGAAGTGTCCGACTTCAGCTCAGGTCATGATCTCATGGTTCATGGGTTTGAGCCCCGTGTCAGGCTCTGTGCTGACAACTCAGAGCCTGGAGCCTGCTTCAGATTCTGTGTCTCCCTCTCCCTCTGCCCCTCCCCTGCTCAGGCTCTGTCTCTGTCGCTCTCTCTCAAAAATAAATAAAACATTAGAAAAAAATTTTTAAAAAGACATACAAATGGTCAACAAGCACATGACAAGATGCTGGACACCATCCATTAGTCATTAGGAAAATGCAAGTTGAAACCATAACAAACACTTCATATACATTAGGATGGTAATATTAGAAAAACAGAAGATAACACGTTTTGACAATGATGTGGAGAAATTGGGACCCTCCTACAATTCTGTTAAGATTGTAAAATGGTGCAGCTGCTTTGGAAAACAATTTGGCAGTTCCTGGAAAAGTTAGACATTGAGTTACTATGTGACCTAGCAATTCTACTCTACCCATTTACCCAAGAGAAGTGAAAATATATGTCCACACCAAAAGTTGTACACAAATGCTCCTAGCAGCATTACTTATAAAGCCAAAAGGTGGAACTATCCTAGCTATCTAGAAGCTGATATATGGGCAAATAAAATGTGTGTCCATACATATCCAAGAAAGGAATGAAGTGTTGACCCATGCTACAACATGGATGAATCTTGCAACGTTGTGCTAAAAGAAGTCAAGCACAAAATGCCACATGAGTCTATTAATATGAAAAGTACTCAAGAGGCAAATCTGTAGAGACAGAAAGCAGATTAGCTGTTGCCAGGGGCTGGGAGGAGGGGGTGACTGGTGAGCGACTGCTAATGGGTGGGGGTGGTGAGTGTTCTGGAATTAGATAGTAGTGGTGGTTGCACAACTCTTTGAATATACCAAAAACCACTAAATCAAATATTTTAAAATGGTGAATTTTATGGTATGTGAATTAAATCTCATAAATTCAATAATAAAATAAAGTGCCTTCTAGTCTCCTTAAACCTTTTCCTGGTCGCCATTCGGTTGGCTTGATCATGGATTTCTTATTTGGAATGACCGTTAACGTGGATGGTTTGGCAGATAGTACAAATTGGCCCACTGAGTTCCATTCCAACGCTCTATAGCATGCCTTACTGCATGCTGGGGACTGGAAAGCTAAATTAGTTCACTAATTTCTCGGACAGCTTGGGTTCTGTATGTGTCCTGGGTTTTGCCCTGAAGATACCTTCCTGAGACATTTGCAAAGTAGAAATGAGGTGACGTCGTACTTCTTGTGGCACATGGGGTTAAGAGTTCTGTTTCTCTAGCAGCAGTTACAGTGGTCCCTGTATGAAGCTCTAACTTAATGTGTGTTGAGAGGCAGAGCATAGGGCTTTCATTGTGTGGTATGGCCCGGGCTAAGGCTGTATAGTACTTCAGAGGGATTCAACAAACTTTTTTTTTAAATTTATTTTTGAGAGACTGAGAGGGCATGAGCAGGGGAGGGTCAAAGAGAGAGGGAGACACAGAATCCAAAGACAGGCTCCAGGCTCTGAGCTAGCGGTCACCACAGAGCCTGATGCAGGGCTTGAACCCACAAACTGCAAGATCATGACCCCAGCCTAAGTCGGATGCTTAACTGACTGAGCCACCCAGGCGCCCTTACAACCTTTTGTTGTAAAAGGTGGATTGTACATGTTTTTGGCTTTGTGCGCCCTGTAGTCTGTCTTGCAAGTACTCAGCTCTGTCACTGTAGCATGAAAACAGGCATAGGTTATATGTAAATAAATGAACATGGCTGTTTTTCAATAAAACTTTATTTACAAAAAATTTGGCCCATGGGCCATAATTTGTTGACCTCCTGTCCTAGAGCAGTAATTGTGGAGGTGGCAGTTTTCTGATGGTTTATTAACTTTTTTATTGCACAAGAAGTAGAATTCCCTTTTGGGCCATTTCCATGGTGTGTTTTAAACAGTTGATTATCAGAGTACCTGGCTGGCTCAGTGAGTTGAGCGTTTGACTTCAGCTCAGGTCACAATCTCTGGTTCATGAGTTTGAGCCCCGCTTCGGGCTCTGTGCTGACAGCTTGGAGCCTGAAGCCCGCTTCAGATTCTGTCTCTCCCTCTCTCTCTCTGACCCTCCCCTGCTTGCACTCTGACTCTCTCTCTCAAAACTAAATAAAAATTTAAAAAAAAACAGCTGATTATCTTTTAGTAGTTGCTTTAGGAATTGCAAAATGCATACTTCGCTTTTCACAGTCTAGTTAGTTAGAATCAGTATTTTCCTACTTCGATGAAAATGTAGCAACCTTGCTGCCATGTAGATATCTTTCCCCTCCCCCCTTCATGCTATAGTTGTCTTCTGTCAACATATATTGAGAAGCCCATCATACGGTGTTCTGTATTTTACTTTCAATCTTTACACATGCTTTCAAGAACTATAATTTACCATATTTTTATCATTTCTGTCTCTAGTTAACTTGTGCTGTTTCCTCTAAGCTTCTAGAACATATGGAATAGTTATAATAACTGTTTTAGTGACTTTGCCTACTAATTCAATCATTGCTGTCATTCTAGGTCAGTTTCAATTGATTGATTTCCTGCTTCTTTGCTTTCTTGGTATTTTGTTTTACTTGAATTCCAGACATTGTGAATTTTACCTTGTTGAGTGTTGGATTTTTTTTGCATTCCTCTAAATAGTTTTCATTTTCCTGGGATGTGATTAAATTACTCAGAAGCAGTTTGATTCTTTTGGGTCTTGCTTCTGAGACTTAGTAGGCAGGACCAAGGCAGCATTTCATTTGGGCTCATTATTTCTGTGGTTGAGGCAAAATGCTTCTGACTGCTCTACCTGACGCCCCATGAATTAGGAGGCTTTCCATGCAGGTTGGTGGGAACATCTACTATGTCCTTCCTCATGTGAGCTCCAGGTCTTATTCTCTCTCATATTCCTTTCAGGTACTCTTCTCAGTCTGGAAAATATCCTTAATTCCACGGCCTTCCTTAGCCTTTAGTTGCACTCACCTGACAAAACCTTACCTCTGGGTCAGTGTAATTCTCAGACTAGGTCAGTCTATACCTAGGCTCATGGGAAAAACAGTCATACACTGGTACATACAGAGTTAGATCATCCAAGTTATCTGAGGCCTCAACACTGTTACATGATCATTCTCTATGCCCATAGCTCTGTTTCTCCCATTTTCATCTTCCTCCATATTCTTCAATACTGTCCTCTACCCACACAGACACCCACTCACTCACTCACTCACTTGCTCACACACCACCTGCACTGAATAGGAAACAAACTTGTCATCATTTTCATAGAGAAAATAGAAATGGTCAGATGGGGACTTCTACAACTTCTGACCACCAAACTTAATAAACAGTCCTGGTTTACTCCACCAGATATAGATTTGGTGAGTCCGTCCAGACTGTGAGAGAAGCTGTTGGCAATGCCTTTTAAAAACAAACTGCAAATCGTGAGAGACTTTTGAATTATGAGAACAAACCGAGGGCTGAAGAGGGAGGGGGGAAGATGAAGGGGGGTGATGGTCATGGAGGAGGGCACTTGCGGGGAAGAGCACTGGATGTTATATGGAAACCAACTTGGTAATAAACTATTTTAAAAAAGAAAATAAAATAATAAAAACAAACTCTGCACGTTAAAACAAGAAATGGACAAACCAGTTTGGATAAACTAAGGGAACCTGGACTTTTGCTCACTGCCACCAACCAAACCAGATGGGACCCTGGTCGTGCTGTGTGGGATAGGCTCAGTAATGAAGTGCTTATTTTTTTGCTGGTTAGAAATTGTTCTCAGCACCTGGGAATCTTGTTCTCCTCTTGGGCATTTAAAGTGAGTCTGATACTTTCATGTGATTCTCCGCACAATTCTGTTTGAAGGGACGTCACTCTCTCCATATTCCTATCTGCGGGGATGCTGGCTGCGAACCAGTGTACACCATGTTTAGTTGCCTGAGGGAGGAGCAGAGTGTGTTTTTGAACAGACTGTGCTTTTGAAGGTTGCTTGGCGTCTGCTTCTTGCACTGCTCTGGCCTAATGTTGAAGCTTCATGCTCTGGAGATTGTTATTCGTCACTCAGTGACTTCCACGACCAAGGAGTGGGGTGCTGAGACGCTGGTGGAGAGGCGGAAAGAGAACAGCCTGTGTACTTGTTTGCTCATAGTGGTGAGAATGTTGTGCCCTGTCCTTATTCTTGAAGAGAAATGATGCATAGCTTCACAGAAGAAACCTGATCCCTTCCCACAAAAATGTGTTTAGACACTGAGGTATACGTGAACCAAAGAAATGCTCTTGCATTTACTGAAAGAAAGACAGAAAGCAAGCAAACAAGCTGTGACTTCTTCTAATGCTCTATTTACCAAAACTCCTTTAAGCCTTCCTGATTATTATACGTAATTATTTGTAAGACTGTACAGGGTTCCAGCACAGGAGGAAAGTTAGATAATTCCAAAGCTCTGTTTTGACGCCCTGATTCCCTCACCCGTGGCATGGGTGACGGTGGCAATGGAGGGGTTGGAAGTTGCTTCCAGAGGTGAGGGTGGGCGGGGAGGGGGGGAGGTGTTGCTTTCCTTGCCACACACAGAATCCCTGAATATATTTCTCCTCTGATACCAGAGGTTTTCTGTTGTCAGTTAAACCCAGAAGAAAGATAATCATTGTGGCTAAGACACAGAGAGCTTTGGGCTTATCCGTGACTCCAGTGACCATGGGCTACTGCCCAGGAAATGCATTTGTTTTGTTGCCACTAATCTACAGCCTGCCGTAAGCAGAGAAAAGAATAAATGAGCCCAGAATGTTATGTTGGGTTTTAGCTCATTGACTTAAAAGGCTGAGGGATAATTTCCCTGAGATTTTACAGTCCTGAACATCTGCTCGCAGGAGCCTGCAACATCTGCAGCCCTCATAGTCATTCTTTGCAGAGGACCATAAAGTTTATAGAAAAACGAATCCACCCAGACACGGAGGAGACCTGGCAGAACCACCTTCCTGGCTGAGAAGTTTATTTTATATTCCAGCATGGGCAACAGAACATTGTGAGCTTTTCCTTGAGGCCGTGTGGAAAAAAACAGAGCTGAGATTTCTGCTCTGCCTCTCTCTGCATGCCTCAGCCACCTGTCCACCCAGTCACACTCACGGAGTCCCTGCTGCGCTCTGGGTGCTTTCTCATGTATGTTAGCTTCTTTAACTCTCCGAGTGGCTCTGTTGGTCACCATTACCTCTTTCCATGACAATGTATGCATATGGAGACCTACAGTTTTTTCCCCCTAGTTGTCATTTGTGGTTTTTTTTTTCTTTCTATAGTTTATTTATTTTTTATAACTTATGTCCAAGTTAGTTAGCACGTGGTACAACAATGATTTCAGGAGTAGTTTCCTTAAGCCCCTTACTCATTTAGCCCATCCCCCCTCCCACAGCCCCTCCAGTAACCCTCTGTTTGTTTGAAGACATAGAGTTTTTTTTAAGTGTTTTATTTATTTTTGATACAGAGAGAGACAGAACATGAGAGGGGGAGGGGCAGAGAGAGGAGACACAGAACTGGAAGCAGGCTCCAGGCTCTGAGCTAGCTGTCAGCACAGAGCCTGACGCGGGGCTCGAACCCACAAACGTGAGATCTGACCTGAGCCGAAGCCGGATGTTTAACCAACTGAGCCACCCAGGTGCCCCTGAAGACATAGAGTTTTAAGTGCACAAACTGATTTGGAAAATCTTAAGCCACAAACATGTTTTTGTTTGTATTCATAATTATGTAAGAAGGAAGAGGAGGTAAATAGAGGGAGCATCATATCGTGGAAAGAGCACTGGATTGGGATTGGGAGACCTCCATTCTGATCTCAGCTCTGGGGGCTTCATATATCCCTTGATTTCTTTGGGCTTTCCATTTCTCATTTACATAGTGAAGAAGTTGGTCTTAATTTTCTCTGTCTCTTCTAGCTCTCATGCTAAGTAAACAAGGAATCAACATACAGTTTGACTTCAAGCATGTAACATAAATGTGTATGAAGAAGGAAAGAAGGAAGTATGCCAGAGTGTTTTCTGTGGTTATGTTTGGGTGGTAGGATTATGAACTCTATTCTTTGTTCTTTTTGGCATCTTCTAACTTTTATAATGCACATGTATTATATTTGTGATCAGAAATATACTGTAAAAATATTAACCCATTTGGTGAATATGACACCTCCTTCTTACTGCACTATTTCCTTCTTCAGCTCGGTCTCCATTATGGCAGCCAGACTAATACAACATCTCCGTTGGTCTTCCTGGCATAGCCATTGTGTCCCCCAGATTACTCCTTGGCATGGCCTCAGACATACTTACTTTTTAAATGTTTGTTTGTTTGTTTGTTTGTTTAGAAAGAGTACATGAGAGCGAGTGGGGGAGAGGCAGAGAAAGAGGGAAAGAGAAAGAATCCTAAGCAGGCTCCACACTCACAGTGGAGCGGGGGTCCATCCCACCAACCATGAGATCATGACCTGAGCTGAAATCAAGAGTCAGATGCCCAACTGACTGAGCCACCTAGGCCCCCTAGACATACTTTTTAAAAAAAGTTTTTATCGAAATTCCAGTTAACAGAAAGTGTAACATTACTTTCATATGTACAATGTAGTGATTCAGCACTTCATACAACACCCACTGCTCATCACAAGTGCCCTCCTCAATCCCCATCACCTATTTTCCCCATCCCCCCGCCCCCTTAGGGGTCTAAAAGGTTGTATCTGATGTGGCTGCTGTCCTCCAGTAGCTTGCAGCCCAGCAGGGGAGATTCTGCACATATATAAATGCCTGCAGTTCAAAACAATGTGTAATAGATGCCACAGGAATGATGGAAACTTCAGACCATAGGATCCCTGAGGAGGGAGAATGCCTCTCCAACAAGATATCAGGGAAATTATATCTAACATTTTCGGCACCTCAGAAAACATTCCCTGGTCTCTGATTTCAGGCACAGCTGGAGAGGAGAATTCCAGAGGAGCTCAGGGTCATGCTGATGGCATCCCACTTCACACCTGCACGTGGGTCTTTCTACCTCAGGGCCTTCCTCTGATTCGGTGAGAGCTGTCTTGTTCCATATGCAAGAGCAGCCTGAAAGTGTGGGGAAGAGATGGTCCTTTGGAGTAAACCTCAACCAATAAAAAATGGGAGCTGGCGGAGAAAGTCTCCCGGCTCTTCTTCTTTGAAGAATGGACACTTCTGAGACTCATCCCATAGCTTCTTCCAGATCCCTGTGGAATTAACCTCTTATTGCCCACAACAGTGATCTCAGTAAAGCACCCCTATTTTGGCTTTTTCTCTGTCTATGCTTTACTATTTTTTAAGTTTATTTATTTATTTAGAGCAAGCACAAGCAGGGGAGGGGCAGAGGGAGAGGAACAGGGAGACAGAGAGTGAGAGAGGGAGAGGGAGAGGGAGGGAGGGAGAGAGAGAGAGGGAGGGAGGGAGGGAGGGAGAGAGAATCCCAAGTAGGCTCCATGCTCTCAGTACAGAGCCTGACACGGGGCTCAATCTCACGAACCATGAGATCCTGACCTGAGCTAAAATCAGGAGTCGGATGCTTAACTGGCCGAGCCACCCAGGTGCCCCTTCTGCTTTACTCTTTTTAATTTTTCACTCAATACCTGTACCTAGTCTTTGTCTCGGGCTCTGTTTTTGGGAGAGCCTAAATGAAGGCAGAAACCATTGTGGAATGGGAGGCATTTGAACTGAGTTGTCTACAAAGACAAGAAGAGAGAGGTTTTGGGTAGATGGCACACTGTGAGAAGGGTACGGAGAGCACAGGACATATCTGGTGTAGTAGTTTTGAGCCTCCTCCTATCAAGGAGGTGTAATCTATTCTCTACCCCTTTAATCTGAACTGGCCTTGTGACTGGATTTTGTCTATTAAAATGTTGCAGAAGTGAGTGAGTTCTGAACTTGGGCCTCAAGTGGCTCTACCAATTCTGTTCTCATTCTCATAAGCCTGTCACTGCTAGGTTTACAAGCCAGGAGTAGCCTACTGGAGGATGAGGGACCACATGAAGCAAAGGCAAGCTGTCCTAGATGAGGTGCCCTCCAGACTCAAAGCCCCTAGTCAATTCAGCAGCTGACCACAAACACATGAGTAAGCAGAACTGGATCAGAAGAATCTCTCAGTTGAGCTCAGCCCAAATTACCAATCTGTAGAATTGTGAGATAAATAAATGGTTATTGTTGTAAGCTGCTAACTTTTGGAATGGTTTGTTATGCAACCAAAGCTAATTGATATGTCTGAGGAGAAACTGGGTCATCCTGGTTGGTTAGAAGATGGCCTTCACGACTTGAATTGGGGCTAAGTTGGCATAGGTTTTGAATATCATCCTAACAAGGTTGGAAGTAATTCAGTGGGTGAGGGGATCTGTTGGAATAGATGGTTGGCTGACCACCAGATATTTGGGTTTCTGAGCTCCTGCAACTATGTTTTCCCAGCTCTCCTTGCATGACTCATTCTCTCCAATGGGATGTGAGTGATAGGAGTGTGTGTAACCTCCACGCTGAGAGAGCTAGGTAGTACATATAGGATCCCTCATGCTCTCCTTCTGCCCCACTGGGTAGCTTGATGATACCAGCTCATCCTTGAACACACAAGATGGTAGAACCTCAAGATTGATACCAACTAGATTCCTGACTCCCCTTTAGAGAAAAATCATTCAGCAGAGTAGATTTTTCATGAGCAAGAAAGACACATTTATCATGTTAAGTCATCGAGATTCTCAGGTTGTTTGGTACAGCATCTGATATTACCCACTTTGACTAAATGTAGGCAATCTTCATAGGCTTTTGAGTGGGGTATTGTACCCCTCAAAGTAGTGATTTGGGTATGCTGGCTTTAGCAGCCAATTGCAGGGTAAATCTGCTCCAGCAGGATTCTGTCTAAGGAGACAATGATATGGATATGGCCTTGGCCATGAAAACAAAAAGGAAAGCACCAAAGTAGACAGTCCCTTCAAGCTAGATGTCTTCCCTCCAGAGAAGAAAACTAGTTAAATTGTGGACAATCTAATATTTAAGTCTAAATTGCTTTCTGCCTGTTTAGTTGTGAATTAGGACACTGATCTTGATATTTTAAGATTGGAATTTTAAAAGGCCAGTTACTTAAAAATAAATACATCTGAAGGTTCTTTTTTTTTGTTTTTAATTTTTTTAATAGTTTATTGTCAAATTGGTTTCCATACAACACCCAGTGCTCTTCCCCACAAGTGCCCTCCTCCATCACCACCACCTCTTTTCCCCCCTCCCCCTTCAACCCTCGGTTCATTTTCAGTTTTCAATAGTCTCTCAAGTTTTGCATCCCTCTCTCTCCCCAACTCTCTTTCCCTCTTCCCCTCCCCCTGGTCCTCCATTAGGTTTCTTCTGTTCTCCTGTTAGACCTATGAGTGCAAACATATGGTATCTGTCCTCTTTCTGACTTATTTCGCTTAGCATGACACCCTCAAGGTCCATCCACTTTCCTACAAATGGCCATATTTCATTCTTTCTCATTGCCATGTAGTACTCTGAAGGTTCTTTTAAAGGACCATAATCATAATCATATTCATAGTAAAGCCTGACCCACCAGAGAGCCACTGTCCCTTCTCTGAGTCTGGGGATACATTGCTCCTTCCTCACCATGCACTGCTGAGCTCCTAATCTAAACAAAATGAATACCATTATTTTGCTGCTTGGTCTTTGTGAGTGTGGAGACAGGTCCTCCTGAGGAAATGTGAGTTTCCTTTAGGAGTTTTCTTGGGGAAGATTTAGACGGATTTCATTTTTTATGTTGCTCATCATGGGAGCAATTCCATGCCTGTCTCTGGAAGTATTTTGGAGCCACATGCTTCTAAGAGAGACTCATCCCTTAGAATTGCTTCTGGGGACAATAAGCCATCCTTAACATCTTATAGCTGTAGCACTACTACCAGTAGCTTGGCTCCCTTGTGCCATCGGTGGCTTGGCCTAGCCTCTGCCAACTACTCTTTGCCAGACTCCCAAGGCCAGGTCTGTCCCAGGCAATGAAAGGTCTGTAGAACATCCCTGACTCCATCTGCTGTCTGGCTGGCCATTTGCCTATTGCCTGTGGCCATATAATCAGACACCTAACCTACAGGTCCCCTGATGTCGGCCCCTCCCCTGCCTGTTTGTCAAGTCTCCCAGCCTGTTTGTCAAGTCTCCTTGGCCTGGTCTGCCCCTACGAAGCCCAGATTTTGACACTATCCCAAGGGCAGCTGTAACTCCTCAGCTGTACTTCATGGTGGCCTTGGAGCGCTTCCACCTCCCACCCAGTGCCCAGAGGCCCCTGGAATGTTGAGAGAGTTTTGACCTAGACCTGGCTCACCTCATACCATAACAAACCAGTTTATTATAGCATGCAATAAACCTCAAACCAGTTTGACTCAGATTCTTAAAGGACCAATTCTAAACACCCCATGTCACCCCACCAGAAGCATAGGGCTAATTATACCAAAGAACCTCTTTCTAGCATTGAAGTGGGCAAAATGTGTTTTCAGCATCCCATAGCATCCACTTTAGGTCTTTCAAGGCATGTGATATTCATTTAAATATATGCATTAATGTCATAATTATAATTATTATGTTTTTCTTTTGCACTTATTTTTTAAATTTAATGTTTATTTTTGAGAGAGACAGACAGACAGACAGATGAGAGACATACAGACAGACAGATGAGAGAGAGAGAGAGAGAGAGAGAGAGAGAGAGAGAGAGACAGACAGACAGACACAAAATCCGAAGCAGGCTGCAGTCTCTATGCTGACAGCACAGAGCCCAACAAGGGGCTCGAACCCATGAACTGTGAGATCATGACATGAGCCAAAATTGGACACTCAACTGACTGAGCCAACCAGGCACCTCTCTTTTGCACTTGTTTTAATAAGCCTAAGAACAGCATTGGGCCTGAAATACTGGCCAGTCCTGCAATAGGAAGTTGGTTTATGATGATGATGATAACACTAACCAACATTTATTGAGCACCTATTATATACCAGGGTCATTTAAAAATAAATTATATACACTATCTTATTGAATCCTCATGACATCCTTACACTCTGGGATAGTTATTATTATTCTCCCATTTTTAAATGAGACTAAATAATTTGCCCAAAAAATGCAACCAGGTAGCCAGGCTCAGAATCCAGGTCATATGGTACTAGAGTCTCTGTTATTAACCCTACACGGATGATTTTTCCCTCCTACTTTTGTCTAGGAGCAATGAAGGTGGGATTTTTTTTCTGTAATTGAAAGAATAATTGGGAGTTATTTATTTATTCTGTTTAATTACACTAGTCAGTGTCAGCTGTTCAAAGTAGAAAAATTAAAATAACTTTTTGAATTCTGGAATATAAAATTCAACCATAATTTCACCACCCTGACAGAACCACTGTTAACACTTGAATATTTTATTCAGGACTTTTATTTTCAACATTTTAAAATATTATATTAAAATGCAACTAATTTTGGAAGGTACAGAGAATTGAAAAAAGAAATACAAGTCATCTCAACTTCTATATTATTAGCTTTCTAGATTGTGTGTGTGTGTTGGATCATATTGCTTTATAGTCTGAGCTTGTAATTGAGTACTATTTTGTCGATGTCTTTCATGTAAAAGAGTATTCTTCCACAACACCTCTTTTAGTTTCTATTTCAGTATAACAAATTACCACATACCCAGTAACTTAACACCATTTATTATCTCATAGTTTCCATCAGTCAAGAGTCCAGGCCTGGCTTAGCTTAAGCTTTTTCTCAAGGTCTCATGAAGCTACAAACATGATGTAGGCCAGGCCGCTTTCTCACCTGGAGGCTCGACTAGGGAAGAGTCCATATTTGAGCTCATTTAGGTTGTTGGTTGAATTCCTTGTGTTGAGGTTGTATGTCTGAGGGCTCAGCTTCTTCCTGGTTGTTGGCTAGAGGCTGCTCTTAGGTTTTAGAGGCCACCAGCAATTCCCTGCCACGTGGCTCTTTCCATAGGTGGTTTTCAATATGGCAGCTGTTCAAAGCCAGAAAGTGGGTCTTTTTACTGTGCACTAGCAAGATAAATATTGTATCTGCTGATATCTATCTATCTATCTATGTCTATTTATATCCACATTATAATGTAACCATAACATCTCATCACCTTTGCCATATTCTATTGGTTAGAAGCAAGTTGAGGGTCCTGCTCACACTCAAGGGGAGGGATTATGCCAGGTGTGGACCACCCTGGGATATGTTTTGCACATACCATTTATTTATTTAATTTCATTTTACACTTGTTAAAAATTTTATTTAACTCAATAAAAATGAGGAAACCAAGCGTATTATATGACCAGTTCAAAAGGAAACCCAAAGAATGGACACATTAATAGATCAAGAATAGTGAAATGAATGTGCAAATGGAGGCAAACTAATTTCTTCCACAGTGGGGGAGGGCAGTCCCTTGAACTTCTACAGGACAGGGAAGGATAGGATTTGCATGTATCTAAGCAAGAAAAGGGAAACTACACTGCTGTCAGTTATATAGTTTACAGAATTGTAAACTAGCTCCCATGGAATTACTCAGATAACATGGAAGGGTGTGCGACACACCATTTAAAACTGAGCCATGCTAGTTTAGCTCTTTGCTGTGCTATAATTTATTTAATGAATCCCTTATATTTGAAAATTAGTGTTTCCACTTTTTGTCATTATAAAAAGTACAGCAGTCGCCCTTGTGGTTAAATTTTTTCATGCACCCTTAATTATTTCCTTTCATGACTTTTAAGATTTCGCTGGGTCAAAAAGTTCACACATTTTAAAGGCAATTGGTCATGTTGCTAAATCACTCCCCAGAGCAATTGCCCCCAGTGGTGTAGGGGGGCACTGGAGGCTATTTGAGTGAACTAAGCTGAGTTAATATTGGTAAAGTGCTTGAAGAGTGCTGAGTACACTGGAAGGCTCTGCGTAGGTATTAAGCAAAACAAATTAAACAATAAAATCGAGTTGTTTCATCCTTACAACAGCCCTGTGAGGTAGGTTAATGGGATTCTCATTTTACAGAAAAGGAAGATGAGGCCAGAAGTGTTAAGGAGAAAGATTACTGAATTAAATGCCAAAAGGCTGGGGCCACATCCTAGCTCCTTCACTTATCAAGCATAGGACTTGAGGGAAATTACTTTTCTTGTCTGAGTTTATTGTCTTCTCTCTCAAGTGGGGCCAACAGGCCTACATCATGGGAGCTAATGTCAGGCTGAGTGCTTGGAATCTGTAACCCAGGGGTTCTCGCCCTTAGCTGTGTGGAATTGCCTGGGGGAAGCTTCAAAACTCCCAGATGCCTGGGTCCCAGTCCCGAAAATTTGGACAGCGTTTGTCTGGGTCATGGCCTGGGCATAAGGAATTTTTAAGCTTCCAAGTGATTTGTGTGTGCAGCCAGATCTGAGGCCCACTGGTAGAGCCTCCCCACACTTGCACAGGATTATTTCTGTATACAGCTGAGGAAGCAACATTCAGTTCTTGCTTTCTGCTCTGAGCTGTCAGGAAATGGCCCACTAGGGTCTGGCTGGAATCAAACCTCTGTCTTAAACTCCAGAGTCAACTCAGTCTGTTAAGTTAGTTTGGGAAGCCATCAATTACCTGCTGTTTTACCCTCCGGTGTGGGTCCCTGGGCAGTGGGGTGTCAGCATCAGCCGTGCTGGCAGGGGCTGCTTTCCAGTGGAGCCTGCTGCTGCCGTTGCTATTTTTCTAGAAGCCAAAGCAGATCTTCACATCAGAGCTTCAGCTCCCTGCTGCCTGTCAGTCACAGCTGCACGACTGGGGCTGAGGGACCAGACGCCTGGCTGCCCGCCACTGGAGCTGGGTAGCAGATTTGCTGAGGTATCTTTGGGGCCAGGCCAGCCTTCCAGCTCACTGTGAGGGCTAGGGACGAATTTTTCTGAGCAGCCAAATGTAGCTCAAAATGAATATGATCAATCAGTGGAATGAAAGCGTTGGTCAAGTTGCCCCAGTGTGACAGAGAAGGCCAGCACCACCTCCTGTCTTCCTCCGGTACCTGATAAATTGTGAGACATGTGTGTGTCCGCCATTTTCCTGAGGTCAGACACTGCCCAATGATTATGGAGGAAAAATGGCAATGTGGGGAAGTTTCTGGAAGAAACTTGGAAACAAGGAAGAAAATGGAAAACTCAAATGTAATGGGGGCCTGCTCTGCACCAGGCATTGCGTGGACACAACATTGAATCCGAATGTTATAGCGACCACAGAAACTAGGCATGGCTGTCTATTTTCAAGGTGAGGCAATTGAGCCTCAGAGGAGAAGCATCCTTGTGAGATCCCACGACTAGCCAGGGACAAAGCCAGAATTCACTTCTTGGCCTGTCAGCCTGCATAGCACTTGTTCTTTATACACTGCTTCTCAAACTGGGAAAGGAAACCTTTGATCCACATAACTAGTTTTTTGTTGGTTTGTTTCTCATTAGGGTTATTATCAGCAGTGTCCATTCTTGGCTCAGCTGTGAAACACTGAAGGTTGCTTTTGTCATGGTTCAGCTTGAATGAATTTAGGTACTATTAGCTGCTATAACAGATAAGCCCCTAAATCTCAGGGGCTTCACATAATGCACATTTACTTCTTGCTCACCCAAGTCCAGCTGACCATGTGGGGATGGGGATTTTGCTCTACGCAGTCACATAGGGGCCCAGATTCCTTCCACCTGTGCCTCTGTTCTCCTCGAGGGCTTCAGTGTCGTCTACTATATCCTCTGCTTCTGGAAGGCAGGTATGGGAAGAGAGTGGGGGTATCCTGTAGGAGGTTCTATGGCTCAAGGGAAGGCAAGTACACCACATTTCCATCCACATTCCATTAGCCAGAACTCAGTCACACGCCAATGCCTAATGCAAGGGAAGCTGAGAAATGTATCTAGCTGTGTGCCAGTGAAGACAGGAAATGCATTTTAGTGAATATATAGCAATCCTGGCCACAGCTATAGATGCCCCCAAAGTCTCTTCATTCCTGAAGCATCTCCCTCTTGACCTACCCATGCCCTCTCCAGAACCTCATCTTGTCCTTCATGTCAGCTGTACTCTGATTGACAAGTACCTCTACCAGATTTCTGCCCAGAGTACCTAGATCAGGGCTGTACCTGGCCATGCCTTTGTTGAAGATCTTCATGAGGCCACCTCACACCCAAGTGCCACAAACCATGGGCCTCTCAGAAACTATCTGGTCCACCTTCTGCCAGCCCTTCAGAGGAGGGAGCCAGTAATGAAGGGGTTGCTGGCCTTTGGCTTAACTCTTCATTTGGCTAATGATGATGAATGTCGCTGTCTCTGAATCTGAAAGCCCTGGCTGTTTTTCCTGCAGTGTCTCCTCCTTGATGTGTTTTCTTTTTCTTCAGCTCTGCTAGCTTCAGACCCCAGGGAGAAGATGAGTTTTACAGTGATGGACGGTAGGGATTTTTCACACCTGCCAATTCTGACATCCCGAGTCAGCAGGATCTGTGCTGCCAAGATACATGATTTAGAGGCAGTACATTAAGCCTAAAAATGTTCCCTTAGTATTTTCATGATCTTTTGTGGTCAATGACGGTTATAATAGAATTTCCTTCAGAACAAACTGGCAAGGAAAACCTCAATCCATGTCAAGTGAGAATTCTTTTGTTTTCTTCTCTTTCCAGGTGAAAGTGCTCCCACAGCATTCCCCATTATAACCCCAGGATGAGTGGTCATGACTCGAACCTATGTGCTTTCTTCATGACACTTTGCAGAAGTGTTAGCTTGGGCTAACCCAAGCAAAGTTTACGTAGGAAGCTACTTTCAATGGCTTGTAGGAAACCCCTTAGCATTTTAGCAGAGAAGGCCTTGGTCCAGAAGGTTTGGTGGGCTCCCAGTGCCTCATCCAGATTATGAAGAAATAGGGCAGGTACTGAGGGGAGACAGGTCCCGTCACACTGTGGCTTGTGGCCTGGAGAAGGAGTTGGGGTGGCCCAGGTACCTGCCACCAGGTGAACAAAGATCCTGAGGCTCACCTAAGTCAAGCCAGTGAGCACTCCCCAGTCCTGAGGCTGCCTTTCCTGGAAGCATATTCTGGCTGAGGCTTCATGGCATAGTTAGTTGTGTATTAAAGACCAGGATGGGCGTGGAAAGTGGGCCGTGGAGGGAAGGAGGCTCAGCAAAGCCCGCAGAGATGACCAACTCAGCCCTGCGAGGGTGCTCTGGGATTTGTGTTTGCACAAGCGCCAGGGAGTGTTCACACCATTTCCCTATCAGTATGTCACCATTGCACTGCCCCTGGGCCACCTCATGGGCCATGCCCAACAACACAGTGGGCTCCAGCAGCCTAGGGCAGTCCACCAACAGAGATGCAGGTGCTGGTAGTTGGGCAGGAAAGCCCACCAGGCACCACATGTCCCAATGGGGAATGGTTCTGAGGGGATCTGGGTGGATTATTGATGGTCCCCAACTTTGTGCCTAGTCGGAGGCTTCTCTTTCCTTTTAGAACAGCCCTTAATATCAGCTTTATCTCAAGAGCTCAAAGTGAGTTTGGTATGGACCCAATAACTCCCAGGGATGGCCTGGGTAGGGGAGATGCTGTGTTTTAGGTGTGGGTTTTCCAAATCTCCTCTCTATATAGGGAAGTGGTCACCACTACAGAAGCTGAATGCAGAGGTAGACCTTGGCTTGGTATGTGGAGCCAGGCGATTAGAGGAATTTTCAAAGAAAACTTTGACTTAATCCTCATTAATTTCACTGTGGGAAAAGGACTGGGATTTCATTTTTTTAATAATAGCTTATTGTCAAATTGGTTTCCATATAACACCCAGTGCTTCTCCCCACAAGGGCCCCCCACCATGGACTGGGATTTCAGATCTGACATGTCACAGTCTGTTTTAAGCTTAGCTTGCACCCTGGGGGTGGGAATCTGTGTGCGCATGTGTGTGCACGTGTCATTCACATGGATGGTGTCTGAGCTGGCACCCCTCTCTGTGGCACTCTTCTCTACCCAACACCATGTGCAGATTCATTGGTCTCTTGGACCCAAGTCCTGCAGTGTCCCTCCTTAGCAGTTCTGTAATGCCTCACATGCATTTCCGTTGTTGCCCAGAACACATTATTTTACAATGATTTGTTCACTTCTCTGTCTTAATCAGTAGGCTGAGATTCTTGAGGGCAGAGCTCATGTCTTATATTTGTCCAAGCTTTAGTGTTCAACTCAATGTCGGGGCATACAATACGTACTTAGTAAATATTTGCTGAATGAGTGAATCACGTGGTAGAACTGAAGCGTTGCCAGAGGAAGTGATCAAGGGTGTGAAAAAGAGACAAAAGGGTTGCGGGAATGTTCGGAGTCTTCAGTGTGCCAGGCCTTTGGGATGCAGGGTTGAAATTGAGGCTGCACCGAGGTTGGGAACTTTAGCAGCACAGGTGAGGCGAAAGCATTCATTATTGCATTCATTCTGTATTGGTAGCAAAAACATGATGAAGCCCAGTGGAGGGAGCCATATCTTCCTGGAGTCAGCAGGAATTTCTTCCATGAGGAGGTTCCACTCCAGTGGGGCTTAAAGGAGAAACCATGCACTTGAAGAAAAAGAGCTGAGGTGAAAGCAAAAGCAAGTGAAGCCATGGTCACGCAGAAAGAGCTAGCATGCTGTGAGAATGCTGAGTTCAGGGCGGCTGTGGGTGGGCCAGCAGAGCTCACCAGACATCTCCAAACCTCATGGTAACCTAGCCAGAATCTTCCCCTTCTCTCCTCCAACCCTTTCCTGAGCACTGCCGTTCTCTGGGTGTGAGCAAGGCCTATGGCCTCCCAGAATGACCAGGCCTCCCCTAGACTCCTGCTGATTGCAGACCCCCGGGGACTTGTTGAGGCCTCCATGCAGCCCACTGCAGGGTGACATTGCCCTGCTGCAGTGCTCTTGTGGTGGGACCTCTGGGTCTTAACCTAGGTGTCACTCCCTATAAGGACCAAAGGCAGCTTGGGAAGATCAAGGACGCCCATATCTGATCCCACTGTGCCATACAGTTGACTCTAAGGTGACTGTTTCAGGGTTGTCTGAGGCCCTCTTCTCTCTCAGTATGGCTACTGTACATTCCAGAAATGGGAGCTCAGGACACACCCCTATGACTGCTTCCTCACCTCACACTCGTACTTTTCTCAAGCTCTGAGGCTGGAAAAGGAGTGGACTTCTCTTATTTCCCTTTGTCATATTGCCTTTTCTCTGACTCCAGTTATGCCTTCATGGCACACAAAGGTCTCTCTGCTTTCACTACAGTAAAAACCTAGGACAAGAATCTTCCATTTGCTGATTGGCTACAAGAAGAGACAAAGGATTTGGAAAATCCTTCCTGAAGACAATCTCTTGGCTTATAAGCCCCTCGCCTGCTGCATATTTCAGCTTTGAATCTTAAAAGCCAAATATTACTTTGGTCTTCCTGTCTTCACGCCCTCTGCAGCAAAATCTCCATCTCCCCACCCCATCTCTCAGCAAAAAGATGCCTTGGGCTCACCATGGCAAAGTCATGTCCTTTAGGAGGCACAGGGGAAATGCACCCTAATATTGTGAACCAATATTGTCCTCGTGGAATATGCACGAAGCTCTTGAAGGTCCTAAGATTAGATTTAGATGGCTATGCCCTGGGCTATCTATAGGATCTCCATTTCCTAGCCACTGTGAGTGTTGACTGATGACTCATAGCTGTTTCTGTCTCTGCAAGCTCTGCCCCCCCCCCCACAATCCCCGCTCACTTCCACCTTGCCCTAACCCCTATGGTCCTTGATCAATCACTGACTGGCATGGAGGTATAAAAGCCTTGCAGAAATTTGATTAATGTTGTGTTATTTATGCTTCAGAGCCTCCTGTGGGATCAAATGGAAGCTAGTCTCCAGTAAAGATGCCATCCTTGCTTAGCTTCCCTCACCCCCCGTCCTATCCTGCTCCCCTCGCGCAAATCCCTTGCACAAAATCCCTGTCTCAGGCTCTGATTCTAGGGAATATGGCTTAAGATCTGGTTAGGCTTAATCTCAGCTGTATTTGTTTTATGTCTCTGCTCGAAAAATTACCACAAACTTGGGGGCTTAAACAGTACAATTTTAGTATCTTATAATTTTATAGGCCGGAAATCTGGACATAGGTCTTCTTGCACTGAAATCAAGGTGTTGGCAGGGCTGCATTCTTTTCTTTATTTTTAAATATTTTTAAAGTTTATTTATTTATTTATTTATTTATTTATTTATTTATTTAGAGAGGAAGCCTGGGAAAGGCAGAGAGATGGAGAGATAATCCCAAGCAGGTTCCTTGCTATCAGCACAGAGCCCTACTCGGGGCTCGAACTCACAAACCATGAGATCATGACCTCAAGAGTTGGCACTTAAGCAACTAAGCCACCCAGGCACCCCAGGGCTGCATTCTTTTCTGAAGGCTCTAGGAAATAATCCATTTCCTTGCCTTTTGCAGCTTCTAGAGGCCACCACATTCCTTGGCTTGTGGCCCCCTAATGTCATCCTCAGTGGTGCATCTCTCTGAGCACTCTTTTATCCTCACATATTCCTCTCCTTATAGTGGGGAAAGCTTTTCTGCTTTTAAGGACTAGTGACTACATTGGGCTCACTTGGACAATCCAGGATAATCTATCTCAAAGTCCTTTGAGTAACCTTAATCACATCTGCAAAGTCCCCTTTGCCATGTAAGGCAAGATATTGACAGGTTCCAGGGATTAGTGTGTAGACATCTGTTATGGGTTGGATTATGTCTCCCCAAAAGGTTTTGAAGTCCTAACCCCCTGTGCCTGTGAATTTGACCTTATTTGGAAATAGGGTCTTCACAGATGATCAAATTAAGATGAGATCATTAGGGTGGGCAGTAATCTGATATGACTGAGTCCTTATAAAAAGTGGACATTTGGGCACAGAGACATGCACACAGACATGGAGAGTCCCATGTAAACATGAAGGCAGAGATCAGGGTGATGCATCTACAAGCCAAGGAACACCAAAGATTGCTAGAAAACCATCAGAAGCTAGGAGAAGAAACCTAGAACAAATTTTTCTTCACAGCCCTAGCAAACAAATCCAACATCTTTGGGGGAGGCATTATTCCTGTGCCACCAGGCCTGTGAATTTGGGAAACAAGTAAGCACATCCTGGGATCAAGTAGTGTAATACCTACAGCTCATATGATTCTAAAGGATATAAGGAGAAAGGCCTAAGAGCTTGGCCATGGATGTGTCTGCTGTCAGGGTCTGGTCTTAGTTCTACAGGCCTGTTCCCTCTGAATGAAGGAGGAACAGACATTTTAGAACTTCATTAAGGGGTTAACCACCAACCTGTGTGGGTAGGGTTGGGGTAGGGTAGGAGCATGGAAGGTAGGGATGGGGATTATTCTTTGGAGACAAATTATTCTTGGTTTAGTTAAACACTAACTTCCTCCTCACCCCAAATAGTTGTAGCCACAGAGGAAGGCCATAGTTTATGTTCTGGGTAAATAAGTGAGGCATCCAAGTGGAAGAAATAAAGAAAGCCAAGGACCCAAGTACAATTAAAAAAAATAATTTAATATTCTAAAATGCACTTGTGGCCTCACTTTACACAATAACACACTTACCTTGGGGGCTTTGTCTGACCATGTAACCTTGTCCATTTATGTGGTAGGTAGCTTTCCTGCCCCAGTTCTTCCAGTCCCCTGCTCTAGTCTGTCAAAACAAAAATGTAAAAAGGAGACAAATATAGAAGAAGAACTAAGGTGCTTTTACTTTTTTTGCTGATGACAGTCAGAATGTATTGAGGTTCAATTCTCTTTAGGATAGGTGGTAAATGATGAAAGGGAAGTGCTAGGCATCTTCTGGAAGGGGCTTGCCCCTTGCTCTTTTCCCACTCAATTCTTCCTCGTTTCAAAGTATGCTGCCTTCATTCCACGCTGGATATGGTCCCTGCTCACAGACCACCTGGGGCTTCTCTAGTGTGACCAGAAGTCCTAGAGACTCTTTGCTCCTCGTCCTTCCTTGCTCTCCTAGGGGAAGCATAAGGAGTCTCCAGTGAAGACTTACGTCACTATGACTCTTTTCTATGAGAAATTTTGTGAAGTTGGTGAACAAAATTTTACATCTAATGCTGTAGTAAGGTACAAAAATGGCCACAAATGTCCCCCTTCCCTGTGTCTACACTCTTGCAGTGTTTGTGGATCTTGTCTGGCCATGTGACTTGATTGGATCAATGGGACAACAGCAATTATGACCTGGAAGAGACTTCAAAAGTGCATGTGTAATGGGGCTGGCTGCTGTAAGGACCTTTCCACTGTATGGACAAGCCTGGACTAGTCTGCTAGAGGATGAGGGACCATGTTGGGAAGAGCCAAGGTGCCTCAGCTGACAGTTGACCTGCCTCCAACTGACCTGGCAGCTGGCTGATGATGCACAAGCAAGCCCAGCAATCAGCTGAAGCTGGCATAGAGCAAAAACAAAAAAACAAACAAACCAAAAAAAACCCAAAAAACAAAACTGGGCAGCTGAATGCAATTCAGATTGCCATCCTACAGAATTTGAGCTGAATGGTTGTTGATTGACAGTTGGCAATGTGTGAAGATTCAGAGTATAATTGCTGCTCAATAAACATGAGTTTCCTCCTTCTCCTTCCCCTTATCCCCATCATTGCTCTCTCTCTCTCTCAAACTGATACAGGTAGGGCCATTCAGGTAAAGCTACACAATTAGCCAGCTCAAATGGACCTGTGGCTTTTTGTTCCTTGTGGGCATCATCTCCTTGGCCAGCACAAGTCATGCTTTGACTGATGCTCTTTCCATCTGTGGCAATGCATATTTCCAAAAATGGTCATAATACTTCCAGTCCCTCATGCTCTTCCAGAACCTTGCCACCTTACCCCCACCCCCTGTCAAGAGGTGGCGTCTGTTTTTGCTTCCCCCTTGGACATCAGCAGGCATTCACCCCTTTTTGATAGCCTCAACTAATAGACTACAATATTAGTTGTGATTAATATGTGACTTCCAAGGCTAGGTCATAAGAGGTAATACAGCTTCTGCCTGGCTCTTGCTTGCTCGCTCGCTCGCTCTCTCTCTCTCTCTCTCTCTCTCTCTCTCTCTCTTCCCTCCCCTCCCCTCCCCTCATGGGCACTGTTGGAATCCTAAGCCACCATGTAAGAAGTCTGGTTACCCTGTCACTGCCATGTTGGAGGAGCCACAGAGACCACACAGAGATAAGATGCCCGACGAGTCCCACCTGTTTGGTCCCCAGCTGTTTGAGCTGTCCCAGTCCAGGTCCTAGGCATCTGACTGAATTTGCCTATAAGATGACCTCAACCCCCACCCCCTCTAACTGCAAACTCGTGAGCAACTTTACCATCACCTCTCTCGGAGCAGCAGGCAACTTTCCCACAGCAGTGTCTGGTGTAGTCACCATGTACTGTGACTTACGTACACAATTCACAGTTGGTAAGGCTGGTGCCAGCCAAGGGTACAGTGAACATGAGGACCAGTCATTAGAAGACAACGTATCCACTGGGTGTTGTATGGAAACCCATTTGACAATAAATATATACATGTTGTATAAATTAGATTTTAAAAAAAGAATTCTGCACCTTTCAAACCGTCACCCTCACAAAGACATGTGGTCCAGTGGCGACTCCTGAAGGCATTCAATGCTAAACGTTAACACTGAGCACCTACTATGTGCCAGGGTCTCTTCTAAGTGTTTCCCACATGTTATGTAATTTAACCATCACATCACCAAAAAAGAAGTACTATTACCACCTCAGTTTTTAAAAACAACATGCCGAAGATCACACAAGTAATAAATGGCAGAGTTGAAATTTGAACCTGGCATACTGGCTCCAGAGTCCATGATTTTAATCCCCAAACTACACTATATTTCTCACTAATTGTTAAACAAATGTTTTCCAATTAACTTCTAAGAAAAATATTCTAAGAAAAATATTTTCAGTAAATATTTTATAAGCAAATGTTGATATCCTGGGGAACTACATGAGGGATTCTGATTAAAAATGTTCAAAGTAATTTCTGAACAGAAAGATTTTAATCCTTTTCACAAAATTAGGAGTATAAGAATTATGAACCAAATACTCTATTCTGTGTATAACCAGATGTTGGATTTATGTTTTATCCATTCTTTAAACATGAGGAAAACCTTCTGTACCTATTAGTAATTAACAATAAAAACTGGTATAAAATATGAATAAATTATACACTTATTAAAAACTCCTCAATAAAAGTTTTGGAAGAGGCCTATGAAAAGCAAAGCAATATGACCTAAAATTTATTAGACATATGGATCAAATAACAACCTTTGGCTCTAAGCCAGCTTATATACTGTGAGGAAGCTTTCCCTCCAAAATTGTTCCAGAATGTGACCCCTTGTCACCACCGCTACTGATAACCCCCAGGTTAAGCCAACGTCTTCTCTCTCCTGGATTTTGCAGAAGCCTCCTGACCAGGCTTCCTGCTTTCCGTCTTGGCACCCTCCTCTCCGTCCTCGACACGGTAGTTGGAGTGACCTTTAAAAGATGGAAATCAGATGTTGTCACTCTTCTTTTTAAACCCCTCCAAGAGGTTTCTTAAGGAGCCTTGCCCACTTCTCTGACTACCTCTGGCCAGATTCTCCCTGTCTCACCAGGCTCCAGCCATGCTGGTTTTCATTACATTTCTTGAAAACACACCTTAGAGGCTTTGGATTGCAATTTTCTATGCTTCAGATCTTCAGCCAGCTGGTTCCTTCCCCTCATTTGGGTCTCAGCAAAAAGGTCACCTCTTTAGAGAGGTCTTCCCTTGACTATCTTTTCCAGATTTGTCACCCAATGTCCTCCATCACCTAACCCTGTTTGTTTCCTTTATTATACATGTCATGATTTGTATCATCTTGGTTTGTTGTTTGTTTTCTTCTTTACTTTGTCTCCCCCTATATGAGTTCCCGCCATATCCATTTTATTATAGAGGAGACTACCCCCAAGCTCAGTGATGTAAACCATCCCTTACTTCATTACTCGTGATGTGCAATGCCAATATGGTCCAGGCTCAGCTGGGCCATTCTTCTGCTTGGGCAAGACTTGGCTGATTCTAGCTGGGCGTGTTCGTGTATCTGCTGCCCGCTGCTGGCTCATTGGGACTGGCTGGTTCATTATGGCTTCTCTTGGGAAGGCTGGGGCGCTGGGGCCTCTCTCCTTATGTTCTCTCCTCTAGCAGCTTAGCGCAGGCTTGTTCACGTGGCAGTTGTGGCTTTCCAAGAGGTTGAGAGCAAAAGTGTCAAGTCTTCTGCAGCCTAAGCGAGGAATAGACACACTGTTACTTCTGTTGCATTTCGTTGGCCAAACAAGCCAGTCACAAGGCTAGCCCAGATTCCAGGGGTGTGGAAATAGACTCCGCTTCTTGATGAGAGGAGTCGCAAAGTATGGTGGCCTTTATTGTATTTCAGCACACACCCATTGGCTCGTAGCTCTGTGGGAGTGGGACCTTGGCCCTGCTCCATGGACTGGTGTTTGGAAACTACTGCTCAGAAACCCAGGACTTGCTACATTCTGGTCAATCCCATATTCAGTCATCACTTTGGTTTAAGTTATTCAAGATGTGGCAATTCTGCCTTTCATATTAACCCACTCTGGAATGTAACCACCAACTGAGAAACTGTCGCTTTAGAGAAAAATTTCCCGAGCTGGAATGACAGGAGGGGAGGGGGTAATATGAGAAACTTCAGATTAAAGAGTGAGGCTGAAAATCTGTCAAGTTCTGTAAGATAAAAATCTTCTCGAAAGGGCACATCTGCCAAGAGCGCGTTTTCGCAGG
This sequence comes from Suricata suricatta, assembly GCF_006229205.1. Classification (NCBI taxonomy): domain Eukaryota; kingdom Metazoa; phylum Chordata; class Mammalia; order Carnivora; family Herpestidae; genus Suricata; species Suricata suricatta. Next base: position 12,557,902 of record NC_043717.1, read on the forward strand.
CAGTGCCGCCTGGAACCGAGGTCAGCGTGAAGCCAGTGGCCGCCCTCCTGCCCGGGCCTGGGGGAGAGCGGAGGGCTTTTGACCAGGACTAAATCGGATCCCCAAAGCCAGGCTCTGTGTCCCGTCTTAAAGGAAAGAACCCCGTTAACTGGGCAAGGATGCTGGCAAGGGCGGCCTCGTCTTTGCTGTGCACTCGCCTTAGGCGATGCGGTTTCCTCGCTCTCACCTGAGGGGTTTCCAAGAGGACTCTATTGACGTATATTCTGTGTTTCAGAAGGACGTCAGCAAATTAGCCCATCACTAAGTATTTCGAGCTGACCTACTGTATTTGCAGTGCTGTGCTGAATACTTTGGGGACATCAGAGAGGTGGACTCTTGCCTTCAGAGAACGTACCAGGGACACGCAGGCTCTGAAGGCGCTGACAGTTCCCGCAGCTGGGCCGTGAGGCTTTCCTCACGGGAGGACTTGGCAGGCGCAGCCCTGCGTCTCTCGTGACTGTAATGGACTGAACAGTTCAGATGTGCAGGCGTTTTGCTAAATGCTTCATGCTATCCTGCAGTTGAATCTTTCCGATAACCCTCTGTTGCAGTGGGTACTGTTAATATCACCATTTTATCAGTGAAAACTAAAGCCCAAAGGTATAGGACTACTTCATGGGCAAACCAGGATTTCTATGCATGTTTGTCTAATTCCAAGCTAGAACACCATCCTGGCCCCGTGTAAGGTTATCAGTGAACATGAACATGAACATGAACATTTATTTTTTACTACATGCCAGGCTTCACATATATTAGTTTACTTAATCGCCACCATAACCTTAGGAAATAGTTATGGTTATTATGTCCATTTCACAGAGAGAGAAACTGAGGCACCGGGCGATTAAGTTCTTGCCCAAGCTCACAAAGCAGGTCAGGTGACCGTGAGTTTCCTCATAATTTCATGAGCTGATGGTGACCCTCCTGTACTTTCTTGTTTTGGGTGCTGATCTGGTTCAGTGGTAGGAGAACTGTACCCTCCCACGAGCACCTTCAGGACACATCCAGTGGGAATCCTGGCTCTTTCCGAAAACGCTTCCCACTGGCCCTGCTGCCATTCAGGTTGGGCCTGGCAGAAATTCCATCCCTCCGGCTGCCTGAGATCCCCACCCTGCCGGGACCCTTACAGGTCTTCCCTTTCGCTCCGTCACTGTTGGAGGATGGCTCTGTGGAAGCCACTTCCTTCCTGCTTTGTCTGGCAAGGCCTCTCCTCTTCAGGAGAATCCCCGCTGCTGAAGGGGCCTTCCTTAGAAGCTCCTGAGGAAAGATCTGGAGCAGCTGACACAGAGGAATGTGGTCTGGATCCTGCAGCCTCCTGTCAGCTTTATTTAGGCGAATGAAAGCTGACTGCATCAGAGGACCAAAGAAACTCAGCCCTACCCACATCTTGGACATAACACCAGCTTCTGTCTTAAAAGATTCCAACTGGAGAGGCTCCAGGAATGATTGCAACTAACCCTCTCATTGTGCATAGGATAGGACTAAAGCTCAAGGAGGTCATGGCTAGTACAAGGTCACCTAGCCCATTAGTGACAGAGCCTGGCCCGGAACACTCACGCCCAAGTCAGTGTTCTTACAGAAGATTTTCCAGCCTTTGGTCCTTTGCACATTTCTTCCCGATTTTTGCCACATCCACATGCCATCTGCATTGCTCATGGCTTAAGAATTTCTTTAAATGGACTAATGTTTGAAACAAATCAAATTTCTTGAAAAGGGAAGCTTCAGATTACTAGTTTGTTCTGGTTTTAAATTTTGCTAATAAATGTATCCCATGTAAAATTAAACGATTTGCACCCACTAGCAAGCAGGTTTTTACAAGCAGGTTTTGCAAACAGACTTCGAGGCGACTGTGAGAAGGAGCTCTGAAGTTCAGGTTTCTTCTCCGTTACTGACCAGCTGCAACATCACTGGCAAGTCATGTTACCTTTCTGAGCTTCCGTTTTCTCATCTGCGGAGCGAGAGGACTAAACACCCCCTCTGCCCTCGCTATAGATCAGGCGTGAGAACCAAACATGGGGAAATAGTTGAACGAGTATTGTTTGTTCATTCAAACAAGCTCAACCAATGCAAGTTTTCATTCTCACTCTACTCAAGAGATTGATTATTTTCCCATTTACAGTAGAAACAGTTCTTTATTTTCTCATCTTCAAAGACATGTGGTCTCTTGAGTGCTGGTTCTATCCGTTTCCTGAAAGAGTGTCTCTGAGCAAATTCCTTTTTGTGGCATGCCTATCTGTCCCGTGGTGTGCTTACTCCTTCTAGCACATACCCAGGCAGGTGATGAGTGGAAGTTTATTTTCACATAGCTTGCTGAAAAGACTTTCCTAAGCTGAGTTTAAGTCTCCAAAGTCAACGAGGAGAATCTAGGAAAGAAAGGCTCAGCTAGTAGGGCTTTGGACACGGAAGGGAAACGGCTGAGACATCTGATGTGAACTTCCGGTCATAAAGTGAAAAGAGAAGCCCCATTCAGTACTTCCGGGTCACACACACAGCGGAGGGATGGCTTTGTCAGTGTGCAGCCCTTGCTCCCCGGGATCAGGGTAAATTTCACCGTAGATAACGACATTTCCAATTTCTTTTCTTATCCAGTCTCGGCATTGAAAAATCACAAGGACTTGGGGCCCCTGGGTGGCTCCAGCCGGGTTAGCGTTCAACTCTCGATTGCGGCTCAGGTCATGATTGCAGGGTCAATCCCTGCATTGGACGTTGTGCTGACTATGGAGCCTGCTTAACTCTCTCTCTCTCTCCCCCTCCCTTTGCCCCTCCCCCACTCACATGCATGCTCTCTAAAGTAAAAAATAAAAATAAAAACTCAAGGATTTAAAATTGGTTGAAAGACAGAGATGTTTGGGGGGCATGTATCCACTTACCATTTATAGCACATATATGCCAGGCATTATTTCAAGAGTTTTACAAATATTTTCTAGAGTTTTACAAATATTAATTCATTTAATCCTCTCAACAATTGATGAAGCAGCTACTATTAGTAGCCTCGCTTTATAGATAAGAAAACTTAGACACAGAGAAATTAAGTGGCTTGCCCAAGGTCACAGAGCTAGTATGAGGCAGATCTGAGTTGAACCCAGGCCATGTGGCTCCCCGACCCCTGCTCTTAACTCCTACATTGCGTTGTGAAAGATAAACATATTGAACTTCCAATTTCTAACATCATTTAAGGATTAGTTTCAAATCTACAACATCTCTTGTTGCTGTGAGCCTCCTCTGAACTCAGACAAGAGAAAACTTCTCTTAACTCCAATCGCATTTTCCCTATAGTTCTCTAAAGACACATACCACTTTCTAGCTTGCATTTGGGTGATTTTTTTTAAGTTTATTTATTTATTTTGAGACAGAGAGTGAGACAGTGCATGCTGGGGAGAGAGGCAGAGAGAGAAAGAGAGGGAGGGAGAGAATCCCAAGCAGGCCCTGCACCATCAGTGCATAGCCTGACTTGGGGCTTGAACCCACGAACTGTGAGAGCATGCCCTGAGCTGAAACCGAGAGTCAATGCTTAACTGACTGAGCCACCCAGGTGCCTCACATTTGAGTGATTTTTATGTCTTATCTTCCTTTGTGTGTGTGTGTGCGCACGCGTGTGTGCATGTGTGTGCATGTGTGTGCCTTAACAGTCCTCAGTGCTCCTCACCAAATATTTCTGGCTCTCCACTTCCAAGCACATGGTAGAATTGCATTTCTTAGCCCCTCCTGGTGGAGCAGTGATATTTGACTTGTTCTGTACAACGGTTGTGAACAGAATGTATTTGAGTCACTGCTGGGCAGACCAGTGAATCTTCTGTGAAAAATTGTCTGAATTCCCCTTTGTTCTGGCACAGTCATAGGCAACATTTAAGAAAGTGTCTGGTCTTTCTGCCTGGGTTTCTGGGAGGCCACAAAGGGCAGAGTCCTTTTGTCAACCAATAATGGGCATAAACTATGAACAAGATTTTATAACTGCGTTGTAGGACATATTTGTTGGTAAGATATTAAGGTTATTTGTTACTCCAGCAAAACCTCACGTATCCTCACTGTTGTAGCTGACTTGGTCCCCAGTTTTAGTTATCAGTGTGCAATATGAGAGATGGGTAACATATTAAGAGCTTTAGGGTTTGGCTTTTTAAGGGAAAATTTTTAACCAGGAATGGATTGACCTTAAAATACATAGGTAAAAGACTTCCAGATTGGAAAGGAAGAAATAAACTTTCTGTTTACAGAAGACATCATTGTCTATTTAGAAAATCACAAAGAATCTACAAAAAAAGTTTCTAGAACTCATAAGCAAGTTTAGCAAAGTCACAGGATTCAAGGCAGATATACAATAATTCATTGTATTTCTACATATTAACAATAAACAATTGGAATTCAGAATTTAAAAACAGTTCTATTTATATCAACACCCAAAAAAGAGAAACACTTAGGTACAAGTCTAACAAATTAAGTGCAGGATCTGTATGCTGAAAACCACAACACACTTAAGAAATAAATCAAAAAAGATCTAGATGAACAAGGAATATCATGTTCATGGATTGGGAAGCTCAATATTGTTTAGATGTGAATGCTCATGAAGTTGATCAATAGACTGACTCAATGCAATCCTATTAAAAATCCCAGCATGATTTTTGGGGGCAGATATTGATAAGCTGATTCTAAAATTTACATGGAAAAACAAATGGATTGAAATAACCAAAGTGATTTTGTAAAAGAACAAATTCAATGGACTCACACGGTGATTTCAAGGTTTACTCTAAAGCCACATTAATCAAGACAGTGTGGTATTGGTGAAAGGAAAGAAGCACAGATGGATGGAACAAAATAGAGCTCAGAAATTAACCTACTGAAATATTGATTTTCATAATTGCAAAGGCAATTCAACAGAGAGAGGATAGTCTTTTCAATAAATGGTACTGGAACAACTAGGCATCCATATGCAAAAAGATGAACCTCTGCTCAACTTCACAACTCATACAAAAATTAACTCAAAATGGATCATATACATGTATATATATATATATATATATATCACAAACAACGTATATATAAGTATACATAATAAGTCACATAAAGCATATATAACATAGAAATAAAGCTATAAAGCTAGGAAAACATAGAAGGAAATCTTTGTGACCCAAAGAGTTCTTAGATATGACATGAAAAGTAAGACCCATAAAAGAAAAAAATCAATAAATTAGACTTCTTCACAATAAAAACATCTGCTCCTGGAAAGACACTCGAGAATGAAAAGCCAGAGACCTCTAGAGAAGATATTTGCAAATCACGTTTCAGACAAAGTACTCATATCCAGAATGTACGAAGAACCGTCTAAATTCAGCAATAGGAAAACAAACATCCCCTTTAAAAAATGGGCAAAAGACTTGAACAGGTACATCACCGAAGAGGCTTGTGGATGGCAAATAAGCACGCACAGAAGTGTTCACCTTGGTTAGTCACTAGGTAAATGCAAGGTAAAACAATGTGATACTTCCTCACATTAATTACAATGGCTAACACTTTTTAGAAGTGAAAATATCATATGTTGGCAAGGACATGGAACAATGGGAACTCTTTTTTTTTTAATTTTATTTCTTTATTTTGATAGAGCAAGCCAGAGAGCATATGTGCAAGCGGGGTAGGGGCAGACAGAGAGGGAGAGAGAGAATCCCAAGCAGGCTCTACGCTGACAGTGCAGACACGAGGCTCCATCCCATGAACCGTGAGATCATGACCTGAACTGAAATCAGGAGTAGGCTACGTAACCAACTGAGCCCCCCTCAGTCGGAACCGAGGCGCCTCTCAGTTGGAACTCTTGTACATTGCTAATGAGAAAGGACACTCATACAAGCACTTTGGAAAACAATTTGTTGGTGTCTTATAAAGTTAAATCTACATTTACTAGCAGTCCCACTTATAGGTTTTTGCCCAAGAAATGAACAAATATGTTCATACAAAAACCTTTACATGAATGTTTGCATCAGCTTTATTCGTAATTGTCAGAAACTAGATATAACCCAAATGCCCTTCAAGTGGTAAATGGTTTACACAAACTGTGCTACATCCATCCTCTGGAATTCTACTAAGCAAGAAAATGCAATGAACTATTGATACATGCAACAATATCGAAGGTTCTCAAAGGCATCCTGCTAAGTGAAAGAAGTTAGACCCAACAGACTACATATTGTGTGATTCCACTTATGTGACATTATGGTGAGGGTAAAACTCTAGGGACGTTAGGGATGGAGCACAAATCGGCAGTTACCAGGGTTAAGTGGAATGAGAGGGTTGATTACAAAGTAGGAGCCCATCAGGGGAAAGTGTTGGTGTGACAAAACTGTTCAGTGTCTTAATAGTATGCATTTGTTTTACGTTATACGAATGTACCACAAAGAGGGAAGTTTACTATGTACAATTAGAGGTCAAGTTTGGCATACCCTGCTAATTTTTTATTTTTTATTTATTTAAAAAAAATTTTTTTTAATGTTTTATTTATTTTTGATACAGAGGAGACAGAGCATGAGAGGGGGAGGGGCAGAGAGAGAAGGAGACACAGAACCGGAAGCAGGCTCCAGGCTCTGAGCTAGCTGTCAGCACAGAACCTGACGCAGGGCTTGAACCCACGAATGTGAGATCCGACCTGAGCCGAAGCAGGAGGCTTAACTGACTGAGCCATCCAGGCGCCCCCCTGCTAAGTTTTTAAAAGTCTCTCTCATTTTGACAGAAATCCCTCTGTAATCAGTGCCTGTCAGAAGTAGATGTGTGTGTGTGTGTGTGTGTGTGTCTCCCGAACTCAAATTTCCAAGGGAGTGGAAATCATCCATGCTCATATAATTCCTCCATCTCTGCCTCAGCATGAGTCACCCTTTTGTTAACAGGAGACAGGAAAAGTCTCTGGAGGCATTTTAACATGAAGTGCTTAGCCCGCCTCAGACTGCAGTGCCAATCTCTCATCTGGTTTCCCACTAATTATGCCTACTCTTGCATCAGTTTGGCTCCCCCAAATAATCCACTGGGTGGAGCAGTCAACTGGCTCTGTCATACGTCCTGGTGCCACAGATCCATAAGTGAGGAGGAGGAGGACAGGAGAGAAGCGTCTCCAGTGTTCCATGAGGTCGCGGGGGTGGGGGAGCAACTCTACTTGTATTTGTTTTTAACTTTTATATTTTGGTGTAACATTTATATAGTAAAAGGCAGAAAGTGTACAAATCTTCATTGTTTTGCTTCATGGATGTCTATCTAACCACAAGTGAGATCAAGACATAGAACCATTTCCAGCACCCTAGATGGTTCCTCCTGCCCCTTTCCAGTCAGCATCCATCTCCTGTTCCCTCCAGAGGTAACCACTATTCCAACTTCTGTCACCAGAGCTTAATTTTGCCCATTCTTAAACTTTATATAAACAGTATCACTCAGTCTGTCCTCTTGTGTTCAGCTTCTGTAAGGGTCTTCCGTGTGTGTGTGTATCATTTATTATTATTACTTTTTTGCTGGTTAGTATTCTGTTGAATATTCAACAATTATTTATCCATTGTCTCACTGACAAGCATTTGGGTTTTCACAGTTTGAGGCTATTATGAATAAATCTGCTATGAACATTTTCATATATGAACATAATCACTCATTTTCTTGAGTTTATGCCTAGGAGTGGATTGCTGAGTGATAGGAGATGTACATGTCTAGCTTTGGTAGACGTCGCCGAACAGTTTTCAAAGCAATTGTATCATTTTGTGTTCTCATCAGCAGTGTATAAGAGCCCTTGTCACTCAGCACCTCGTCAGGATTGGGTATTGTCCATGTCTTCAGTGTTCGCCATTGTGGTGGCTGTGTGGTGGTATCTCACTGTGGTTTCAATTTCAATATATGTGCTCCTTTACTGTGGCCACAATTTCTGATTGAAACTGTTGCCATAATTTTAGAAGTTTTTATTGATTCAGGGGTATGGAGAGAGATTGGCACCTGTAGGTGATGGGCTGGTAGAAGAAGCGCTTTCATTAGGAGAGGGACTTAGGAATTGTCCTAGCATCGAAGTCCAGAAGGGGGTAGCATCTATGTGCCTATTTTCTTGAAGACTGTCCCCTCAACAGCTGCCTTCTTATTGACAGGCAAACTCATTCCTCCAGGAGATTGTGCTTGAATTATGACAGGAAGAATGTGTCCCTCCCCTGAGCAGATGGGCTGCTCTGAACCTTTTTCTGGAACTGTATGAGTTGGCATGGCATTTACAGTCATTTGTTTTCAGAATGACAATGTGTCATTTTAACTACCACTCCCTTGATAGGCTTGTCAATTGGAAGAGAAAGTGGGAAAAGAGCCCAAGAAACAATTGAATGTTTATCAAGATGGGGGAAACCAAATCTCACCCTTACCTTTTCATTTCACGATCCTCTAAACACAAGCTCTTCTAGAAGACAAATCTATCGAGCAGGTGAGCTACCACACATCTTACCGCCCGGTTCCTCGGGCCAGTCCTGAGTTATGGTGGGAAAATAATGGAGAAACCTGGAGACGTGTAAACAGCCTTACGTGCTCTCTGGGCCGATTTTGGCCAGCCTAGCCCTCATACCTGTGCTGGCCCAAGGGAAAGCCCATCAAATTAACTAGCAAATGGCACTTCTGGGCTTGGGAATTGATGATCTGAGCATGAATGTGGACTGTGCCACTTACGAATTATGTGACCTTGGCATGTTAACTGGCGTCAGGGAACCTCAGTAAGCACAGATGCTAATACTTATCTCACAAAACTTTTTGTGTGAACATTAGTTGGGACAATTGATACAAAAGTGCCTAACATATACAGTTGGTGTGCAGTAAAATATCATTGATCTAATAGCCAAAACTGGCAATAGCTCTGTCCTTGAACAGGTGAATGGTGAAACAAACCACGGTGCATAGAGCCCGTGGAGAACCACTCAGCAATAGAAAGAAAGGAGCTACTGCTGCATACAGGACTTAGATGAGTCTTCAGAGCACTATGATGAGAGAACAAATATTCTAAAAGGCTACATCATATATGATTCCAATTAGATAACGTTTTTGAAATGACAAAATTGTAGAAATGGTAAACAAATTGCTGGGTCATAGGGAAGTTCTATCGTTAATTTTTTGAGGAACCTCCACAGTGTTTTCCACAGCAGCTGCAACAGTTTACGTTCCCCACCAATGGTGCAGGAAGGTGCTCGTCTCTCCACATCCTCGCCAGCATCTGTAGTCTCCTCATTTGTTCATTTCAGCAATAGCACTGCTAGGATTTACCCAAGGGATACAGAAGTGCTGATGCATAGGGGCACATGTGCCCCAATGTTCATGGCAGCACTGTCAACAATAGCCAAATCATGGAAAGTGCCTAAATGTCCATCAACTGACGAATGGATCAAGAAGATGTGGTTTATTGATACAATGGAATACGACACGGCAAGGAGAAAGAATGAAATCTGGCCATTTGTAGCAATGTGGATAAAACTTGAGGGTGTCATGCTAAGTGAAATAAGTCAGGCAGAGAAAGACAGATACCATATGTTTTCACTCATATGTGGAACAGGAGAAAGTTAACAGAGGACCATGGGGGAGGGGGAGGGGAAAATAGTTAAGGAGAGGGAGGGAGGCAAACCATAAGAGACTCTTAAATACTGAGAACAAATTGAGGGTTGATGGCAGGTGGGGGAGAGGGGAAAATGGGTGATGGGCATGGAGGAGGCACTTGTTGGGATGAGCACTGGGTGTTATATGGAAACCACTTGACAATAAACTATAAAAGAAAAAAATGGCAAACAAATTAGTGGTTGCCGGGTATCAGGGATGGCATGGAGAGGTGAGAGAGACGTGGCTGTGGTTATAACAGGGCATTATGAAGGAGTTTTGTGGTAATAAAACTGTTCAGTATCTTGACTGTGTTGGTGGTTACACAAACCTACACATGTGATAAAATTGCTTAGAACCACACACACACACCTATACACACATGTAAAATTGGAGAAATGCAATTAAGTTCTGTGGGTTGTACCAATATAAATGTCCTGGTTGTGATATATAGTATTATAGTTTCATAAAAATGTTACCATGGGGGGAAATTTAATAAAGAGTTGACAGGTATCTCTGTATTCCATCTTACAACTTCATGTAAATCTGTGATATCTCAGTACAAATTTCAATTAAAAATACTACCAATCTGTAAGTATTACATTGGATTATAAGAAGCACTATTTAATAATAAGCTCAATTTAATAACTTAGGAAAAAAGAATTATACTGCCTCATTAAATCTATTTATAGATTGCAGGGCAGATCCTAACTTGAGAAATATTCCAATGTGAGTGTGTGTGTATGTGGAAGGGGAGAAATTACAACTGAAATCAAGGAAATATGATGGTTTCTAACAGCTTTTTTACCCTCCCCCAGTTTCTATCTTCTATTTATCTTCCTTCTTTCTGCTTTCTCTTCAGGTACCCAACGTTCTCATTAAGCTTAGTTCCCAAAGAAACGAAAAACCAAGTCACACCAATGTGTTGCTGACTTGATTAGTTAATTAATTTACTGCTTCTCCCTCAACTCTGCCCATCCCACCCCCCAAATAATCTTTGAGCCATTGTAGAGTGACTTGTATATCATTATTAAACATTTGGTGAAGCTAATGAAAGGACTTTAGAGGAGAAGTACTGCTTAGGGTAGTTCATAAGTTAGAAGAATAACTCCATCATGGTAAATTACCCAGCACCTTGGCACCTCATGGAGGAAGGTAGTTAGGGATGAGACCTTTTCTGGCTCTGTTCAAATAGAGCAACAAAACTTCCGGCCCGGCCTAACCTCATCTACAAAGCTCATCTTTTCCCAAATATATGCTCCAAATTTAAAAAAAAATCAGCCTAAAATTGTAAGGGCATGTACATGTTGGGAAATCAAATTATCATGAACACAAATGTGACTTTTGCTGGGTGTTATGGATCCATTAGATGATGATTGATGATGAGAATTCTGTCTTCTAATTGTAAGTTTATGATCTTGCTTATTCTATCCTGGGAAAACATTTTTTAAACGTTGTATATGGTGTATTTGAGGTAATATTTAAAGATTTCTTTCCCTAGCTTCAAAATTCCCCACTGCATAATGATAATTAGCTTGAATTCAGATGTATGCAAAATGCAATAAAAATAACTCAATATTTTAATTATTGGCAAACCAATTTTTATTTTCTTAGATATAATTAAAAATAGAAGCCACAACTTCTGATGACTATTTTTCTACTTAGCTTAGATATTAGGATAGTGTTTTAAAATATTGTCTAAATATGTTTTCCCTCTTTTTTAGGTAGTTTTTATTTAAAAAAAGAATCACTTGCTGTTCTTTTTTCATTAAGATTATGCCGTAAGATGTAGGCCTGCTGTCCTGGGAGGAGGTAGACACAGCACAGGACAAAGTGATCATTGCTTAGCTTTAAATTGCAACACTGGGTGTTATATGGAAACCAACTTGACAGTAAACTACAAAAAATGATTTAATGTCTAAAAAAATAAAAATAAAAAAATAAATTGCAGCTAGATTTTAAAAAACCCTTACTGGAACAATAGTCTTCAAAGCCAGACTAATAAGGGAAAGAAAAGGATTTTCTCACAATTCCCAAAATTGGCCTTTTATAAGACAGAAACCAAAGCTCGGAAGGTTGACCATGGAAAAGCCATAGAGTGGGAAGGATGAGGACACAGTACAGGTGAGGGATGCTCCCGCACAGGAGAAGGAATGCTCTTCCAGTTCTAGGAGGGAGAGCTTGCCACAGAAAGGGAGAAGCAGATGTCCTCCTATCTCCCCACTCTTCCCACTCTCCAAATAGAGCAGAGGTCAGGAGTAAGGTCAGGTAGAAACACCCACATTGGCTTGGGAGAATCTGGAAGCATCAGGGTAAAGGGCCACCTCATCGGCACATCCTGAATGAGTCTGAGCACCTCAGGGAAATGCACGATAGCACTGTGTTTCATCCTCTGTAATAAGGGAGAAGGGAAGGAAGAGCAGCATCACAGTCTTATATACTCTTGAAGGCAGGAAAGAGTTTCTGGGCCCCTGACTTGGTCGTGGAAGCACTGAGAGGGCAGATGTACTAGAGAAAGCCTGAGGGAAACTTGCAAAACTTGGGGACCTTGAAGTAGAGGCGATGGCAAGGGCCACAATGACCAAAAGACCAGCCACTCCTCAGTAGACACCAGGGAAGGATACCAAGTGGCCAGGTGGGCCAGGCCACCCCCAGAGAACAGAAGGAGGATGAGGCCATCTTCCCCCAACGATAACAATGCACCTAGTCACCACATTGGGGAGAAAAGAAGAGGAATAATTCTCCATAGGGAGGCAGAACTCTGAAAAACCATGTGACTTTATGAAAGAAGCAATTAAAGTAAGAAGAAACTGAGATGTATATAATTAGCATCATCAATGAGGATAGGAACTCAAGAACCAGAAATAAAAGAAGTTGTATTTCTGTACACCCCAGTTTGTAAGTTGTAAATATTGACCCTGGTATGCTTTTTAAAAAGTACAACTTATTCAAAGAAGAATGGGCAAAGGAGTTGTGGCAAAAGTATAGGAGTGAAGGAGAGGGGTTCTATTTCATAGAGCTATTCCTCACTTTCCTGCTTGCGGGGTTGGGCATTGCTGCTGACCTTCCTAAGATAGGAAATAAAGAAGGATGCAGATTGGCAGGAGAAGAGGGCGTAGGAGTTAGTCTATAGTTACACTTGGAGATGCTGCTGGAATAATGAGTTGGAGATGCTAAGGAGGTAGGGGCCTTTTTTTGGCTCTGCTTGCCTGACACATCCATGTCCTGCTTCTGGGGTCTGTGCTTGGATCAAGGATGTTGACACACAGCCTGCTGCCTACACAAAGCTGTAATTCACGTTCCTCAGGTAGGCTCCTCTCCACTGAAAGCTTTTCATTACTCTCTGAAATATGTCATCTTTAGAGAGTATCTTCTTAGAGTGTCTATTTAAGAAGGCTTTCCCACTCCCCAGCCTGGTTGTTGTGGTCATCTATTGATGCATAATAAATTACCCCAAAACTCAGTGACATAAAACAACCACTTATTATGCTCATGGATTCTGCAGTTCAGGAGTTTGGACAGGGCACAGCAGAAAGAGTGGAGCCTCAGAGGCTGATGGTGACTTGACAGCTGGGACCTAGAATCATCTTCAGGCTTGTCCACTAAATATGCCTGGGATTATAGCTGGGTTGTTGTCCAAAAGTCCTGTACATGACCTCTCTGTGTAGCCTGGGCTTCTTTGCAATATAGTGACTCAGTTTCAAGGATGAGCATCCCAAGAAAGGGCCAGGTGGGAGATATATCACCTTTTCTAATCAGGTCTTGGAAGTCACACATCACTTCTGCTACATTCTGTTTGCTGAGGCAGTTACAAAGGCCCACGCAGGTTCAAGGGAGGGAAAACAGACTCCACCTCTTGATGGGAGAGTGGGAAGGATCTGGAAAAGCACATGGAACTGGAAATATGGTTAAGGCCATTTTTGGAAAGTATCATCTGCTTCACAGATTTATTCCCTTTCTCAGTAGAAGATTAGAAGCTATTGGACACCCTTGAACCCATTTCTTCTTCACCCCATCGTTTTACCAGCTCTTATTCCACATTTTTCCCATTTTCCATCCTCTTCCAAAAAGAGTATTCTTTTGTATCTCTCAGGGCCCCCTCCCCATCCAACCTGTCCCAGTTCTTCTCCTATAATAAAACCCACTTGCTTACGGAGGTCTCATATGGCCCTCTTTACATCCTCCTGTGAGAATTGGGGCTTGGGAAACTGATGCAAAAATGCTAATAATCTGGCTACTATTACTGCTGTAAGAAACTGCCCTTCATCTCTCCCAGGAGTCTTGTGTCTTCTGCCAGCATCCATAAAACTGTGACAGGCTGGTTTGCTAGTTACCAAGGAGGGTAAAATATTAGACCCTTTGCATTTCTTGATGCCTACTTTGTGCCAGGTGCTTTCACATACAATATAGCTAATCTTCACAATAACCCTCCGATGTACATGTGAATAGCCCCATCTTCTTGATGAGGAAACAGATTCCTAGAGGTTTAGAAACTTTCTCAACTTAGTAGGAAGGTTTGGATTTGAACTCAGGACAGTTTGTTTTCAAAGCTGTGTTTTTCCACAGTTCCGTAGCAATCCTGTGGCTATAGCCACACTGCTTCAGGGAAAGAATGAGCCTTGGTTACTTAATCACTGTACTGTGTCCCAAGATTGTTCACCTGCTGTAGAGGACAAAATCATTCCAAGAATAGCCTTCTATTTGACTTGTGAAATCTTTGGAGATTCAGGGCTATTTGAAACAAAAATCTGACTCCTTACTATATCTCGTTTCTTTGTGGCTTTTTACATATAGTTTCTCTGTTATTGCAAAGTTCCACATGGAATTTGAGAATCTGGCAGTTGGTAATTTTTCTCAAGGAAAAGAAACATTAAGACATTTGTTCTTGGAAAAATAAATCTGTGTATGTGACATGTATACCAACACATATATACAATGGGGCCATCTATTCAGGGTTTATTTTATATAGAGGAATGCTGTTATGCCTAGACTCCTTCTATGCTTTAAAGACATTTTCTATATGAAGAACTAGGGATGGCAGGAGGAGAGAGGACAGAAAAAAAGAGACAGGGTTGCACAGACACACAGCGCAAACCTACCTTTCCTAGGCTCTTTTAAATGTCTTTGACAATTTGAAAGCATATTTGATATTCTAACTCCACCTTTAGAAGTAGAGCTCCATCCAAATGCTAGTGAATATCTGTTGTGGCTTCTGGACAGCCACATTACTTGAATTCCACAGTAACATCAGAGCCCCTTTACTGAAGAAACAGAATAAAATAAGAAACAACATCTAAAGTCCCCTAGACCCCAAATCCACTTTTAAAACCATCCTAGAGAGATGCCTGAGTGGCTCAATCGGTTAAGCCTCCAACTCTTGATCTTAACTCAGGTCATGATCTCACATTGAGCTCTGCATTGCCAGTGCAGAACCTGCTTGGGATTCTCTCCTTTTCTCCCTGCCCCCCCCCCCCCCCCCCCCCCCCGTTTGCATGTGTAGGCTCTTTCTCTCTCTCTCAATAAATAAACATTTAAAAAAATCCTAGAATGATTTCCCTCCTATCATTGGTGATGACAGATCATATTAATAGCAATGGTATGTCTTGCTGTCTGCTACTCCACACTTTTGACTATGGGCAACTTCCAAGGCACAGGTGTCAGGAAAATACAAGGAAGATCAGGGGTCACTTGGCCTCATACCTAAGCCTTGAAGGCAAAAGTTACTGCTGAAGGCTCCTCATGCTTTCCCATCCCCCTCCAACCCAAAGGCTCAAGTCTGATTTCACCATGTTCACCAGAGCCCCCTGGTTTAATTAGCATAACTGTGGCTGTGAGAGCACATGGCAAAGATTATGGTTTCCATGACCTCACTGATGCTGGAAAACACTGATATTTCAGAAAATATATGTATTCTTCCCTTCTGGGATTAGGAACAAATCTAATAACATATACAGGATGCCTCCTCTGAGTTTTCTCTTCCATCCCCCAACCCCCAAGCACTGATCCTCTTTTTCCCTTTACCGCAACCAAATTCAAGAATCCATTTAAATGAATTCAGGGTTTAAGAGGCACAGGCGTGGGCTAGCACTCTACCTGATAGATGTGATCCATTTTCTCCTGAATGCTCCTTTCTGGAAATGCCTGTGCAATGCTTGGCCGATAATGTATAGGACCTACCTTTCCCCAACAATCCCAGTTGGGCAAGTAGGCAACTTTTCCCCCTTGTAATTCCCCTCTTGATGAGCTGCTGTGGTGGGAAGGAGAAAGAGGAGCTCCTTTTTAGCAGACTCTGCTGGTTCCTCTTGAACTCCGAATTCTCCCCCTGACTTCCACACGGCAGCATCTGCATCTCTGTGCCTGATCGTTTCTTGCACAGTGGGCCACTATGCTCCTATTTGTGGCAGGCTTGTAGTGCCAAGGAATTAACACCCCTGAGAATAGCCTTCAACCAGTGTCCCTTGGCTATAGGGGTATGAGCACCTCAGCTCCCTTTCCCCTCGCATGGAGTAAATTTGAGACCTGTGTTTTACAACATTACCCAGAGCTGCCCTAAGGGGTTAATTTCGATTTTCTATTGTGGATAGATGGTTTGATAATGTACTCCTTACTGGCTGCCTTCTCTTCTCTGAATCACTTTTCCACTCTCCTATTCATGTTCCCCAAATCTCCCAAGTAAGCTAACTACACTGAACTCTCGGGAGAATCCAAACTAAGGTACCCTCTAAAAATTATATAATACCATTAAGAAAGCCATTCACTGAAAGTACAAGGAATCATGGGTTAATGATTTTGATACCCTTCATAGGCTCCAAGAGAGGGAAGAAATTATGGCAAAGTTTCATATGAGAAAATGCATTAAATTTAGCTTTTCATTGATCACTTGTCCTCAAAACAAGCCAAGCAGTCCTGGTTGATTTGGGTAGTTTTCGAGTGCTTGCTCACCATTTGGCCCATTTTCTTTACCCACTTTGGTCTCTCCCAGTAGATGAAGTGAAAAGTATTTCTGTGGTGAGAATAGTCCAATGCCTTTATATAAGGGGTCTGAGTTAGAGTCACAACTCTCCCATTCATGGTGTAACTGAACATGTTTTAAAATTCTTAGTTCAGTTTTCTCTAAATTCAGAGCCAAATGGCTATTAGGTTCTTCATTCATCAAATATTTTTGAGCACATAACACATAGTGGTTTTGTACCAGCTCCCGAGGTACAGTCATGAATAGAGTTTCTTCCCTCATGCCACTCACAGCATAGATGTTGTGGGCTCTGAAATAAGACACGTGGGCTTCAAATTCTGCATCCACTAGCTCCATGACCTCACTAAGCTTCTATTTTTCTTTGTCTAGTGGGACCAATTTCCTCACAGGGTGTGAGAACTAATATCTATGGTCAAGGTAAAGCATACGGTACATTGTTCCCAGTATATAGGAAATGTTCAGTTAGTGGGTAAGACATAAGAGGATTACAACAGTTAATATTTATTGAGTGTTTACTACATTCCAGTTACTACTTAAACATTTTAAATGCATAAACTCATTTAGGTCACCCAAGAACCTTTAGTGCTGGACACTATTCTTTGCTATTTTTATCATCCCCATATTACAAGTAAAGAAGTAGTGAAAGGCCAGGTAGCTGGTCACAGGTCACATAGCTAATATACAGAGCTACGATTTGAAGCTAGCTGGTCTGGATGCAGAATGCACACTCTTAACCTTCCACGTTCACTTCTTGAGGTGTGGTTCTTGGAGTAGCTTCATAGAAATGCAGGATCCTGGGCCCTTCCCAGATTTACTGAATCAATCCGCATTTTAACAAGATGCCCAGGTGATTCATATGCATATTACAGTTGGGGAAGGACTGCTGTACCCTATGCCAACTGGATTTGGATGACTTAAGGGCTACAGGGGAACTATGTCTTACATGCTTTTAGAGCAAAAGTCTAGGAAGGCCTGAATAATAATTAAGATAAGTAAAATATAATGTACCTTATCTGAAAGTCATTGGTGTATAAGTACTCAATAAACACACACACACACACACACACACACACACACACACACACACTACCCACAAACATGTCACCATTGTAACATGAGCATATAACAGTGACTTCTGTTCCTCCCCTACCACAGCTGCCCCACAGGTATCCCCAGCCCTAACTCATTCTGCATTGGTCATTGGCCATTAGGCATTATTGCTGACAGCCATGTTCCCTCTCACCTTGATGGTTCAGGAAGAAATTTGCATAGACATAATTGGCTTGTTTTGTTTTCTTTGCTTCTTTGTTGTCATGGTTACTCAGTTCATTTGCATCTTCAAGCTTCTTTCATATTAACCTGAAAACCACCCTGAGGGTCTCCTTCAGAGGCAGAGTCCTAATTCCCAGGGGTCTGGGTGATGGTTTTAGGTGAAGGTACCTCTGAAGTAGAAGCAAATTTTAAGATTCAGCCTGAAATCACAATTCATCTGGTGATTTCCTCTTCAGATCTGGTTGGAGCTCTGTATCTTGCATATATGCATGTCTCAGTGGCAGAGATTGTGTCCGAAAGCAGAAAAGAAGTCATTATTGTAATGACTCACTACAGAGACTATAGGGAGAAGGCACATTTCCAGAAGCAAATCCATTTTTACAATGTGGAAAAAGGAAATTTAATTCATTAAGCCTTTATCTCTGATGATGTCAGTCATAAGAGAAACTCAAGGCTCCTTAGCCATCCCTCACTTACTTACCCTAGTCCCTGGATTCCTGTTTCAGTCATCTGCGCTAACCAAACCACTCAAAAACTTAATAGCTTAAAACCATTTTATTATTTTACTTTTTCACATTTTATTATTCACATGATTCATGTGGATTTTATTATTTCACATGATGCAATGGGTTGAACAGGCTAACCTGGATTGTTCTTTTGCTCATGATGTCAGCTGGGGCAGCAGCCATCGAGGGACTTGATTGGACTAGAATATCCAACATGGCTTGCTGATATGGCTGGCAGTTAATGCGGGCTTTTGGAAGAGAATTCCAGTGGGCAATTAACCAGAGTTCCTTGGTTGCCTTCCATGTATCCTCTCCATATAGCGTGAACTTCTCACAGAAAGGTAACTGAGTCCCAGGAGGGAGTAAGTAGTCCAAAGAAAGAAGTACTCTTGGTCAAGGGGCAGCACTGATTCAGGGGGAAGAGAAATAGGCTCTCTACCTCTCGATGAGCATGCACAGAAGGCAGGAATTGGAGAATCCTTGGAGACAAGCTTACACACATCCCTTCCTGACATTTTGGTCTACCTTTTCCCAATTCCTTAAACTTTTCTACTGTGTCCTCTGGGATTCTTGTTCAGTCATCAACAAAATTCCTTCTGTTGTAAATCTCTTCTCTGAATATTTCTTTTACCTTCTTGCTCTATATGAAATCTGACTTTTCCTTGACAGCTTTTCCTGCCACCTTCTCAGATGGTGGCTGTATTCTCTCCCATATTCCTCATATCCCTATGATTTCCCAAATCATTCTCTATTGTTTCTCACTTATACCACCCACTCCCCACCTTTGGATGCTAGGTCATCTGACCCTATCACCCACCAATCTTCCTGGTTTCAGTCATCAGCCAACCCTGTGTCATTCTCTCTTTTTTCTAAAATTTCATTCTAATACTGTGCTCATTTTGATTCTTGGGGATTTCCATATTATGTAGTAGCCTTTCCAATGTTCTACTCTCTGTACTTTGACTTTCCTTCTAACAGTGATTTTGTCTCTCCCCTCCTCAGCCACAAATTCTCATAGCCATGCAGCAAAATTTTTTGGAATTCCTTCATCTTCTTCATAATCTCTGTTCTTCCAAGGCACCAAGTCCAAGCAGTTGTTTTGATTCTATGAAAAGTAGAGTTGGGGCGTTACAAAATTACCTACAAAACCCTTAATGCAGAATGACTTTAGCCAGTTTAGTTAAGAGCTGTTTAACAGAGTTGACCAATAACCACCAATAGTGTGCTGAACACTGGAATGAAGAAACCTGTTAAACCCACTGGGACATAGTATAGGGCACAATGCAATGAAAATCACTTAGAGGCAAAAGGGTTGGGCTTAAGATCTACCTTTGCTTCTTGGGTGTTGTGGTTTATTGGGCAAGTCTCTTAATTTCTATGAGCATTAGTTTTCTTGTATAAAACTATGTAAGACATTCAGTTGAATCCACCTCATAGGATTGCTTTGAGGATTAAGTAAAATATATATATGTGATATTCATTTGTAAATTGTAAAGGACCTTACACTGTGATTATTTATGTTAACTTGTGGCAGAATTTGGTCTGAAGGAGAGTGTGATAGCCAGAGCTTCAACAAGAATACCTCCTTTTTCAGAAGAAATACAGGTATACTTGAAAGCTTTCCCAGGGAGAGCATTTTGTTGTAAACTGGTTCTGAAAGGCTTTGATACCTGTTCCTAATGTCCAGTACTGTTACTTGTGTTCATTTCTGGGAACCTTATTTTATGACAACTAGTCTTAGAGCTTTATTATATTTATCTGAACAAACATTTATTAAGGGTTATTATATGCCAGGCACTGTGCTAGGTTCTAGAGATAAACTAGATGGGCAAAAATTGACATGGTACCTACCCTCATGGAGCCTTTAGCAGGGGTAATCAGTAGTCTCACAACTGCAAGAAAAGCTGGAAAGAAGATGTAGTCAATCCAGAAGGGCCTATATTAGGTTGATCTGATATAATCAGAATGTTGAGGGTTCCCTGAGGAGCTAAGATCTGATGAGAAGTAGGAATCAATTAGATAAAGAGGAGAGGAATATCAACTTCCAATGGCTGCTATAACACATCACCACAAACTTAGTGGCTTAAGACAACACAAATCTATTATCTATGGTTTTGGAGGTCAGAAGTTCTAAAATCAAGCTTTCAGCTAGATTGCCTTCCTTCTGGAGGCTCTAGGGGAGTCCATTTTCTTGCCTTTTCCACCTTCTAGAGGCTATCTACAGTGTATTCCTTGGCCCTTGGCCCTTCCTTCATCTTCAAAGCCAGCAGCATAGCATTTTCCAGTCTCTCTCCTCTATGACCTCTATTATCATCCCATTTCCTCTGATTCTGGCTTTTCGGCCTACCTCTTTCATTTGTAAGGCCTCTTGTGATTACATTGAGCTCACCCAGATAATCCAGGATGTTCCCCCCATCTGAAAATACTTAGCTTAATTACATCTACAAAGTCCTTTTACCATATAAGGTAACATATTTATGAATTCTGGAGATAGGACATGAATATCTTTGGGGGGCTGATATTCTGTCTACCACAGGAGCATTCTAGGTGAGAGGAACAACATGTGGAAAAGCCCTGGGATTCGACAGAGCATCTCAAATAGAAGGGACTGAAATCAAGTCAGTGTGGCTGGAGCCTAAGTTAGAGAGAGGGTGGGCCATGAAGAGACTGGAGAGATAGACAGGGACTATATAGGACCTTTTAGGCCATGTGAAATAATTTTGCCTTGAGCCCTGAAGCCATGGGAAAACATTGATGGGCTTTAAGCAGAGAAGTTGCTAGGCTCATATTTATACTGAAAAGATTTTTTTTCGAGAGAGAGAGGGTGCAAGTGACCAAGGGGCAGAGAGAGAGAGAGAGAGAGAGAGAGAGAGAGAGAGAGAGAGAGAGAGAGAGAGAGAGAGAACGCCACGGGGGGGGGATAGAGCAAGAGAGAGAGAAGCAGCGCTCACCCAGGTCTCTTGTTTTACCCAAAGGTGGGCTTGTGCTCACCCAAAACGGGGCTTGAGCTCACCCAGTCTGGGACTCAAACTCATGAACTGTGAGATCATGACCTGAGCCGAAGTCAGATGCTTAATGAGTGAGCCACCAGATGCCCTGACACTGAAAAGAAGATTCTGCTGCAGAGTATGGAGAGTGGATTGGAAGGGCTAGTAATTGAGATGTACAATGATAACGATTTGTACTAGCTGCAAATGGAGAGAAGTAGGAGAATGGGAGATATATATAGGAGGAAACTCAACAGAACTTGGTAATGCTTAGTCATGATGCTTCAGTAGAGGGACGAGTGAAGGATGCTAAGAATAACTAACTGGCTTCAGCTCTGCATCCCCTGGATGGTGATGGTGTAACTCATCAAGATAGGGAATATATCATGAACAAGAACTAGGTTTGTTTTGGACACTCATACATTTGGTTTGGAATTGCTTGGTTTGGGGTACTCTTGAGAGATACATGAGGAGGTAGAGGTCTGGAGCTCAGAGGAAAGCTCTAGGATAGAGAAGTAGTTTGTGAGCTATCATTACATAAATGTCTGAGTTATAGGTGTAGATGAGATTATTTTAGGAAGATTGTGAAAGGGAGATGGTCAGGGACCAAGTATTGAGGATCTCCAAAATCTAATAGTTTGGTAGAAGAGAATAAACCTACTCTGGAGATAGAGATCCCAGAAAAGCAGGAAGAAAGACAGCAAAGTTTTGTTTCATGAAGCCAAGAGAAGTGAAGATTTTAATAAGTAGTGACTAGCTCACAGAGATTAAATCTTTTATGAAGTCAAGTCAGAGGAGAATGGAAAATGTCAATTGTATTTAATAGCATTATCCAGTTAATTTCTCAAAAGTGTAGGACTGCCTAAGCCCACATATATATATTTTTCAGTTCTTGAGATAAAGAAACTGAGTTACACTAGAAGAAAATAACTTACCCAAGGCAAAATCACAAAAATCTGAACTGGGTGTGACCAGTTTCTGAATTTTGGGTATCTCTAACACCCATTTTGGGTATCATGGCCCTCCTCTTTTCTTCCTCAAGATCCAAAGGAATTACAAGAAGTGCAGCCCTCTATACACAGTTGGAACTCAATAAATATTTGTCAATTGGTTACATGAGCAACCCATACATTTCTTCCTAACCTATATTCATCTTGTCCACAGGAATGAGCAGTTCTTACCCATGTATTGCCTCAAGGTCCTGATTCATAAGCCAAAAAAACAAAAACAAAAACAAAACCTTCTGTTTTTATTCATTGAAGTGTGTGTTTTCTAAATCATAGTATCTCTTATGTTCTCACATACCTGAGAGATTATTTTCCTATTGTGTACCCTTGATCATTTCCTTCCTATGTGCAAAAATGTTTAGGAACAGTTCTTTGGGTAGATAAAATAAAAAGCATTTTTTTTTAAATTAAAGAAGGTAATTTCACTTTGGGAGAGATGAAGATAGGGCACCAGGAGTTTGAGCTCCCAGCCTGGCTTGGAAAATCATCATGAACTAGCTTCCTGCCAATTGCCTTTTATTTTTGAAAAAATGGTCTCATGGCAGTTGCTGCAGTTGGAGGCAACAAAGAGATTTTATGAAAAGAAAATGAAGCTCTATGTGTGTGTGTGTATGCACACATGAATAATTTGGTACTTTAAGAGTGAAGCAAATCAACCAGCATTTTCACTCCTTAAGAAAATGTTTTTAACTTTTATTTATTTTTGAGAGACAGAGAAGACAGAGCATGAGCAGGGGAGGGGCAGAGAGAGAGAGGAAGTCTCAGAATCCAAAGCAGTCTCCAGGCTCCAAGCTGCCAGCACAGAGCGCGATGTGGGGCTCAAACTCACAAACTGCGAGATCATGACCTGAGCCAAAGTCAGACACTTAACTGACTGAGCCACCCAGGTGCCCCTTTAAAAGAAATATTTTTAAATGTTTATTTATTTAGCATTTTCACTCCTACACTCAACAGAGCTATATGCCCATATGGGCAAGTTATGTACAAGAATATTAATAGAAGTAGCATTGCCAAAAGCCCCAAACTGACTTAAAAGTCCCCAAAGCTCATTGTATCAGTTAGCTTCTGCTGCATAACAAACAAATCAAAATCTTAGGTTCAAAAACAGGAACCTACAAGGATTCTGCAGGGGAGCAATTTGGACTGGGCCCATTTGAGAGGTTTTTCTGCTCTGAGCTAAGTAAGATCAGCAGAGTTTCGTGCAAATCATAGAACTTCCTAGCAGCATATCAACTATACTGGTTGTTGTCATGAGTTACTACATTTTGGGTTGTTTGCTATACAGCAGTAGATAAGTGATACAAAACTACCCCAGTTTGTAGTCTTAAAGGATATAGGCAAATTTCTCAGGTTCCTGGAATAAAAAAATGTAGTAATTATTTCCCCCCAATTTTCCATTCCCATTTGCTTAAAGGTAGACTCATATTCTTAAACATAGAACAATGGTGGAAACTGCTGAAATTTTCCTTATTGAACTTATTTATAGGCTACTCTGAAATCAAATTATTTTCTCAAATGCAGCATCCTGCCAATTTATACAAATATGCTGCCTTTGAGCTTTATAAAAACCTTTAAAACAGAGTTTCTCCACCTCAGTACTATTGGCATCTTGGACTAGATATTTCTTTGTTGTCCTGTGCTTTGAAGGATGTTGAGCAGCATTTCTGGTCTTAAGTCACAGATGCCAGTGGTAGCCGTCCTCTCATTGTGACAACAAAATGTCACTAGATACTGCCAAATGCACCCTAGAGTCATAGTTGCTTCTGGTTAAAAAACCATTGTTCTAGAAAAACTGCTCAGGAAATACCAACTTGGATGCTACTATGAAAACAGAGGAGAGTAACGAATGGGTGGCAGTGAAGCAAGTGAACAGGTGGGGAGAATAGGGATGGATGTTTATTTGGTCACAGCTGTGCATGTTGCTCATCTTATTAACATCTCACAGCAACCTCGTGAAGAAGGAGCCATCACCTTGTCGTATAGACAAGGAACTAGAGGCGTAGGGAACATAAGTTAACATTTGACTATTACGAGGTGGATCTGGTGATGCAGCCCAGGTCTGTCTGACTCCAATACCCATGCCGTTGCCACCATAAATCTAGGGCTACTTTTCACTTAGGCCAGAAAGAGTTAGAGATGTCCAGTAGCAATTGTGCAATGATGGCTGCTGGTCCCAAGGAGAGAACACAGGCTCTTCTCTAATGAGCTCAAAAGTCAGTACCCAAGGTCTGATAACCATCTGTGGGAAGAGTGAGATTCAGGCAGGGTTCCGAAGCAGGATCTTACTCATCATCACAGCTTTAGGTCACAGAATCTTCTCTAGGCCCAGGTAGAACAGAGAGGACTGTTAGCAGGTTAGGATATGAAAAGTGTGGACAACTGAAACCCACCGATAACGCCCACATCTCACTTAACTCGGTACTTCTCTTTAAATGATTTTTTTAATCTTTAAAAAATTGATTTAACATATTTTAACAGACAATGCTGCATACACATAATACAAAGTTTAAAAGATGCCAAAAAAAAGACAATAGAGCATAAGTTTCCTTCCTATCTTTATCCCCATATTCTTATTTCTCATCCCAGAAGGCAACTGCTGTTATCATTTTTTGTATATCCTTTGAGAAATACTCTATATAGTCAAGCAAATATATGTATTTTTTAAATTAAGGGCAGCAAAGTATATACGTTATTGAGCACCATAACACTTCTTCTGCTCTCTCTGTCTCTTTCTCTGTCTCTGTCTCTGTCTCTGTCTCTCTCTCTCTCTCTCTCTCTCTATATATATATATAGATATATATATATATACATATGCAATATACGTGCCTTTCATACCACTACATGAAGATCTGTCTCATTCTTTTTCAGAGTTTTCTAGTATTCTCTATTAGGAATATGGCATAATTTGGTAAAAAAAAAATCTTCTAGTGATAGACATTTATGTTGTTTTCACTCTCTTGCTATTACAAATACAGCCACAACAAACAGCTCTGTACATACTTTCCCCACATGTGTAAGTTTATCTGTTCACTCAGTTTTATTTCATAACCTTTCATTTCCTCCTTCTGCCTGCAGTTGGTACTAAAGTCAGTATAACTTTGGAAGCAAGAGGAGGAAATAGAGCATCTGAACCAATATCAAGTATACAACTAGCCTTGATAAATCAAGCCTCAGAAGTAAAAGGCGCCTGGTAAGTTCAATTATTATGTCACCTGGCTTTTGAGGCCCCAGATTCCGAATCTAGAAACTGCTAATGCAGGGTGGGGTCTCAGATATTGTTGAAAATGTCTCCCCCATGTTTTCACATTTAAGCCCATTGAAACCCTGAGATGCTTATAAATAGTAGAGCTCAGTTAGATTGAAACGTTGGTCTTCCAAGTTCCAATTCTTTGCTCTTTTAAATACACAGGCATGGTATCTTTGAAACCCTACTATTTTGAAACTGAAAAAAAAACCTTGTCATTTAAACCCCAAACCAATTGAATCCACCTCTGCTTTCTAAAGTGGAAACACAGACTAGCATATGAAGAACTAAGTCTCTGCTCTCTTCATGAGAGGGACAATGGAGTGAGGGAGAAGGCAAGGATGGATAGTTCAAAGCCTCTGCCAGTGGAGTATTTGGCCCGTTTTGTAACAAAGTGTACAATAACAATGTGCAACAGCAGCTGCCCGCCTGGGTACAGGTGTGGGGTGCTAAAAGACCACATAACATTGTGGGGGAATGGGGTTTTCAGGGGGACCTTGAGATGATGATACCCAAACCAGGTAAGCAATGAGTTTTAGAAGACAGGCAGCATGGCTAAAGAACATGGAGGGGTGGCCTAAATATTCTACAACGATGAAAATGCCTGACAGTCAATTTTAGGTTGTTTGGCCTTGTTGCAGGCTAAACCGAATCCTTTAGCAAAGTCAGCTTTACACACAAATGTCTTCAGTGCATGGTTTGAGGATTGTTTCTTCAACCGGATCAGGGTACTGGGTGGGTAGTATGTGATTCTCTGTTTTCTCCCTCAAGTTCACATGAAAGCTACCATAGCCCCATGTGAGCCACTCTTTAAAATACCTTAAAATTCAGGATAGGAAGACAAAGAATGGAGAAAACTGTTCTTGTAATGAAGAGAAGAATCTTTCCTAGGAGACTTTACCTCTCTTTGGCCAGAATTACTCTCATTTCTATCCCTAGCTGCAAGGTAGATTCAGAAGTGAGGACCGCAGTCCCTCCCTGAACGACTTTAATTCATCCTTGAACGCCCTGCCACTAAAATGGAAAGGTGTTGATTATTTTAAAATTCCATTAATTTTAATGGGAGAATTTATAGTATGTTTTGTCCCAATCCCAGATACCCAAATAATTTTCCCAGATAAGAAAATATATGTAGTAAAACATGAAAACAAGTTTAATAGGAAATTAAGAACAATTTGCAAGTAAATAACTACAGTTTGTACACAAAATGTAATGTAGAAAAAGTAGACTCAGTAAGAATGGTGGCTGAGAGGATGAGAGAGTCATTCTTTGGAAGGTGAATTTTTTTTATGTTTATTTACTTTTGAGAGAGAGAGAGAGAGAGACAGACAGAGCATGAGTGGGGGAGGGGCAGAGAGAGGGAGACACAGAATCCGAAGCAGGCTCCAGGCTCTGAGCTGTCAGCATGGAGCCCGATGTGGGTCTTGAACCCACAGACCCTGAGATCATGACCTGAGCTGAAGTCGGACACTTAACTGACTGAGCCACCCAGGCGCCCCTGGTAGGTAGAAATTTTTTGTCTACACCATTTGTTTCATCAGCTTGGCAACTTTGGAAAGAGGGTTCAAGGTTATTTTATACTCTCACTGCATTTAAATATAAAGTTATAGCTTAGAAAGTACCTTTAATGCAAAGTAAAAGATAAACATGAGTGTTTTGAATTGTGTGAACTTGCACACGCACAAAGGCTACAGAGATGTAGATGATGCCTCTTCATCACTCCCACTTGGTGTCCATGTGCAAAGCAGAACATTCTGGTGTCATTCAAGTATGATGTTCAATTCAAATGTGTTCCATATGATGTGCTCCAACAAGTAAATGTATATTGAGTGAAATTGGTGAGTGTGACTTAGCCTGAAACCAAAATGATATCGTATCGCCTCTCATAGCATATTTGTTTAGGATGTTTGGGGAGTGAAAAAGTCAGTGTATTGGGGGGAAAAGGAATCATTGTTCAAAAAGTGGTACAACTTTTCAAGAGTCATTATGACAAAAAGTCATTAACTGAGCAATCATCATGTGAGTTAAGTCTGTACCTGGAAAGGGGGGAAGGGAACTGTCTCAGTTGGTTTCTCATTTACCATACTCTCCCTCTAAGCCTGGGCACATTGCCAACCCAAAGCAAGTTAGAGTGAGTATCTCCTCATAGAGAAGGGGGTGGCTATTGGATAGGCCACTAAGTGTGTCTGCCACAAGATATCTATTCCCTTTTAAGTTGTTTGGAAAACGTGCATTATGCAAGGAGGTAGCTGAGGTTGGTTATATGACTTATATATAACTGTAATCACAGAGTTAATAGGTCATTGTGGTTCTTAAAAATATTTCACTGGCAAGCAACTGATGGCCAGTTGCCTTTGCAGAATCCTCAGTATCTCAGAGACAGGCAATAACCACTGTCTACAGAAAAACAAGCATTTGACACTTGCCTTGAAATCTGAAGATCTAGGTCTGCAGCATTGTCCCTCTAGCTATCCAAAGTGGCGTGCACATTCTGCTTATCAGGCTGGGTGAGGCCTCTAGTGACCAGCTCCTGATGGCATTCATCGTGAGTATGAAGCATGCTCCAAATCACCTTCCAGATGCTCAAACTTGGAACTTTCTTTTCCTTAGACTTGCTGATCTTGAAATTGAGTTGTTGATTCAATGAGCCTTTACTGAGCATCTATTGTGAGTTATGCACTCTTTTTGGCCCTGTGGAAAATTCAGAGACAAATCAGACATGACCCTTCCCTCAAAGAGCTTATGGTCTAGTAGAGGTGATAAGACATAAATAACAATGGCAAAAGGTATAAAGTAGTATCTATACCATAAAAGTGGGACAGAAGATGTTTCTGTAGAAGAATTAGGAATATTTATCAGTATCCTTAAATTTTTTCATATCTGTGAACTAATAATTCAAATATATTTAGCCTTGGGATCCCTGACCGCCTAGGAAATCCACACAAGAGCTTCAGGTAAATATCCTTAAAGTGTATGCAAAAGTGTGGTTATATGTTTGATTGCATTATTCTTGGAACAGGATCCTTAATTTTGTCTAATTCTGAAATAAAAGCATTGTTGAATTCACTATAATGCTCCAACTTCTAGAAACCTATCTTAAGGATATAGTCAAACATGTAGATAGAGATTTATTATTAGGGATGTTTATTGTAGCATTATGTGTAATAGCATAAAATTGGAAACAACTCAGATATTAAACTGAGAATTAGTTAATTATAATACATCTACACAATGAAATTTATGTTCATGTAGAAATGAAACATCAAAAAGTTAACAACATGGAAATACGCTCATGATAAAATGTTAAAAAAAAGACTATCCATGGTATGTTCTCAATTATGTTTCTTTTAAAAAATCATCAGAAAGGCTAAGAGGGTCATGTGGGAAAAGGTTAACAATGATGATCTCTCTATATTGTGGAATTGAGTGATATTTTTCTTTAATCTTTTCCATATTTCTCAAATTTTCTACAATGAGCACAGATCACACATGAGAAAAAAATTAAAGTTATATAAAAACTAGTAGAGTTGAAGTAGCCTGGCAGTTCTTCAGTGAGATCTCTTTTATTGGGGAGGTCAAAAAGGCCTCTTGGAGGAGGTAGCCTTTGAGTACAGCTTTGAATCATGGCTAGAGCCTTGACCTTCTGAGCAGTGAGGAGAGGGCAGTCAAGTAGAATGGTTGAAGATGTCAAGGGTTGAAGGAGAGAGATCTCCATGCAGAAGCTGAGATGTGGTGGTGACCTGATCCTCCCCCTGAGAAGTCCTGGGGCAGGGAGGGCTGGCCCACATTCAGGCAAAAGACCATTCTGGAATGTGGGAGGACTTCCAGGGCCTCTTAGGACCCCTGAGAAGTGGCCTAATGTCCAGAGACCCTCTGCATTCTGTGATAGAAAGGTCAACGTGGGGTTACACTGATTAAATGATGGAAGGATAGGAAAAGTTTGGCATGTGGGCTTTTATCAAGGGATTAGCCAGAAAGCCAGAGAGTGGGATTATAAAAGTCAGGGAAGGATAGTGAGAAAGCAAAAATATATATATTTCTTTGTGCTTTAAATTGTTTTGAAGCCAGATGTCTTAGTGTGAAGCTGTACTTTTTAATCCCTTATAAACCCAGAAGAAAACAAAAGCTAGGAACAGGTTGATTAATGCCATATGGTATAAGATTACACTGCATAATGTTTGTTAGTACAATTTACTATTCTACATTAGTTGGACAAGACAATGTTTTTTGAGGAGCTGATTATACATTTTGACTCATTGATTCATTTGGGGAATGACGCTTAAGAAATGAACTCAAAAAGGGAAAAATAGCTATTTGTATAAAGTAGCTATTTTTTAATAACAGAAGAAAAATATTAGAAATCTGCTTGTATAAGAGTTCAAGGATATTTAAATATCTTAAATAAAAGAAATGTATTATTGCCACAAAAACATCAGTTTATAGTTTGGTCATTATATGGACATCAGTAAATTCAGGTTAGGAAAAAAGATCACAAAACTAATATGTATAGATTGGTGGCATTTTGCCAAAACATATTTGTACAATATGGGGCCACAGTCTTAAGAATAGGAGATGCGATGAGGTTAAGAGGAGTTGGGGGTCTATGCTGAATGGTTTAATTTTGACAAGGATCATCCGCTTTTCTTTTTATGATCTCCCCTCGACTGAGGGGTTAGAAGCCTGAGAGTCCTCTGATGAGAGGCTTCTTTATAAGATTTGAAAAAAAGAAGAGAAGCAGAGGCCACTACGTCAGCGGCAGGAAGGTGTGTGGGTTTTGCCGGACAGCAGATGCGAGGTGTTTCAGCAGCTCCCAGGCCTTCTCCTGGGCAGTGTCCAGTTCGGTGAGGCAGGCAGCCAAGACAGTGGCAGCTTCCTACAGTTCCAGCAAGTTCCTCCCTACTTTTCTTAAAAAATTAAAAAAAAAAAATTTTAATTAAAAAAATTTATTTATTTAAATTCAAGTTCGTTAACATACAGTGTAGCGTTGGTTTCAGGCGTAGAACCTGGCACTTCATCTCTTACATACGACACCCAGCGCTCATCCCAACAAGTGTCCTCCTTACTGCCCGTCCCCCATCAAGCCCGTCCCCCAGCCACCTCCCCTCCAGCAACCCTCAGTTTGTTCTCTGTGTTTGTGAGTCTCTTCTGCTTGCCTTACTCTCTGTTTTTATCTTATTTTTCCTTCCCTTCAGTTCCCCATTTCTTAAAAGCTAGGGGCAGCTTTTCGTGACCTGCATTCGCAAGCTCCTCCAGTGATTTTGTAAGCATCTCATTTTCAGAATTAAGTCTTTTTCTTCTTGGAATACCTAGTTTCTAATTTCCACACCAAACCGGTCTTTATAATTGCTATGTTTGCTCTCCATGATAAAATTGATTAAACAGTTGAAATATATGTTTAGCCATTACCTTATTATGTCCGTCAAGGTTAAATACTATGTATTCCCACACGGATAAACTGTACAATACGTCTCCAGCACATGCTCCTTACACAAAATGACAGGAATGGATCCACAGATGTCATAAAAGTAAAAAAATGGAAAGAAGATCTTATCGCTTCTAAATACTTATTGTTTAGCTTAAAAATACGATTGTGTGTGTGTTTTATAGGAGATTATATAGATCAGTTTACAAATGGATATGAAAATTTTCTCTTTCTATCAAATGAGTAAGTCAAGATTGGGACTATTTATTTACTTGACTAAATATAATCAACATTACTTTGACATAAAAAAGATGCTCAGGCTCCGTACTAGCATGCACAGTTACCAAAAGAACATAGTATATATATGTATATACATCATTTGCGTGTATATGTACACATATATCAAATATACATATGTGTGTGATTTTGTTCTTGTAGAGATATGGAAATGTAATTGAAACAATACCCTCTGGCAGCTTTAAACTTCACATCTTTTCCTTTGTTTCCTCAAAGCCATTTCATTTTACCACAGGAAAAACATGAAACACGGAGTCCGACCAAGCTGGAACGCTGCCCACCAGATGCAGGAGACTCCTCGCCTGGGCTGCTGTCTCAAAGGGCACCAGGGGTACGGCAGACTGTTTCCAAAAGTGGCCACAATAACTCCTGTCTTCTCGGCATGCACTCCCCTTTATCATGTGACTTTGTAATAATTCCCATCATGATACGGACTCTATTTCTCCATTCCTTGAATCTAGGCTTGACCATGTGACTTGCTGTAACTAGTGGTGTATTAGAAGGCATGATGGAAACAGAACGCTAAGATGTACTTCCATACTGGCCTTATCCTCTCTGGCTGCTCCTGGAGCCCTGAGGACCCTACTATGTGAACAAGCCTCAGCTGGCCTGCTGAAGATGTGTGGCCCAATGACACACATTGTCCCACCGACAGTCCAGCCCCAGACGTGAGTGAGGCCACCGTAGGCTGACCAGACTCCAGTCAACCCCCCAGCTAACCGCAGCTGTATGCGTAAGCCCAGGTGAGGCCACCAGAAGAACTGACCAGCCGATCTCAGGCCAAACTGCTGACCCACGGAATCATAAGCTAGTAAGTGATTATTGTTTGAAGCTGTTAAGTTTTGGAGTGCTAAGAATTGGGCCAAGTATAAAGTTGTGAGCCTGGGCCAGAGCTGGAGCCCCCATTCCGTACTCTCACTCTACCAAGTAAAATAAAAACAAAACAAAACGCCAGGATGAAGGTAGCCAACTACATAAATTTATGACTTCTGCCTTAGAGGAAGGTAAATAAGACAAACACTGTTGAAAACTCTTTTTTTTCTGTTCTAATTAGAAAATTCTGACAAATGAGTAGCTCGTCACCCAGTTACCATCAAAACTCAATGAAGTGAAAATGATTTTGATTCATTGAGAAATTTAAGGAAATTGAAATGAACCAGAGTCTGCATTCTTTCTTCAAGATTGCCACAGGAAATATGTGTGTGTGTGTGTGTGTGTGTGTGTGTGTGTGTATGAATGAAATATTATTCAGCCATGAAAAAGAATGAAATCTTTCCATTTGCCATGACATGGATGGAGCTAGTGTGTATTACGCTAAGCAAAATAAGTCAGTT
Organism: Suricata suricatta; assembly: GCF_006229205.1. Classification (NCBI taxonomy): domain Eukaryota; kingdom Metazoa; phylum Chordata; class Mammalia; order Carnivora; family Herpestidae; genus Suricata; species Suricata suricatta. The sequence continues at coordinate 12,590,545 of NC_043717.1, forward strand.
AGAGAAAGAAAAATACCATATTATTTCACTCATGGGTGGAATTTAGGAAACAAAACAGATGAACATCATGTAAGAAGAAAATAAGAGAGAAGAGAGAGAGAGAGAGAGAGAGAGAGAGAGAGAGAGAGAAAGGGAGAGACGCAAACCATAAGAGACTCTTAACAATGGAGAACAAACTGAGAGCTGCTGGAGGGGAAGTGGGTGGGGGATGGGCTACGTGACTCCTTAGTATTAAGAAGGGCTCTTAGGATGAGAACTGAGTGTTATATGTAAGAGATGTGTCACTAAATTTTACTCCTGAAATCAATATTATACTATATGTTAACTAACTAGAATTTAAATAAAAATTTGAAACATTAAAAAAAATATTCACGTCTTTAAGGATTCTCCTCATAAAGGAACTTCACAATGTATTGAATAACTGGAGACAAGATTAGGCATGGATGTTGGCAGTGATGAAATGGGAAAATGGAAATATATTGCCTGTGACATTGCTTGTATTCTTGCCTGGAATTCTGATCTAGCTCTTGTATAAATATTTAATTCTTACTATGCTTGTATTTTTTTTTCTCCTAAGGAAATTGTGGGTTCCTTGAGGTTAGCAAACTCAGTTTTTGCTTCTCCGAATCCTTCATATTGCTGAGCACAGTGTAAGCTGGATGGTAAGCTCTGTAAAGACAGGTAATATATCTGTCTCGTTTACTATAATATCCTTAGTACCTAGTAGAGTATTTGGCACATAGTAGGTACTCAATAAATATTAAATGAATGGGTGAATAAATGTGGCATCAGATATCTTATAACAGCTGTTGAATGAAAGACTGAACTGATGAATAAATGTCTGAGAGTGAATAAAGTCTTGAAATCTGGCACCAGTACGCTTGAAAAGCCTAGGGTTATGCACACGATTGGAGTACAGCCCTCAGCAAGAAATGCTGCTAAAAGCGTGCCTCTGTTTTCATCTTTCAGTTAAAGAAGCAGATGATTTCTGCTACCTTGGTTTTCACTGCTTACTGAGTCTGATTCACCTGGTTATTAAAAATTGCTTCATTCATTTTCAATTCATTTCACTCCTTTGCTCAGCTTCTCTGCTTTAGGGTTTCGTTTCCCACTAATGGGGCTTGCTGTCTCTGGGCTCAATGTGACACTACTCTGAAGACCTTGGAACGGTTTCCATGGTTACTTCTTCTGGAATTGTCTCTTTGGAAACCTTGTGTTCGTTCCTTACCTTTAACTTCCATCTCAGAAATTTAAATACACACCTTAGGGTTCTCAAGAGTGTTAACACTCTCCCTAGAAACACTTCAAACCACAGAGGAGAGAAATCAAGGACTTCACATTGCTTTTGTTCTGTTATGTTTGGCATGGGGGTAGATGCTTTGATGCTGAATCCTCCTGAAGCCCAGAGATTCAGAGATTTCCACCAAAATAAAAAGAGAAAGATTTCCCAGTTTGCCAAAGGCACGGTCTCATCCCAGTGGATCCATACCATTAAAATGAGCAATGCCACCATCACCAAATCCTTTTCTTCCTTCTTTTCTTTTTCTTATTTTTTAAAAAAACGTCTCCATGATAAACTTATTGCTGATGTGTCTTGCCTTGCAGTACCTGACATGTATTAGTGACCAAGAAGAAAATCAGAAAGGAGTAAGGCTAGTGAGATTGGGAGGTCTAGACAATTGATTTTCTTTTAGAGGAACTTCAAAAACTCAACTGATTGCTGATTGAAATTTTACTTTCTAAAATCTTTCACCCTTTCTTCTTCTGGGATTATTGTCTACGATCTAAACAGCAAGAGACTTCTAGGGAATCGAGTTCTGAATGAGACTCATGTTGGGTACACCTGGGATACACCTGTGGATCCCAATGGACTTAAAATAAATTTATGAGCTACGCAGCCAGTAATACAGAAACACCCCCAGCGAGCACCTCCTCTTTTATGTCTCCCTTCCCCTCTGCCTATCTTTCCAATATTGTCTCTATGCCCTCATCTTCCCCCATGCAAGCCCTCATTCTTTCTTCAAATAGCTCCCAGCAGAGTCTCTTTCAAGCTTCCAAAGGCCCAGACATCAAAATAAGAAGAAGCCATTCCTGGCTCTTTCCCATGCAGTTCAGTGCACTCAGCTGTGCTTTAGATCCTGTGCTCCATGCATTTGTATCCCAGAGGCGTGCTGGGCTCTGGGAAGAGCATAAGGCAGCCAGGCCTTGTTCCTGGACTTCTCACTTCTATCTAAAGTGCAGGAGGTTGCATTTGAGCTCCTTGTGAAGTTTTCTGCATTCACAGATCCTCACACTGTGACCAGTCCTCATCTGAGGCCTGTCTGGGTACCTCGAGCCCATCCCTGGACACTCGGGAGCCCTGAGAGTGTCAGCAGCAGCAATGGGGTTGGAATCTGGTAGCATCCTAACAGGCAGTACAGTGTAGTTGCCACAAATGTGGAGCCTGGAGCCAGACTATGTGGGTTCCCATTCTTGCATCACCACTTTCTAAGTAAGTAATCTTGGGCAAGTTGCTTAGCCTCTTCGTGTCTTTGTTTCCTTGAAATCTGTGAAGTGGGGATGCTGATACTGTGGTGCCTAGCTGTTCCGAGTGTTCTGGTCCAACTAGTTAACCAGGCAAAGTACTTAGAATAGTGTGTGCACACAGTAAGCACCCAAAAGTGTTGTCTATTATTATTTCCACATCAAGACTTCTTTTCTTAGTGGGGTGAGTACTGGCTCAACTCCTGGTTGTCCCACTTTGGGTCAGTGTAATCTTAGAGCAACTCACGTAACCTATATGAGCCTCAGTTTTGCAGAATAGTTAGGAAGATTAAATGGCTTATTGGACACACAACCACCTAAAAATAATAATGATAAAATGATTTTCTTTCTGGCTGTTAATGATCAGGTCTGGGGGATAGTTGACATCTCTACTATCTCTCTACTTCTCTCTCTCATATTTTTCTCTTTCATTCATTTTTTTATTCCCTTTTTCCTTCTCTGACACTCAATTTCTGATGTTCTCATCTCCTCCCTAATCTCCTGTAACTCTCATTTTGTTGGATCATGCCAAGTCTGGGAAGAAAACAGGGGCCGGAATAACCCTTAAACACCTTTATTTTTCCATCTTATTCATTCTTTTTTCTTTCCATAATATTTTATTGTCAAATTGGTTTCCACACAACACCCAGCGCTCTTCCCCACAAGTGCCCTCCTCTGTCACCACCACCTTTTCTCCCTCCCCCCCTTTCCCTTCAACCCTCGGTTC
>NC_043717.1:12593894-12676525 GCF_006229205.1 Suricata suricatta
TTTCGCTTAGCATGACACCCTCAAGGTCCAGCCACTTTCCTACAAATGGCCATATTTCATTCTTCCTCATTGCCATGTAATACTCCACTGTGTGTGTATATATATATATATATATACACACATCTTCTTGATCCACTCGTCAGGTGATGGACATTTAGGCTCCTTCCATGTTTTGGCTATTGTTGACAGTGCCGCTATGAACATTGGGGTACATGTGCTCCTATGCATCAGCATTTATGTATCTCTTGGGTAAATCCCTAGCAGTGCTATTGCTGGGTCATAGGGGAGTTCTATGGATAGTTTTTTGAGGAACCTCCACACTGTTTTCCAGAGCGGCTGCACCAGTTTACATTCCCACCAGCAGTGTAAGAGGGTGCCCGTCTCTCCACACCCTCGCCTGCATCTATAGTCTTTTGATTTATTCATTTTAGCGACTCTGACTGGTGTGAAGTGGTATCTCAGTGTGGTTTTGATTTGAATTTCTCTGATGATGAGCGACACTGAGCATTGTTTCATGTGCCTGTCGGCCATCTGGATGTCCTCTTTGGAGAAGTGTCTGTTCATGTCTTTTGCCCATTTCTTCACTGGGTTATTTGTTTTGTGGGTAAACACCTTTTTCTAACTTCCACCTTATAGGCCCTCCCTTGGTGGGAAATAGGGCGGCTGAAGTAAGGATCCCAAGGATCCCAGTAGGTTTCTTCTTTCTAGGGCCCAGATAAGTCCAGGTAGGCCAGGGTCAGTGAAGACCCAGTCTAGGAATCCTGTTTCCTCTCTGCTCACTGGGCCCCCACCTGCTCAGATTGGCTCCCTAACCACTGCCTTAGGGGCCTGCATATGGTCTGCAGCTCTTACAGCAGCTCTGTCCCCCTACCCTGCCATTTCCACCATGCACATCTACAACCGACACTGCTGCTTGGGAAGAACAGCTATTTCCTTCCCTCCTGTATCAGTTAGGTTTTTCTGCCTAACAAAACATCCTCAAATTTAGTGGCTTAAAACAATATGCTATTTACTTAGCTTATGAGGTTGGTAGTTTGGGCTGGGCTCGGCTAGGTGATTCTATTTCTTTCTCAGTAGGACTCGCTTATGCACCTACAGTCAGCTGCCACCCATATACATGCTTCTGAGGACCGGCTTTCTATAGGCTGAAGTGAGGTGGATGACTCGATTTTGTTTCTCCTCACTCATCAGATTAGCCCAGGCTTCATCATATGGAAGTTATGGCAGGGACTCTAGTGACAGTAAAAGATGGAAATCCCCAATTTTGAATATTTTTCAAATCTCTGCTTCTGTCACAGTCACTATTGCTCCTTGGGCCAAAGCAAGTCACATGGCCAGCCCTCAGAGTCAGGATGGGAGGTGACTATCCAAGAGCTGGATTAGGAGACATGTAAAAAAATCAGATGTCATTACTATAGTGATCACCACATCTCCTTAGAATGTGGAGCATGGCAAATATATCCAAAGTTCTCTTTGCATATTTTTTCCCAAAGGGCCTTAAGGCCCTCATGAAAATAAGGACATCTGGTGTGACATCTGAGAATTCACAAACTGGATATAAACACTAGTTCCTCAAAATATTATGTTAACCCTTTGTCAGATTGTCTTCAAATATAAGCATATGGTTCTTTAAGAAAATCCTGACTTTGAAGACACCTACATTAGCAATGACTCTTAACTCCTTTTTTTTTGAGGTAGGAGGGTAGTTACAACTCCTTTTAGAAGCCCATAGAAGCTTTAAATCTCTTCAGAGAAATTCACATTTACACATAGACACAGAATGTTGCGTATGCTTTCACGGGATTCACCTATTTCATGAAGTCAAATCCCAAGTTAAAGAACCTTTCATCACAGGGAGAATATACTTTTATAAAAGAGTCTCTCTGAACCCAAAAGGATTTGCCATGGACTTGGTTATTTAAAGGAAATCGTATTGTTTAAAGTGATTCGCAAGTTACCACTACCTCAGGTTTATCCAGATTGCTTCCCAAAACATTATTCAATTTAGTTAGCTTGCTCTTCAATGTAGGAAAAATTCAATTTCCACCCAACTTTTCAAGAGTTGCATTAATTAAAGGCCAGATGGACTCATTTAGATGTGCTACTCTGTCTGTTCAGGTTGATTCTTACAGACATTACGTACATAATGGTGCTATGTTAGAAAATGTGGCCAAGCCCAGTGAAAATATATGGGCCATTAAGAACATTTGTGAACAGATCATCTGTGCGTTAAAATCATTCTCTTGTAATGATTTTCTAAAAACCAAGTTCTAAAGTCTGAAGACTTTATCGTATCATTTCAGGGTGCTTTTGGTTTCATGTGACATATGACTCAACTAAAATGGGCTTAAACAATCAAATAGGTTTGCTCTCAGGTTGGTGGAGCCAGTGGTTCAATGACATGGTGGCCCTAGTTTCACTTCTGTAACATTCTCTTGTATTTCCCTCATGGTTCCAAGAGGATTGTGGCAATTTTGGGTGTTACGCACAGGTGGCAATGGCCTGAAGCATAAGCAAGAAAGATCCCTTTGTATGAGCAGGTCAAACCTTCCCAGAGACCTAAATCAGGTATTCCCTAGGTCTCACAGGCCAGGACCTAACCTGACAATGTCTGAACTGGTCGCTTGCAAGGGAGAGGCTAGTGTCCTGATTGGCTTAGACCAAAAAATATTACTCCTTTGGTCTTTATCTTCTCTGAAAAACATGGCTTCTTCTTGAATGATAAAAATTTTAAAAAATCAGTGTGTTCTTAGAAGAAGATGACGAGACTTAAATGGCCATTGGCTGGGCAATACACAATATCTTCTTCAGTGCTCTTTTCCCTAATACACATTTTGAAAGGGTAACCTTGCTCCTTTTATGGAGGAAGAGAGAAGTAAATGCTTTCGCTAACATAAGTCATAGGAGAAGGAGTTTCTGAGATATCACAAAGGCTGCCTGTGGAACATTTGGGAAAAAGGGGGATGGTTGCCAGAAAGGGGGAGACAAAGAGTAACAGCTCAAACATGAGGGACTTGGGCACAAGACAGTTTGTAGAAGAGGGTAGTGATATAGGCTAGGAGGAAGGGTGAATGCAGTGCAGAAAGGGATTTAACATGAAGCATAAGGAATAAATACGAACATGATTACAGAGGAGGAAAATGGCAAGTGTCCCACATGCTGTACTCAGCAAGATGGCAGAAGAAAGACTTCGGAGGGGCGTGGGGGTGACGAAGGGGAGAGTGGGGCCTACATATGGAGCAGATCCCCTGGGCCTGGCACGGGCTGGCTACATCGAGCAGATGCTGGGATGCCCTGCTCATGGTCCATGGTCCTTTCAGGATTCTCTAGCCTATCTCCAACGGCCAGTGTCTGCATGTACATGCCCAAGGGCTCACTCCTCCCCGCTCCTGCTCTGATGACTGTGGACGTAGAGGAGAGTCAACACCCTCCTGGAGTAGCCCTAAACTCATGGCTCCCAGGAATTGCTATATAAATATCCCAGTTCCCTCAGCCTTTGTTTGGGATACCTCTGGGCTGAGGGCTTTAAGCTTTCCCAGAGTGTTCTTGCAGGATGAGGTGCCAGTCGCCCATTATGACAGTCAACTTAACAGTGCCCCCTTTATTGGCTGTCCTTCCTTCCCTGCTTCACTTCTCCTGCCTCCCTACAAGTCTTGTCTGCACCTCCCAAATAAACTAGTTGCACCCACCAAAGCCTAGTACCATGGTCTGCTTCATATACATTCTCTTGTCCAATCAGTACAACAACCCTCAGGGTTGTAGGTATGAGCCGCAATTGATAGATGAGGCAACAGACTTAGGCAGGTCAAGTGATCTTCTCATGTTTGTTCAGCTGTTAAATAGCACAGCTCAGATTGAAATCTGGGTCCATCAGGTGAAAGCCTATGCTCTTTCCCTAGTAACAATTTGTATCTTAGCTAATGCAAACACTGGAGGGCCTAGGTCAAGCCAGACTGTGGGGCAGCTGCAGCGCACGTCCGCAGCCTACCCTGGGTGGCAGCTGGTTGCTTTAAAAGGATTTCCAATGATCAGCCCTTTACAGGCTAAAGCCTGAGAAGCTGATGCAACATACCTGCCTGTGAGCATGGTGAAATGAAGAAGATCAAAGATCATAATCATCCATGGTGGATCAGGGGGTCCATAGAAAACATGGACGCTGGCTTCATGTTACAGTCTAAACCAGAACTGATATGAGAACTCAAGGTCTGACTGACCAGCCTGGAGCTCTGAACTACATGGAAAAACTTTCCAGGAAAGAACTTGACAAGTGACATACTTCATACATGACTGAGCTGTTGGGTTAGTATGATGGACAGGTTGGTAGATGGATTTTAGAGTCAGACATGCCTGGACTAGAGTCTTATTCTACCACTTTCTAAGTTTTTGGTATGCTAGCAGCTTCCTACCTCAAGAGCCGACTGTCCATTTCTTTCCTGTGGAGCATTCTCTGCCACAAGTAGGTGTAAGTCAGAATTGTGGGTCAGTTGACATCCCTAGGGGGAAGCCTCAACCAGTGAGGAATAGGAGTCAATATAAATACTGCAATCTGTCCATCTTCTAGGGGGATGATTCTGAGGCATGTTCCACATAATGTATCGAAGGATCCACAGCACAGTTGAGCCTCAGTTGCCCAGAGCTGTAACCCATTCCTTAACAAGCTCATTTATTTGGTTTGTCCTTTCCCTGTGTCACTATGGCCAAGTTGCTTAATTTTCTTAAGCCTGTGAAATTAGGATCACATCCTCATCATAGGGTCGTTATGAAGATTAAATGAGCTCCTGGGGCATGGGGTGTTGTATGTAAGTGATGAATCACTAAACTCTCCCACTGAAACTAATATGACACCATATGTCAACGAACTTGAATTTAAATAAAAACTTGAAACTACAAAAAATATAATTGTAAATATAAAAAAGTAAATGTGGTACACCTGGCTGGCTCAGTCAGTGGAGCATGCGACTCTTCATCTCAGGGTTGTGAGTTTGAGTCCCATGTTGGGCATGGAGCCTACTTAATTAAAATTTTTTAAAGAAAATAAACGAGGTTGTATGTGGAGAGTGGTCTATATATAATAAGCGTTCAATAAGAACATGGTGGGGTGTTAAATTACTGATCCCTTCTTTTCAGACTTTAGGCTCCATCCCTGCCATTCCAGTTCCTCCACTAGGTGGCAGAAAATCAACATTCATCATCCTTAGAAGGTGCGCCTCTTAGAGTAAGTAAAATAAGTAAGTTAGAGACCCCGAGGGACTAAGTTCGGTGTGACATGAGAAGGGCAAGCCTATGATTAAAACCCAATCCAAATAAAGAAAGCAGTCCCTGAAATTCCAGCCTCAGTCAGATTGGTGTCTGATTCACGGCTTTGAAAGGTAGAGACTGTTGGATGAATTCCCAAAGCTACATGGGGAACCTGTATGAGAGAAGAAGGTGGAGTCTGTTTGCAAGAAATTACTGGGTGCTATTTTCCCATGCCTGGGGTAATCCTAAGTCATGGGAGATGACTGGGAGGTGGAGGAATGGCAAGGAGCCAGGGAAAAACCAAACAATCACCAGAGCAACGTAGATCTTGATAAGAGCATGATCGTCTAGTCAGCTTTGGGACAAAATCTTTAGAATTATTTGGGGTCTTTTTGATGAGATATTTGTATCATTAGACAAACCATACCAGCTAAGGATGAACTAACTCCCTGGTTAAAAGATGGGGAGAACAGGGCATTTATCTCCTGACTTCAATCCCTCATTGGTCAAGGGTTTACACTGGGGCATTAACTCCACCATGGTTACAAGGGCTTAAAGTGCAGGCAATTGAAATAAGGAGCTATTGACACATTAGAAACTGTCTACCGTATCTGTTGATGAACTCAGGTGGGTAGATGAGCTACAGCGTGGGGGCATCAGCAATGACCGCTACCGCCGAGCTTCTCGGACTTTAGTGTGTATACACACCACCTGGGGGTCTTGCTAAAATGCAGATTCTGATCCTGCAGGTCTTGGGTGGTGCCTGAGGTCTGCATTTTTAACAAGCTCCTAGATGATGTTGATGCTGCTGGTCCACAAACCACATCTTGAGAAGCAAAGACTATACTCTTTTTTAAACCAGTCCTGCCGTTCCTTTCATCGTCCCACAACCTATACCCCAAGCCCGCGCCGGAGGCCCCGGGGTCCCTGAGCTTTGGTCTTCCCCTCTGTGGGCCTCAATGACTTCATCTTCAAAATGAGGGAGGGCATGGGGGTTGGATTAGATGAACTAACTGAGGTGGTGGATGGGCGGAGGAGAGAAGGGAGAAGCTTTTAAAATAGCATTTTTTTTTTAGAGAGACAGAGTGAGCAAGGGAGAGGGGCAGAGGGAGGGAGGGGGAGAGAGAGAGAAAGAGAGAGAGAATATTAAGCAGGCTCTGTGCTCAGTGCAGAACTCGACCTGGGGCGTGATGCCATAACCCTGGGCTCATGACCCTGAGCTGAAATCAAGAGTCAGATGTTCAACTGCCTGAGCCACCTAGGCGCCCCTCACAGAACTTTAATATTTAGAAAACATTGAGTTTTTTTTAAAAAATGAAACTACAAAAAAGGAAAATAGGAAGAAACGTGGGCCAGCCAAGACCCCCAGAAGCCAATTCTGTGTTCCTAAAAGATTCTCATCTCCTGAGAGTGAGATGTAATACTGTAGTCTTCTGAGGGATGGCCTAGAGATTTTTGTTTTTATATAAAGAGGGATATTGGGGCATATTGATTCTAATAGGCTAAGAAAAGACTGCATTCGATGATCTGTGTGACCTCAGTCCAGTCCATTATCTTTCCACTGAATTTTCTATAAATCTATTATAATATCATATTGCGGATGTATGTCTGTCTTCCCTACTGGTCGGGAGGCTTCTCTGGTCAGGGATTCATCTCTTTCTCTATCACCTGCTCTAGTGCCTAACACACAGTAGATGCTTAGTAATCCTTGAATGAGTGAGTAAATGAATCAATGAAACTATGGCTTTCTTCCAGGTCTAAAACAAACTGTATCATCATTAAATTGAATCACATACTGGCTTTTCGGAAAGGGTCTTTTAAAATATTTTTTTAACCTATGTGGTACCCACTCCTTTGAAGTTTTATTGTAACAGAATTCTAGCCACACACAACCCCCCCCCATGTCCAGTATTTAATAATCCTGTGAGTTAATGTGAGCTGCTTGAAAACAAATACCATCTAGTGACATCCCAGTGACAATTTGTTTGGCTGGAGAATTGTTTGAAAATGGCGTTTTGGAGCAAGAAACATCTGCCTCGGTTTGCTGTGGAAGGGGAGTCTGCGGAGTACATGTGGACGGGCTCGGCCTGATTGAGCTTGCAAGCAGAGGCACAGGCACCACTAATTACATGTCTTGCATTATGGGTTGGAAATAGATACACAGAGCAAATGCTGTGGCCCACAGAGCCTCAAAAAGCAATGAAAGCAACATAGACTTCAAGTCCAGTTTCAAAATTCCCAGCATTGCAGAGCAAAGCCAGCCGTACAATTTATCCTCCTTTTCATGTGGCACTTAAGACACAAGAATGAACCAACAGAAGAACTGGAAATCTCCCTGAAAATTCAGGGGGAAAAACAACAACCCCACAGTGGCAAAAAGGATATCGCAAGTGACAGTGTTAACACGTGATTTTCACTGGAGGTATTAATTACTAACTCCCTGGGGCCCTTGATGGCCTTGAAACAAGCCAGCACCATTACTGGACTTACACAAACTTGCTTGCACTCAGTTAAAAATTGTTCTTTTCCAGGTAGGTTTTAGTTGTAAAGTACCCAAAGATAACTTCCTAAAAAAGAGGCGAGTACTAGAAATAGCAAGCAGGATGAGAGGCCCAGGTGGGCAGTGAGTGGGAGCGATGAGGAGCCCTACCCTTACATTCAAAAGATGAAGTCTCTGATTATAGGACAGTGAGACTATCTTAGCAGCAACTCATTAAGATAAAATCTGGTGGAGTCTGGGCAACGGCAAGCTCAGCAAGAACCGTCGGTGGGAGGCAGGCTCTCTCAGTGGCACAGATAGTCGGACAACACGTTCCAGCTTCCAGCAGGTGTGGCCATGGGACTGAGTCCTCGCCAACAGAATGTGCGATGATGCTGTTTCCTGCTTGGCCCACACATGATCTTCCATCTTCTTTCCCCTTCTAGCTTGACAGAGGCAGAAAGGGCGACTTTGGAAGCTGTGTGTTGAATATAGCAGAACCGCGAGATGGAAGAGGCACGAGACACCACTGCCTGCAGGAGAGCCACCTGTCAACTGGGATGGTGTGTGAGTGAGAAATAAGCCTTTAGTGTGCAAAGGCAAGATGATATTTGGGTTTATTTGTTATAATCGCTTTCATGACCTCAATTAAATATTTAGTCATTGGCTACAATAACAGAGGGATTATAGGAAGAACAAAGGAGGTTACAGTTGTGCTGCTCTTTCCTGGACATTAGCCTGTATATAAAGGAAAGACAAGAGTGTGGAGGAGGTGGGAATTGATGTGTTGAGGAGGATGAAGGCGAGGGGGTTCGGTCTAAATAAAACTTTGGCATGGAGTAAGAATGTACAATATCCACCTTTAAAGTTTTGAAAGGGAAGGTTTAGACTTCTGCTGTGGAGTTCCAGAGAGCAAAGCTGGGAGCAGGGTTTGAGCTCAATATAAAGAACTTTCTAATCATTAGCACTGCCTCAAAGTGGGATGGCCTTTCTTATCAGGTTAAAGCCTTTTCTCCATCTTTAGTGGATGCTGTTCATTGACCACTCACATCAGTTCTTCTTCCTCTCCTCCCCTGCTTTTGACCCCAATTTTGTTGAAGTATTACCGTCATGTGATTCTGGGAAAGGGACCTCAGCCCCAGGGATGGGTGTGCATTAGTCCAAGCCATTTAGCACTTAGCATTCTCGTGGTAGCTCTTTGTGCTCCAGAGGCTGGTACATAGCCTGAGATGGCCCAACCAGAATTAAAGGAAGCTCTTGTCTTACCTGGTTGGGGAAGAGATTTTCCCTCGCTCCTATTGGACGTGCATCAGGACTCATTAGTCTCCATGCTCACCGGCAGTCATCTTGTGGACATGAGGGAAACCAGCCTTAAGGTGAGATCACCACTGTGGACTGTAGAGCAAAGAGATGGGAAACTGTCCATTAAACTGATCAACCTGTGCCTGATGGACTCCTTTACCTCTGGATTTCACTTTCAGTTGGGGTTTTTATTATGTTGAGCTTAAAACATCCTAGTTGATACACTACTCCTAAGGAGGTTTGGGAATACAGGCTGAATGCTGCCTTGTTATCAGGGACGCCAGAGGGAAATTCTAGACCTGGCAGCAGGTGGACTTCTCGGGGCAATGTTTGGCCTGAAGAGTTATAAACTCTGGTGGAGGAGGTACAGCCAACTTCATAAAAATTAAAATGGAGGTTTCCTTACAAGTGTCTGGAAATACATTTTGTAACAGACTTATGTTGGCTTTTGGCTATCACATATCTTTACCCACTTACCCCTGTTGGTCCCCATCTCTCTATGTAGGAGGTCTCCCATACCAAAAACAACGTTTTGTCCATAGAAAATGCAGACTCCCTCTTGCAGAGTGTAGAATCATTGATTGGAAGCTTCTGCCTACCAGGAACTATATTTCCATGGTTCCTTACATGGAGTTGAGGCCACAGGACTGGTTCTTGCCCATGGAACAAGAGCAGGTGTCGTGTGCATCATGCCTGGGTCAGGAAGCTCAAGCAGTGGATATACCTTTATTTATTTATCCCTCCTCCAGCTGAATGGGCAGGACTCCAAGGCCCAGGAGGAGGGTGGGGCCACAGTATGGAAGGAGCCTGAAGTTGTGAACCATCCTGTGGAAGGCTGACTGCCAACTGAGACTATCTGTGTTGGCCAGTTACACGCCTGAGGAATACACTTCTGTTGTGTTAAGCCATCAAACCTTGGGCTTGTTGCCACAATTAATGTTGCCTTAATTAATACATTCCCGTCGTGCATGCTCTTAGTAGAAGGGCAGCAGCCATTGCAGCCTCCTGCTGACGTTCCCACTATGGAAGGCAAAAGGGTCCAGTTGGCCCTTCTTTCTGCCACTGGAACAGCCAAGGGCTAGATGGTCAATTAAACTCTAGCTCCTAGGAGACTGGATCTTAAATAAGGGGCACAGAGACAAAGGGAAAGTTTACAATCCGGTGTGTAGCAGGGTAGCAGAAACTCGAGGAAAGTGCTATGCCCAGCAGTTGGGCTTTGGCTGTGGTTTCTGCGACTTCAGTAGCACCCTTGGGTCCTGCTGGTTGTCCCAAGCCTTCTCCTCCAGATTCTTACTGATTGTGTTAAGCCCTTGTTAGCTCACTAGTTAATTTCCCCTATGTGCTTAAGATAATCAGAGGGTTTTTTCTTGCTCAGATTCATATGGTGTTGGGTTTAATTTTTTTCATAGAAGAGGCCCATTTCAAACTCATGCATTTTGTTTTGCCTTGCCTTTTATAAATGAGGTCATTCCCTTACCAAATTCTGTACTTATTCAGTATTTGACTCTGCTGTACCGTCTTAGATTCATGACCTAACAGGAGCTGAGATGAGAGACCCACTCAGTGTCCTCCCTTTGTTGACTGCCTTTCCAGAAAATCAAGTCGTTTTTAATTTTTTCCTTTCATCTGTGGTTTGATCTCTCTCCTAGCTTTTGCAAATTATTTCCCTCACTTGTCTTACAGACTGCCCTCGCCTTTTCCTTTTTTGTGGCATTTCTACTTGTTAACCATTTCGAGCGTCAAGTTGTACCATCCCATTAGCAATGTGTAACATTTTGCTGATGGGGGCAGGGCCTGATTGGTGGAGAAAGCAGTGGACTCATTGTCCCAGAGACCTGATTCTGTTACTTCCAAGATAACGTTAACCTTGGGCAAATCACTGAACTTGTCTCTCCCTGTGACTTATTTTGCTAAGTGATTAGAATGAGAGAATACATGAAGCTCTCAGGGTCAGTTCCAATGACAGCAGTTAATTGGAGGCCACCTAGCTAGACAAATACAGCTGGAGGGAAGGTAAGAAAGCAGGAGGGTAGGAAGTCCACAGCCTAGCCTGGAAGTCAGTGTGGGAGAGCCAGCAGTCCGGGGAGAGCTACCAGCCGCTGATAGGCACGACCCGATTACTGTTTGCTTTTCAGCCAGCGTTATACTTTTGGTTCATCCTCAAATACAGTCCTTGAAGGGAATCCAACTAGAGCAGTGGCCCTGCTTCTGTATTTAATCCAGTCCTCACACACTGTGAACACAAGACCAGTTTGATACTCCACAGCAGCCTTTTACAGTAGTTCAATTTCTCAATGAGCAGTGTTGCTACATTTCTGATCAGCCATTTATGTTTGCAACTGAACTACATTAGAAAGTCCATGTCCACCTTCCATAGACAGTACTGTGGATCGGATCTGGCAACCTCCAACACTGAGCCTCAATTTTCTCATCTGTAAAATGGGGTGGCTAACTAAAATGGGGGGCTCCCAGAGTCCCCCTTCCAGGCCTCTTCCAGCTGTGATGCTGACTGGTGATCTTGTGACCCTTACACTGTCTGCTTAGATTCTAGATGGTGTTAGCTTTCCTTCCCCAAAGCTAAAGAACACTTCTGCCTGGCATTACTTTCTTGTTGAAAACCTCCTCCCTCTCCCTTCACTGGGGTGGAGTTTATTGTCATGGTAACCTGAAGCCCAAAGTTCTGAGGGCAACACCAAGTCCGGCCAAATGGACCTACATACATGGCCACAGAAGGTCAGGACAGAGTATTTCTCTAAACCTGATGATTCACTAAAAGGAAACAAAGTATTTTAGCAACATAATTTTTCACTAACTTCCCCCTTTTTACTTAGCGGTCACTTGACAAAATAAGAGAGGACCAGGGCCAGTTTGGTTCAATTTGCTAATCTTTTTTACTATTCTTACAGATAGATGCATTTATCTTAGGCTATCTTTTGATTTGGGGAAAAATGATCTTCTCTTTTAAACATACTGTGTGCCTGCTTAAACTTGAGCCGGGGGGAAAAGGCAGGGGACAAAGGTTTAAATAACTAATAATATTCAGATAAACATAATCAAATATAACACTCAAACATTCTGAATAGTATCTCCTCCTAGCACACTTACACACACACAGCTGCACACACACACACGTTTAGCTACCTTCCCATACAATCAGCTGTATGTCCCCCTCAGAGTTGGAAAAATGCTGGACTAAGTCTGCCTTTTGGGTTACTCCACAGAGGTCCAGGCCAAATAGAGAAGCGGTTGGTTAAGGACAACGTGGTACCACAGGGGAGGTGGCAAGTTGTTAGAGCACCTGAGCCCGGCAAAGTCATTTCCAGCAGGGCCTACGAGAGCAAGGGGCTTTCGGATGCAGGCATTCTAGCCTGTTAGGTGTCACCATGAAACATTAAGAGCAGCCAGGGCCCCCCGGATGCAGGCAAGCGCTTCATCTGAGACTCAGAATAAAAGCCGTGTTGCCAACTGAGACAAAGTGGAGGACCTACACACACAAGGGACTGTGGCCGGGCTGTCAGGCTGCATTTGTGTCTGCCTGAGCTGTTCTGAAAAGCTCTTCCTTTCCTGAATTGCTGAGACACCCCCCACCCAGACAATGGAGGGATGGAGTGGTGACGCTTGGAGAGCTGTGCTGAGCAACTGATTGGAGATACAGGAGTGGGTCCTTTCATGTTGGCTCTTTTACTGGTAATGACCGCTGACGCCAACCCCAATGGCCTCAGTTTCCGTAGCTAGTAGGATGGGATGATAAAGGGTCTTGGCCATCCCAGAGAGATGGTCCGAGATAGGAAGTCACCTCCCCATCCAAGCCACCATCGTCTCTCTGGGGTTTTAACAGTTGCCTTCCTTGCTTTTGCTCTCCCCCCCCCCCTACAGCTTATTGTTCACCCACACTGAAACCACAGTGATCTGAAAATACAAGTTAAATTGTGTCATTCTTTTTGCTCAAAACCCTCTGATGGCTCCCTAATATTCCTAGGACTGCCCCACACTCCAAATACTTCAAAAACTTCATCTCTTTCACTCTTCCCATCTCTTACTCTGTTGCAGATGTATTGACCTCCTTGCTTGAACATGTCATTTCTGTTCTGCCTCAGAGCTTTTACACTTGCTGTTCCCTCGGCCCGGAATGAGTTTTCATGAGTTACCTGCATTATGACATGTTGCTGCACTCCTTCCGTTCTTCTCTCAGAGGCCGTCTTCCCAACGAGACCTTCCCGTTACAATTGTAACTACTCCGTGTTAGCTGGCTATTGCCAGAATCAGGCTGCATAATGAACCCCCATCAAACTCGGAGGCTCATGTTTCCATGCTCATGGGTTTGCTGAGACCACATTGCTCTAGGATGGGCTTAACTTGTCGGCTTTGCTTTAGGCTGCAGGCGGGGTTTGGGTCTGCGATTTGTGTGCTTGTGTCGAGGCCCAGCATGAAGGATCAGTGGGTCCCCAGGGCGTGCTTTCCTCATGATACTCCGTTAGAGCACAAGAGCCGAGCCAAACAACATAAGCAATTGAAGATCTCTGCTTGCCTTACACTCCACGAACATCCTATTGGTCAAAGGGAATCACGTGACCAAACTCAACCTTAATGAGTCAGTGAAGTACGCTCTGCTCACAGTGGTGAGGGGAGGGGAAGAGAGAGAATATGTGCTGAACAGTCATCTAAACCAGCACACACACGTGTAGATGTCCTGCCCCTGCTTACACCCCCCTATTCTATCGCCTGTGCCTTTTCTCTTAAGAGTTTATCCTCACCATATATAATGACATATTTCACTTGCCTACTTTGTCTCATTGGCTAAAATGGCTGCTCTTTGAGAGCATTGAGTTTTGTTTGTTTTGTTTACTGCTATATCATCAGTACCTTAAACAGTGCCGGGAACATAGTGGATGCTGAGTAAATACTTTTTGAATGACAGAATAAATAAGTTCATCTATTGTTATGTAGACTCATTTAAGGAAGTTCAGAAATGAATTGTAGTTGGTACTCCTGGGTGGCTCAGTCGGTTAAGTGGTTAAGTAACTTCCGCTCAGGTCATGATCTCGCGGTTTGTAAATTCACCCCCAAGTCAGGATCTGTGCTGACAGCTCGGAACTCAACTTGGAGCCTGCTTTGGGTTCTGTGTCTCCCTCTCTCTCTGCCCCTCCCCGGCTCATGCCCTGTCTCTCTCTGTGTCTCAAAAAATGAATAAATGTTAAAAAAATTAATTCTGATAAAAAAAGAAATAACTTGTAGTAGAATTTTACAGCCTATCTCTCTCTCTTTTTTTTTCAAGTCGGCTTCACGCCTCGTGCAGAGCCCAGTGCAGGGCTTGCACTTACAACCTTGAGATCAAGACTTGAGCCAAGATCAAGAGTTGGATACTTAACTGACTGAGCCACCCAGGGGCCCCTGCAACCTTTCAATAGGGACATAATCTCTGCGACAGACTGGCTTTATCACTGTATCGACTGTGTCATTGTGACCACTAGTATCATCAGCACTGGTACCAACACTAGCCCATCCTCATCCTCATCCTCATGATACTGTTGGCACAAACACCACCAATGCCATCATAATCTCTGTCACCATCACAACCACCACCACCATCGTCACCACTGCCATCATATTCCCATTACTGTCACCACCTCTTCCTCATCACCATCAGCATCAGCGTCATCTCTACCACATCGTCACTGTCACCATCCCTCTTATACCATCATCACCTCTGCCACATCACCATGATCACTACCGGCACCATCACTTCCTCTCTCAGGTGCCACACAGCACCACCAACGACGTGGCCGCCATCACCACCTCGCCACTCCCCTCCCCATCATCACCATCACTGTCGCTACCACCACTGTCTCCATCCGATGATGATGATTGACGGTAATACTGATTGCACACAGCTCTCAATGAACTAATCACAGTACAGGAAGCAGAAGAAATTATTGTTTTCTCCTAGCTGCAATGGGAAAACCTCAATCTGAGGAAATTATTTCTCTTAAGAGCCCCAGAGAAAATCTATAGAAATTATTCAATCAATATTTACTACAAATTTAGAAATGCTACCCCGGTCTTTTGGAGGTCTGCAGAAATGATCAGACCTCAAAGTTTGTCTCCTGAGTAGCAGTGAAATGGTCTCTAGTGCTTTTTCCTCTTATCCTCTTGGAGGGAAAGGTTGTTCCTAAGTCATTTCTTTCACCACTTCCTTACAAGTCCATTACTCCTTGTTGCATAATAATAGACCACGTGACTTCATGATTAATCTTTTCCATCCCCGAAACAAAATCTCTTCCTGAATTGCTGCTGCCTCTCTAGTTCTTTGTAAACACTGCTTGACAAAAATGTGTGGGTGCTGGAAGGCCCCCAAATACCAGGGGTAAGATTAAAGTCCATCAAATCTCCACTTCAGATCAATTCTTTCTGCTTACAGAGCAGGGCAGTATAGTCTTTCTTCTACCTCTACTTTTTCTTTTTTTAAACGTTCCTCTTTAAAGCCCGGTTTCACCTTCATTTTTTCTGGCCTGTGACTCTGAAATGACTTGCTAAAGCCTGAGCTTTATTTATTTATGTTTGTCAAAGGCATCAAATGTATTGATTTGAAATACAGAAATATTCAAGAGACTTTGCAGAAAAGGTCTTCCTCATAAAATATTGTACCATGGGTACCAAGAGAAGGATCTGCTGAGGATGGTGTGAAGAAGGAGAATTTTATTTAACTCTTAAAAGCCATTTTTTCTCTGAAGGGAAGAAGTTGCCACTGTTTGGCTTTAGTCCCAACCCTACTATTATGATGAAACACTGAGTACAGTTTATCATATCCTGATGGCAACGCATCTGATTTTGATTCTATCAAATACAAAGAAAAAACTGCATTTCTGGGGAGGGGGGTGGTTGAAAGAGGAATGTTAGAGCCTCCTGAGATGCCTTTCTTTTTTTGTGGGCATAAGAGAATGTTTCACAGGCAGAGGGAAAATAGATGAAAGGCCGCTATTGCCAGTAAAGAGACATTTGTACAGCAATGTCCAGATAATTGTGTGACTGGCGTCCAGCATTTGCTGTGGGCATCTGACGCAACAAGATGGCAGCTAGCTCCAGGGCAGAAATGAAGGGTCTTATTTGACTAGCTGTCAGCTCAAAACCAGTCAGGTCAAATCTGTGTTTGATTGTTCCTGTCATTTTCTTATTCCTCTAACTGAGTCTCATCCCTGGTTGGTTTGGGACTTGTCTAGCCTGGGAAAGCTGCAGGCTGAGCTCTGCTAAGGGGCAGTGGGAGCTGGCTCCTTCGCGGGAATCCGAAAGCATCCCCAGCTGTGAGGAGTTCCAGGTGGGGAAAACCCCACGCTGGGCGACTCTGCCCTCGAGGCTGGGAGAGCAGCTGGTCTGGGCCAGGGGTGCCTCTGCTGAGCTGAGGGTTTTGCCGTGTGAGGCAGGACAGCCTCTCGGCAAGGAGGCTGAGATTGAACTTGGGATGTGCTCAGTTATTAAAAGATATTGGAAGCAGATACTTCCTGTCAAGGGATTCAGTTTCAACTAAACGGTGTTCCGTTTACAGTTACTGTGGACCCAAAGAGGGAACTTTTGTCTGTCTGCATCGTGACAGGACCTCTGAGTAGGATGGATAGGCGTTGGTAGAGGAGTGGGAAGGCGAGTGGCAGGGGAACAGAGTGGTGTCTTGTGAGTGAGGCTGTGGTCCTGTCTCCTTGTCCTCCAGGCGTCTCCGGTGAAAGTTCAGCTCAGGAGTCAATCTGGGCTCCAGCAGGCAGGCAGTGTATTACAGCGAGGCGGGCGAAGGGCCCACGTACAACAGAGATTGGAGTGCTGGCCGCCGTGCTCCCTGGGAAGCAGACTGACAGTCATTTCCAGAGTTTAGTCGGGGTGCTCTCGGCATCAACACCGGTGAAAGAAGAGGGCGCAGCAGGATTCAGGAGGCCATAATTTGAGCTGCAGTGTGGTCCCAACAAAGGCCTCCGTTGATCCTGTGGGGAGCTCTGGAGCTGGGATTGCCTCGCAGAGTTGTCTGGGGTTAGGATTGCCTCGCAGAGTTGTCTGGGGTTAGGATGAGGGCTCAGGTCTTCGTATCTCTGCACCAATGAGCCATTAGACGTGGGTGCCCCCAGTAAGGGGGCGCACCTTTGCTGAGGCAGCTCTCCCCCATCAAGTGGAGAGCACTTGGCTGCCAACAGTTCAGTCCGCCAGGGGAAGGACTACTTCATGCTGAAGGTAGGACTGAGGAGGCACACCATGGTGTCCACTACATTGAAGTAGAAACAAAGCCAGAGAATTTTCTCTAGAAGGGAGCCAGCAACAGATGACCTACTAATTTACTTCTTTTAAGTGTCAATTCCAGCCAATTAAAAAAAAAAAAACAACCTCAAGTATTTACTGTGGTCCTGGAATTGAGGATACACAGATGAACAAGACATTCCTACTTTTGAGGGGCCCATGGTCTGGGGGAAAGACAGAGGTGTCAGAAATTAACCAGTGCTCCCCATGATCGTAGAAGTACTGAGTGGGGAAACTGGGGCACAGAGCAGGCTGTCAGCGTGCCTCATGTGTGATATCCAAGTTTTGTGCACTGTTACCTCCTTAAAGGCCTCACCTCCAGTCATGTGGGAGTGGTGGGCTTTAACGTGTGAATTTGGGGGGTGACATGGTTCAGTCCATAACAGCATCCATCAATGATTCTTGCTTCCAACAACTATTACCATGGTTTTTTGCCAAATGTTGTTTTTCAATTTCCATCATTTCTCTGACACTTACTCATTAGAATTTTGCTGTAAGGAAGAGCTGCTCTTTAACTTATTTATTTATCTGCTTACCTTAATTTAAAGATATTCTATTGCTAAGAAACACTCACCACCATCTAAGCTTTCAGCGAGTTGTAATCAGTGATTATAGATCATCATAACAAATACAATAATAATGAAAAACTTCAAAATATGGCGTGAATTACCGAAATGCAATACAGATGTGAAGTGAGCAAATGCTATTTAAAAAAAGGCGTCAATGGACTTGGTTGACACAGGATTGCTGCAAACTTTCAATTTGTAAAAAAAAAAAAAAAACGCTATAAAATGAGGCATGTCTGTATAGACATTTTTTCCTATGGGTTATAATCCGTTACCATCATTATTTGGTTGATTAAGTTGCCCCAGATTTGACCATAGGGAGCTCCTTTGTGTTGGTTCTGTGTCCTTCCAACATGCCTCATCATTTTTTTTTTATTGCTTCCTTCCTTTCTGTCTCCACGAGATGTGTCAGGCTTATCTTATATTTTCCTTTACCAGTCCTGAACCAGAAGTCACCGTTTCTCTGAGGAGCCCTGGTTCCTTTTATTGGAGAAAAGGTTTTAGAAATCAAGATGTGGGTGCTGGGTATGCTCATTGCTACCAGAGTGACATTACTTTCTGGTCCTCTCAATAAACAGAGCTAGGGAATGTATGTATGTGCGCTACACATGGATAGCACATACCTGTATCTGTACCTCTCCATGTGCACATATGTATAGAAACCATTAATTGGGTGGGAGGGGGATGGCCTAGATGGGTGATGGACATTAAGGAGGGCATTTGTGATGAGCACTGGGTGTTAAATGGAAGTGATACAGCACTGAATTCTACTCCTGAAAGCTGTAGACATGTAACATACATTCTACACTGTATGTTAACTAAGTCGAATTTAAATAAAAATTTAAAAATAAAAAATAAAACCATGAATTCATATTGATACTTCCTACAGTCCAACACTACAGGGTTCCTTTTAGCCTTCCTCTTTTCCTTATTTGCAGCCCCTTCCCCCAACAATGAGAAACCTGGTTCACATTATCCATGATACCTTTATGTATTTCCTCAGTCCTAGCACACACATAAAGTAGTTTCCGAATTGCTAAACTCCTGTGAAAAACAATGTACTAGCTATAGAACAATACACAGCTCTTTATGTCTCTAACCTTGCGGTGAACAATCAAACTCTTGTGCAAAAAACTTACTTAGGTTATTTTCCCTCCAGTGTGGTTATATTGTCCACATATAATACAGTGAGACTCATTTGTTGTGACTATTTATTATCCTGAGCTCTCTTCATATCCTGGTTTGAATCAGTATTATTTTCTAGGGCAATTGAAGCATTCACACAATTCTACAATCCAGAACTAGACAAACATGTATACTCACAAAAATGTCACTTCCCACTCATCTTTCCTACCTTGTTCTCATTCTCCCATTATTTCCGCTCCATCCCCCTCATCCCCTATCGTTACCTGTTCTCCTCAGTTTCTAGTTTATCCTTTCTACATTTATTTTGCACAATTGAGCAGATACACGTATATTTTCTTATATCCTCTTCTTTCTCACATGAAGGGGAGCACAATATGGGTAATCTTCTGCACTGTCTTTTTTTTCCCCCTTGGCATGATGTCTTAGAATTCACTCCCTATCGGTTCATAGATATCTTCCTCATTGTTTCTTTACACTTGCATATTCTACTCCATTGTGTCAGTGCTCCATTGATTTATTCAACCACTCTTCCATTTTCAGCATTTAGGTTGTTTCCAGTATTTTACAATGATAAATGATGTCACAATAAATAATCTTGTGCTTATGTATAATTCCATTGTTGTATATATTTCCTAGAAGAGATCATCAGTGGGTCAAAAGATAACTTGCACATATCATTCTCTACATATTGTTAAACTTCCCTCCAGAAGGGTTGCACTGGTTTACGTTCCCAGCAGTAACGTAGGAGAGTGTCTGTTTCCTCACGGCCTTGCCAACTTGTTCTCATGCTTTTACAGTTTTGACAGTCTGGTAGGTGGAAGATGATATCTTAATGGTGCTTTATTTTGTATTTCTCTAATTATGAATGATATTTCTTATGTTTAAGGACCATTTAAAAATTTTTTAATGTTTATTTATTTTTGAGAGCGAGAGTGTGAGCGGGGGAGGTGCAGCGAGAGGGAGACACAGAATGCGAAGCAGCCTCCAGACTCTGAGCTGTCAACACAGAACCCGATGTGGGGCTGGAACCCATGAACCTTGAGATAATGACTTGAGCCAAAGTCAGATGCTTAACCGATTGAGTCACCCAGGCGCCCCAAGGGCCATTTTTGTAACTGCTTTGTGAAATTTTTGTTCATGTCTTTTTCTGATTTTTTTCATCAGGTTTTTTGATCCTTTTTCCTTAAGGTTTTTTTTCCCCAAAGATTTAAAAAAGTCTATGATGGTAAAAAATGTGTGTATATATATATATGTGTGTGTGTGTGTGTGTGTGTGTGTGTGTGTGTGTATGCATATATATGTATATATATGTGTGTATGTGTATATATGTATGTATATATACAACATTTGCTGTTTTATTAGTTTTTAAGTGTACAATTCAGTGGCATTATGTACATCAACAATGTATGATCATCACCACTATTTCCAGAACTTTTCCATCACCCCAAATAGAAAGTCTATAACTGTAAAGCAATTACTCTTTATTCTACCCTTCCCCCAGCCCCTTGTCCTTTAAGAATTATTTATATATTAGAAATACTAATGTTTTATCTGTGGCATATTTGAGAATTGTTCTCTCCATTTGTCAGTTATCTTTTGACTTTGTTTATAGTGTTTTTGATTATGCAAAGTTTATTTTTAAGTAATCAAGTTTGTCAAACTTTTCTTTCATTGCCTCTGGATTTTAAAGCATAGTTTAAAAACCTCTCCCACACCCACATTGTAGAGTAATTTGCTTATGTTTTCTCCTAGCACTTGTATGGTTTCATCTTTTGTTCTTTTACATGTAGATCCCTGGTCCATTTGTAGTTTATGCTTGTAGATGATGGATAGATGGATGGTTCTAAATTGATCTTTTGCCTTATGACTAGCCAGCTGTCCCAACAGTATTTATTAATAGCGTTTTCTCTCTCTACTGATTTAAAATGCCACATCATTCACATACCAAGATCCTGTAAATGTTTGGGACCAAAACTGCATTGATTTGATATATGTTACGAATTTATAAAGTAATTTAAAAAGAAACAAATAGTTATCTAGACTCAAATAATTTTTTATTGAAAAAGGCTTCAGAAGTCTGTGTCAGGATACCTGGGTGGCTCAGTCTCTTAAGCATTGGACTTCAGCTTAGGTCATGATCTCGCAGTTTTCAAGTTTAAGCCCTGTGTCATTCCAGCCCTGCATCAGGCTCTGTGCTGACAGCTTGGAGCCTGGAGCCTGATCCAGACTGTGTGTCTCCCTCTCTCTCTGTTCCTTCCCCACTCTCTCTCTCTCTCTCTCTCTCTCTCTCTCTCTCTCTCTCTCTCTCTCTCTCAAAAGTAAATAAACATTAAAACTTTTTTTAAATAAAAAAAAGAAGTCATGTGTGTCAACCTCCAAGGGCTCCTCACTATTTTCAAGATATCCTCTCATCTTAGCCCAAGAAACTCTCCATGACCTGATCTGTGCCTGCCTCTCTGGCCTTTTGCCCCACCTCCTTCCTCCAGTACCCTGCACTTTATCCTATTGAACCTGTCTTTTCTCTTAATCTTAGTGCTATAATGCTCTTTCTTGCCTCTGTGCCCTAACATATGCTGTTCCATCTGCCCAGGATGCCATTCTTTCTCCTTCTTTGAGTGGCTTAGTATCCAAATCTCATGTCACTCCCTCTACGAGGTCTTCCCTGGCCTTCCCATCTGAGCCACGACCTCCTCTCTTGGGCTTTTGCAGTGCTCAGGTATAGGAGAGCCATGCTGTCATTGGACCGTATTACAGTTGTGGGCTTATCTTTCCACCTCCCCCATGAGAGTATGGGTTCAAGGAGGCCAAGGACTGTTGTCTTAATCTTGGTCTTTATATCACCAGATACCAAGAGAGCTTGGTAAATATATAGCGGTACCCCTAGGCTTGGCTTGAATTTTTCAAATAACAGACAGTTTACAGCTTCGAAACGCAGCCTATTCCCTTTGTAAGTTATTCCGGAGTTCTTCCTCGCAGCAAGCTGGTCTCTGCGTTTCTGTAATTCCTACCCACGTGTCCTTGATGTGTCCTCAGGAACCAAATCTCTTATTAGAGGGCAGCTGGTCTGCTTTCCTGGCTGGGCCTTGGCTAGGGACACAGCTGTGACTGGCACCTCTTCTTGAAACAATTCAGTGCTGCTTGTTTTGGGTATGAATTCTTCCTTTCAATGAATTTTGATTTAAGGTAAGAAAAATCCAAGTTTCCCATAAAGTGCTTCAGTCTCTTGTGCTATTTTAATGTGTTCCCACAAGGTGCTTTCCTGAAAGCCTTCTGCTCACTTAATTCAGACAAAATACTCACATTCAGCTTGTTATTTGTCACTTTAGTGATGGCAGTTGCCCTTTCTCTCTGTCTTTTCATGGGCCTCAGTGGATTTAATTGGATTCCTTGTTCTCTGTTCTTCTGGGCACTGTGTGATGCTGACTTGCTAGCAGTTCGATGCACCATCATGTTGCTCCCCAGTGCTCCCAGACTTTGGCTTCAGAGGCCTTGCATAGATCCGACCATGAGCTCTGGTACCACAAATATGAAGTTCTATAGGAATGCCACACCTTACTATTGACTAGAGTTTCTCAAAGGACCATCTGGGGGTGCCTGGGTGGCTCAGTTGTTTAAGCATCTGACTCTTGATTTTGGCTTAGGTCATGATCTCCAGGTTCGTGAGTTCAAGCCCTGTATCAGGTTCTACGCTGACAGGGCTGGAGCCTGCTCGGGATTCTCTGTCTCCCTCTCCCTTTGCTGCTCCTTTGCTTGCTATCTCTCTCTCAAAAATAAATAAATAAACATTAAAAAATTTTTTAAAGGACCATCTGAATTAGAGTCTCCCAGTGGGTTTGTTAAAAATGCAGATTCTTGGGGCAGCCCAGTCAACTGAGCATCCAACTTCAGATCAGGTCATGATTTCCCGGTTCATGAGTTCGATCCCTGAGTCGGACTCTGTGCTGACAGCTCAGAGCCTGGAGCCTGCTTCAGATTCTCTCTCTCTCTCTCTCTCTCTCTCTCTCTCTCTCTCTCTCTTTCTCTTTCTTTCTCTCACTGTGCCACTCTCCCGCTTGTACTCTGTCTCTCTGTCTCTGTCTCTCTCTTAAAAATAAACATTAAAAAAATTAAGTGCAAATTTCTGAATTCATACTCCTGATCTTCCAGATCAAAATATCTGAGGACAAGGCCCTATAGTGTGCTTTTTGAGCTAAAGCCTCTCTGGATGATTCTCCTACAAGCTAAATTGAAGCACTGCTACCCTAGATGTTGGCAAAATAATCACATACGCACCATCACTCACCTGTTCTGGATATTCATTTACATCTAAGTAGATTCACACCTTTGTCAACATGCTAACTTCTCCTTTTCCTTTTGTGCTCAGATAGAAGCTTGGTGGAGGCAGAGAGTCTATCAGTTTTCCCTATCATTATATTCCCAGTGCCCAACACAGTACATAGCACATAGTAGGTGTTCAGTAGTTGTTGAATAAACACGCAAGGAACAGACATTTCTTTGTCCCTTCCACTGCACTGACCCTTGTGATACTGAGGAGGGGCCATGGTGTCAACAAGGTGAGAGGCATGGGGAACCAAGGGAGAAGGTGAAATGCCGAGGAGTGTACAGCCTGTGGCGGACCCAGAGCTCTGCAGAAAGCTCTACAGGAAGGCAGCTCCCTCATCAGTGAGAAATCCTTGAGGTGCAAACACTTCAGGCCATTCTCTGTGACAGGCTGGGTGGCTGAAGTCTGAAGAGATGGGGACAACAATATCAATTCTTCCCTCCACACCAACCTCAAAGTCTGTGCAGTTTGGGGAGTGAGAGGAGGGCAGGAAATGGCAAAGGCTTGCACTGTTGTGTCTCCGTGCAGTAACTCATCTTTCAAATATATTAAAACCCCCAGGAATATTAGCAATAATGACTATTACAGCTACCTTGGGAAGATAACATGGGGAGTTGCTATGAATCAGACAGCTTGGGTTCATATTCCAACCCTTACTAACTTAATTTCTTTTTACCTCAGTTTATTCATCAGAAAATGGGGAAAATGTAATTATATAATGCCTGTGCACTAGTTAAGGTAATGCTAACTACCATAGAGACACCTTCATACTTCAGTGGCTTAACACAATTGAAGTTTATTACTTGATCATGTAAAATCCAAATGGATGTTCTTCTTTCATGTGTGGCTGTCCTCCATGGGGTGGTGATTCAGGGACCCAGGTTCTTTCCATAGCCTGGCTTAACATCCCCTAAGGCCTTGAAGCCCTCTGTTAGAAACCCTGCATCCAGTCAACAGAGGAAGAAACAGTATGAAGGCACACTAGCTCCTGAACCACTTTGGCGTGATGGTGACACAGGCCAGTTTTCACTCACACTTAATTTGGAAGAACTAGTCACATGACCAATCTAGGAGCAAGGCAGTATGGGAAATATACTCTCTAGGTATATACTCAAGAAAGAAAGTATCTCACTTATTGTTGTATTACAAGCCATCACAAAACTTGGCGGTTTAAAACAACAGTCCTTTATTTAGTTCACATTTTGTGGGGCCACAACTTGGGATGGGATCAGCTAGGCAGTTGTGCTGATCTAAGGCTCACCTGATCAGCTGACTGGGCTCACTCATTCAAATATGGCCAGCTGCTGTGTTGGCTGGGAGCTGGTTGGTCTAGGATGGCTTTGGCTGGGAAAGCATGTCTTTGCTCCATTTTTCTCTCTCCCTCCAGTAGAGCAAGAGCAGAAGTCTGCAAAGTCTGTTGAGGCCCAGTCTCAGGACTCACACAGTATACTTTCTGTTACATTATATTGGCCTATACACAGAATCAAAGAGTGGAGATATAGAAGCTGCAAAGAATTGTGGCCATTTTTGCAACCTATAACAAAAAGGAAATATATTTGGTTACACAGGTTGTCTGTAAAGTGCCTAAGAGAGCACCTGACATTATAGTAAGTGTCCAATAAACTTATCAATTAGCATTATTAGCATTTATTAAACACCTATGTGGCAGGCTCTTTGCTAGGCAGTTTGTGTACATTGTATTATTTAATCATCCAAACTATCTCACTTTACAGATGAGGGAAATGAGATTTAAAGAGATGAAGAAAACTACTGAAGGTCATTTAACTAGTAGGTGATGGTGCCCAAGCTTGTACTCCATACTGCCTTGGGTCTTAACTTTCTACCCTAAAATGCTGAAGGAGACACTAAACTTGAATCTGAGACGATATTAAACATTTAAGAAGGTCTGGGAAATGATATGGAAATGACAACGCTGGTCTTATGACCTGAAATAAAAGGGTGAAGTCCAGAGCCAGTGTGAGCAGATGACCCTCAAGTTGGTCACAGCCCATCTCAAGGACAAAGCAACGATGATTACTGTGACTCATCTGCTGACCTCTGGTGCCTGGTTCCTTATCTGAGAGGACTGGAAAATTCCTTCCTGACCAGAGTTCATGTTAGTGTTAGAAAACTTTGGGTAGGGGGAAGGAAGTAGAGGGGAAGTGGGTATAAGATAGAAAGAAAATCCGCCTCAGAATAGAAAATACCAGAGCAGAAAAAGAGTTTGAAAAGATCATGACCAGATAGTCCCAGTCTCTTTTGGGACTGAGTATACTGATAAGATAGCATTTTACTAAAACTCCAGATTTGGCTGGGTAAACATATGACTTAACACTTTTCAGTAACCTCACAGCCTCCAGGAGTCTGTAGCCCACAGGTTGGGAACCAGTGAGCTAGTTCAGAAAAGTAGATAGGTTTAACTTTGAGAGCCAATGCTGTTAATTTCGTAGTGGTTCTGGGAAGCACTGTGTTGAGTGGATTCTGGGAACATCTCTAGATATTATTGGAAAGATTGCTATGACTGATTATTGGTGTCTCTCACTGGCCAGGACAGAGAGGGTAGTATATACAGGCTAAGATTTTGCCATCTGTGATCCAGTCATGTCTTCCTAAGAGGAAACTGTACCACAGGAAGATGATGTGATTTTCTCCATGTTACCCAGTTAATAACAGTATCAAGGTCTATGGCCTTGGTCTCCTGATCGGTACATTAAACATGGTGTATTTTTAAATTTTCTTTCCACATTTACCCCCTTTTTTGGTTGAAAGTCTGATTCCATGCCAAATATGGTATAGTCTTCTTCCTTCATTGAAGAAAACAAAACTAAACAAGGCTTATTTAGGAATTTGCCTGGTGAATTGAATTGATTGTTGAGACAAGGCTTTCAATTCTGGTCTATTTCCACATCCATTCTCCTGTTACAACACATTCGTGCCCAAGCATTAGACTTTGAAATTAGAGGACTAGTTTATTGTTGAACTAAAATCTGGTGCAATTCAAGACAACCCAGTGAATGCCTTCCCCCCACCCCCTGCTTCTCTTTCCTTCTTTAACCTCAAAGGTCCCTCGTTCCCTTTCTATTTAATACTTTTCAGGCATCTGAGATTAATTAATTTCTACTTACTCATGTACACACCCACACACAACCCCATGGAACTCATGGGTCCCATAAAACCTCATTACACCAGAGCTGGAAGGGACTTAGGCTTCATCCAGTCTATTTTCTGAGAAGACTAAAGCACAAAGAGGGAAGAGCTGGAAGTTTTCAGGGTTACAAAGCTAGAAGCCAATTTTCAGGAATCCAGTTTGCCAAATGGCCAATTTGCTGAATGGCCAACTCATACCACTGTGTTGGTTTTGTGAACTCTTTGTTTAGACAATGGGTTTTCATTTTGTCTGCCTGTTAAGGACTATTCCATTTGCCTCTGCCACAGCTCTCTCCTCCTGTAGCTGAGCCTGGGGAGAAGAGAAAGGGGAGAGAGAAAAGCAGGAGAAGACCGTATAAAGAATATGAATAGTTTGTATTAGCATATTCTCTATGAATAATATACATAATAAAAATGCTGCATATTCAGAATATATTTTTGAATGAGATTCTATTAATGAAGATACTAATAAAGAATGTATTCTTATGACTACTTTCCTCTTATGAGTCAGGGGATGCATAGATTTTCCCTGTGCCCTTCAGTCTTCTTCCATCCCTCAATCCCTCATGTCCCCTCTCCCCTTCTCTCTCTCTCTCTCTCTCTCTCTCTCTCTCTCTCTCTCTCTCTCTCTCTCTCTCTTCTCTCTCTCTCTATCTATCTCTCTGTCTCTCTGTCTCATCTTCAGTCCTGGCTGCATTTCTTCATCTTCTTTCAGTTCCCTCAAAACACCAAGATATTTCCTGTCGTGACCTTTGCATTTCCTTTTCTCTATGCCTTGAATGCCCTACTACCTCTTCTTAGCATCATCATCTTTCTGACATCTTTTAAATCTCAGCTTAAATGTCCCCTTCTTAGTGAGGCTTTAACTGAGAACCTACTCTAACATCACCTCTTTACCCCACATATGAGTTAGCTTTTACCATTAACAATCCCAAAATTTAGTGGCCTAAAACAACTATTCATTTAGTGCATGTCTATAGACATATGAGTGAGCTGAGCAGAGATCAGCTGAGCTGACCCAAATTAGAAGAATTATCTGGTCAACCCACAGAACTGTGGGCTAAATAAAATATGTATTGTATTTAGCCACTATGGTTTGGGGTAGTTTGTTACACAGCAAAAGCTAGCCAGTACAAGGGGCCTTAATTAAGATACCAGACCCAATCAGGGAACAATACTTGGTCCTGTATGTTTAGGTCTTGTAGCAGACAGTTATAATGTCCCACCCTTAACCCTTCAGGGCTTACCATTTCTATACATATCTGTCATCCAGCTGCCAACTTACACGTTCCTTTGCCTGAGGGCTTTCTGTAGCTGCCAGATCCCAGCTTACCTGTGCACACAGTTGACCAGAAGTTCTGTCGAATTAACACCTTCAACCAGTGAATGACAGGAGTTGGTGTGCAAATTCCCCAGCTTCCTTGCCACTTGGGTGGGATCATTGCATACTATCTCCCAGAGTTCCCCAGTGAGATTGGGCGCTAAGATGTGGCAAAGAACTTCTGTCACCTGCCTGCCCTTGTGCTTTTCATTCACAGCCTGACCTGAAAGTACAGAACCCCAGGAGGAGCATAGTGTGGTCATTTAGGCTTGGTCCCAGGCTGAAGCTGTATGTTTGCATCCCACACATTTGGCATGGTGGTTTTGATGGATATGGGGAGAGCTTTTGATATGGTTATCAAGGATGCAATAAAGGTCAAGAATAGATGAAGCCAAGAGATAAGAGTGAGGAATGGTACTGGGGAGAGATTTGCTTTGTAACATTATATGGCAAAAAACAAAAGCTGCAAGTTTAATGTATCCATTTTTCTTATGAGTCTTCTTTCTCCCAATAATGTGTGTGTGTGTGTGTGTGTGTGTGTGGTATAATTTATATATAGTTAAATACACAGTTCTTCCATGTACTATTTAATGAGCTTGACAAATGTATACACCCAACCCTAACATTATAAATCGAGATATAGAGCATTTCAATCACCCCAGAATGTTCCCTTGTGCCCCTTTGCAGTCAATCCCCATTCCCCCACCGGACACAATCATTGCTATGATTTCTATCATCATATGTTAGTCAACTTGTTCTAGAACTTCACAAAAATAAAGTTATTCAGTATGTTTGCTTTTATGTCTTCTTCTTTCATTCAGTATAATGCCTTTTGGATTATCCATGTTGTTGTGTATATCAGCAGCTCATTCTTTTTTTTATTGCTAGATCACATTTCATGGTATGATTATGTCATAATTTATTCATCAGTTCTCATCTTGTTGGATATTTGTGTTATCTCCTGTTTTTATCTATTATAAATCAAGCTTCCATGAGCATTTATGCACAGGTATTCTTATGTGCATGTATTTTCCTTTCTCTTTAGTAAATATGTGAGAGAAAAATTGGTAGATCACCAGGGTAGGTGTGAAGTTTCTGCTCTGGTTGCCTCTGTGACTGGCTCAGGCTCCCCAGCCCTCTGACTGGCCTGCCTTCCTCCCCCTCTGGTGGGTCTAGTGTACAGAAGTTCCAATAAGCATTCTGTGGAGAGACCTAAGATACTGAGTTTCAGAGCAAGGAGTGAAGGTAGCCTCAGGAAAGGGCATGGGACTAGAAGTTGAGCATGAATGGCTAAGAGACCAAACTCTAGTCTTAGTTCTTCCACTAATAATTTCCAGGCAAGTAATTTTCTGAACTTCAGTTTTTCTCATTGGTTGCCCTTTAGGATTCCTTCCAGATGGTTCTATGTCTCTCTTGTGAGTTCATAGTAGATGCTCAATTAGAATTAGAATAGTCACTATTTCACTGATTTTCCTGGCTCCTAATAAGGATGATAAGGATTATCTTTTGGTTTTTATGAACTGGATGGCTGTTAGGGCTACAAAGTAGGGAACCAAGGGAGACAAGACTAGAAGAAGGAGGAGGCTACAGAGGTAGAGCAAAGAGCTGAAGTGGGAGAGAGGCCCAAGAGGAGAAGTGTGTGTGTGTGTGTGTGTGTGTGTGTGTGTGTGTGTGTGTGGATAGAGCATAAGAACAAGAGAAAGAATGAGAAACATACACATGAAGCATGATAAATGCCATAGGGGATAAACTCTGGGGAGAAAAAAGATGTTCTGAAGCAGTCTTACTGAGGCACGGGCAGTATCAACACCTCCTTTGCACCTTCTCCCAAAGAAAATTTCAGGGAACACATTCGTCATTCTATAGTCTTTTTAGAGTTGGGTATATATTTTGATTTTTCAAAATTTATTGGTGTTTAAGGCTGGCTTCATGGTGACCTTAAAGCACAGGAGAATCTCCAAATGGGACCTACAACATTTAGGTTGAATGAATGAAAGTGTTACGGTAGAACGCTAAGTCGCTGTAACAAAGAGGCTGAACACAGTAGCCTACAGAACAAAGAGGTGTCTTTGTCTTTCAGGTAACAATTCAGAGGTACAGGGTTCAAACTGGTGAGGCAGCTCTGCTCCATAGTCCATCAGAAACCCAGGTTCTTTTTATTGCGTAGCTGTGCCATCCCCTAGGTATGGTTGTTATCTTAGGGTTGAAACTAGATTGTGATGGGTTCCAAGTGGTGCAAAAGAGAAGGATAACATGGAAGAGACATGTCTACTATCTTATGTCCTGGTTATGGAAGTGGCTTACATCACATCCTCTTACATCCTACAGACCAAAAGTCAATCACATGACCAAGCCTCATTACAAGGGAGCCTGGGAAATATAGTCAAACTGTGTGACCAGTAAGGGGAAAGCTGGCAGCCTTTGCCCCCAAGAACAAGCCTTCACACATCCCCCACGGGGCTGCTTAGTGAACTGGTCTTCCATGCTTTGAGGGAAGAGCAACATTCTTCAGGCCTCAATGAGAGTTTTTCCTACTCTGGCCTATCCTGCATCTACCCTGTGTGTGTGAACGCTTATACTGTGGTCTGATGGGCTTTGGGAAGGAGGGCTATTTACTAGTGTTTGATCCCTTGCCTGATTCCAAGTTATGCTAAAGCTGATTGTGTTTGTTTCAGGAGCTGAGTAAAATAGGAGGGAAGTGAGCTGAAGGGCCCTGTTCTTGCCCTTGCATGTTTATCTCACAGTGGGGAGCTGAAACTGAAGTCTCAAATCTCTCTTCCTGGAAAGTCCTCCCAATCCAGATGTACCCTTCCCCACCTACCTCCATTACCCAACAATCTTTTCTCTCCCCTCATCCTGCACAGACCCCAACAGTGTTGACTGGCTATGACGGTATGTAATTGACCACAGAGCATTTTCCCTCCACTGTGATTAGTCAAACTTTACTCCACATGCCCTTGAATCATCCCTAAAAAGATACAGCTAGGTCTGTGGGCTACAAATTCCCCTTGAGGTGTTGAGTTGTATGTGCCTAGGTGTTCCTCCACAGTGACACCAAGCTCAGTCCTATTAATTGAGCGTTTTTCTCTCCTCTCACTTTCTTACTTACTCTCCCTTCTCCTTCTTCATGACTTTGACACTGCCATTTTTCTTTACTTTGGGTCCACTGTAACTTGTGAGCCAAATCTGCACTGTCAACAGGTTCCCTACAATGGCATCCTATATTTAGCTTGTAACCAGACTCTGGGGGTATCTACATGGCAGTCAATAGCTGATTAGAGCAACAGAGAATTTTCTCCTCGAGAGAAAGAGCTAGAGTTTAATTAATCTCAGAGCAAAATAGTTCGTCTCAAAATGAATTATATTTTCTAGCTGCTAGAACAGCTGTTGAACAAAACACATTCTCCAGCAAGTGAGAAGGATGACAACCTGCAGATCTCAAATGAGAAGAGAATTTTTAAAAACCAAAACAAACAGGTGTGGTAGATTAGATGAATGACGGCTCCAAATATTTCCCCTGTGTGTGGCATTGCAGATATTCCCATCAAGAGGTGGAATCTGTTTCTTCACCCCTGAGTCTAGTCTGGCCCTGGGACCTGCTTTGTCCAATGGGACATTAGCAAACATGAAGCAAGCAGTGACTTGACACAGGCTTGTGTACTGGGGTTCGATCTTTTGTGAATCCTGGAGCCCTGAGACCCATGATTGCCTGCTGGACAATGAGAGACATGTAGGTGTCCCCATTGTCCCAGCCAATAGCTTGCTATTAATAGACACATGAGCACGGCCATCCTAATATCCAGCCTCTAGATAGCTCACTGGCTGACTGTACGCAAATGAGGAATCTGAGCTCAGACCGAAACAACTACCTGGACAAACCTCAGAATCATGATCTAAATAAATGATGTTTGTTTTGAGCTACTAAGGTTTGAGGTGGTTTGCTATATAGGAAAAGTTGACTGATACAACCAAGTAGCTGGTTTGCATATGTGTGTGTGTGGATGGATGTATATGTGTATTACTGCCTGTGTGTGTCTGTTTGTGGGTCCCCCATATCAATTATAAATGTTCCCAACATACTCTGAAATCAGTATAGTCCAGGTAAGGCCTTTTCTTGGATGCTCTGTAGAAACTTAAAACTCCATAAATAAATACGTAGAGGAGTAAGCAGTCATTCTTCCTTTCCTGCTCATCCCTCTCCTGTGTCAGACTCCTGAACTTGGATCTTGGCCAGGTAGAAACCTGACCAATCTGAAGGAAGGAGGTACCTAGAATGGGCTATGCCATTCACTTTCCTGGGAGTATTGCTTCTCTTTGTCAGCCCCAGCAAGAAGGATGAAGGAAGACATGTGTGTGCACCTAAGTTCTTCTCGGTGTAAGGAAATGGATAACCATTGGCGCTTTCCTCCTTCTTGTCATGGTGTTGAGATGTCAGAATCTCACAACCTCCCCCACCATACCTCACATCCCACAAGGATTGGTTGTTGCTGATGGCTTGCCCAAGACAAGTTCCCTAGGAGTGGTCCTTATATATCACACATGGGTGTTGGTTCCTAAAACTACAGATGTGGTATTTCTGGGGGAGTCTTCTTTGGTTAGACAAAGCTTGCAGGAGATTCCCTCCTTAATATTAGTTTTCCATATTTGAGTAGGCATAGTTGGCCTAATAATTACTTGTTCTGTATCAAATATATCAGTTGTATTTTGGAAGAGACTGTAGCAAATCTAGTTCTTAGGGATCTAATGTGACTGTCACTAGGGATCCTTTCCTTCACATTTTCCTCTGTCCTACTTCTTTCTTTTTCTCTCATTTCTACACATTATCGCTATGAAAATCAGTTTTCTTTTCTAAAAAAACAGCTTTATTGGAGCATAATTTATATACTATAAAAGTTACTTGCTTAAAGTGAATAATTCGATGATTTTCAGTTAGTATATAGAATTATGCAACTATCATTATAATCCAGTTTCAGGAAATTTCCATCACCCCCAAAAGGTCCCTCATGTCCATTTGCAGTCAGTACCGACTCCCAGCCTCAGTCTAAGGTAACCAATCCATATTCTGTCTCTATAGATTTGCCTGTCTTGGACATTTCATATCAGTGGAATCATACAATATATGGTAGAGCTATTTTTGCTAAAGACGTAGGCTGGGAGTTTTCTAAAGACATAAAAATGTTTACAAAACTAGTCTTCCTTTGAAAAGTTGATCCATGCATATAAACAAAATGCTGTATCTTGGCCCGTGCTCCCTCAAAGCAGATGCCCAGGCAAGGACTTGGGGGAAGATAGTTGATTTGGGAGAGGACCACAGGAAGCAGAAGTGAGGCAGTGGGGAGAATGAGACACAGAGGGGGGAAAATACAATAGAAAAGAAAAAGCACACAGTGAGAAGATTCCCCTGTGGACAACTGGGGCTCAGTCCCCCTGGGAACTGCCTGCGGAACATGTGGAACATGCTTCTGGGGAAGCCGCTGCATTTGTCTACCGTATTAGTTATCTGATGCTGTGTAACAAGTTCCCCTAAACTTCGCAGTTTAGAGCAATGATTAACATATATTATCTCTCCTAGTTTTAAGGATTAGGAATTTGAGGTTGGCTTAGCTGGGTGGTCAGCTCATAAGGTTGCAGTAAAGATATTGGCTGGGCTGCAGTCATCTGAGGACTTAACTGGGGCTAGAGGGTCCACTTCCGAGATGACTCCGTCACCTGGCTGACAACTCAGTGCTGGCCATTGGCAAGAGGCCTCAGTTCCTCCCCAAATGGCCCTATCCATACGGCTCCTTGAGTGTCCTCACAACATGGCAGCTGGCTTCCCCCAGAGCAAGTGATCCAAATGGGAGCAAGATGGAGGCAGCAATGCCTTCTATGATCCAGCCTGAAAAGTCATGCCCTGTCATCTCCAGTACACTACGTTACAAACGTCAGCCACACTCACTCTGGGAGAGGACTATACCAGGGCATGAATACCAGGCAGCAAGGATCACTGGGGCCACCTTGGAACCTGACCACCCACTCGTTCATTGTCTCCTGTCCCTCTTTGGCTGAGGGTTGCCCTGTATGACTCAGGCAAGTTCAAGGAGGGCCTGAGGCAGAGGGTTTGTATTTGTGGTGAGAAGCTACAAGCCTGCCGGCAAGTATCCACTGTGGCTGTAGGTGAGCTCAGAGGTGGTCCTGGGAGCTATGGGACAGAGCTTTACTAGCATCTGCCACATGCCCCAAGCCCATCATTAATGATACAGTTTTGCCAGTCCATCCTTGATAATGAAAAGAACTCTTCAATAGCTCAGACCTAGGGGAGGAACAAGATGATAGGTTGTTGGTAAGATGCCCTCCGGATGACCACTGTACCACTGAGCTTTGGGCTTTGGGAAGCTCATCATCCCTGTAGAAGGAGCTTCCAGAAAAACAAAGCTGGCCTTACTCCTAATATTATTAAAGAATATGCAATCATAGTTCAGCTCTGTGATTTTTGCAAAATAACAATCAGAGGCCCAGCTGCATTCTTGAAATACGGGAAGGGGGCTGGAATCAAAGGCAGGAGTCAAGACTTAGAGCTTCTGTTTGGTGAAGGCTCTTATCAAGGTAACCTGGAGCAGAAGGAGATGATGACGGATCCACGCCGGGCAGCGCCGAGTGCTAGACTGAAAGCACTGCCGCCGATGGGCTCCATCACTCATGGCACCTAGTTCTGCTACCTTATGAAGGAGCACCAGTGGAAAGAGAGCAAGGGAAGGTAGAACAGAGCAAAAAGGGAAAGGGGGAGGAGTAAACCTAAATCTGAGGTTCCTTACTTCATCGCCAAAGCTAGAAGGACCATATGACTCGGCTGGCCCAGGACAATCCTAGCTTCACCTGCTGTTTTGGAATAATTATTAATAGTACCTTCTTTTACTCTCAAAAGCATCTGGGTTGGGATGACAAATTCCCTGGTCATCTTACCCAGGGCACTGTACCACCCCCCCATATAACCTTCCTCACAGCTAACTGAACATGTTTAATGTCTGTCTTGTCTAATTGACTGTAATTTCTGGGAGGATAGGGACCATGTCTGACTTCTATCGTGCTGCGTCTTAAAGTACTAGCACTTGTGAAATGTTCCATATATTTGGACTTCCAGAATGAATGAATGAATGAATGAATGAATGAATGAATGAGTAAATAAGGGACTGAGTCAATGGCTGACTACACCAGCTCTGTTTAAAAAGATAGGGAAGACTTGAATGGTTTGAGGGGAAGGAAAGAAGTCATTAAGTCTAGAATTCCAAAGGAAGCCATAGGAGGTGTGTTTCAAAGCTCCAGGTCAAAACTCTATTCAAATGTATTCCTTTCATTTAGTTGCAGGGGCTTTGGGGCCAGATGGTGCCTATGTTCAAGGAGCTGCTGCCTCTGCCTCAAGTACCAGCTTGTCAAGTGTCAGAAAAGTGTGAATCAACAGGCTTTGCATCTCTGTTCTCCGAGGGTCTGCTCTGTCAGCAAGTGGTCTGAACGCCAGGAAACTGTGTTATCGGCGGCATGGCGACCATACTGTACATTTCCTTTATCATTTCCTTTTTAGGGAGAGGGAGCCAAGCCTTTTGCCACCAAACAAGGACCATTTATGGACTACTCAGTCGTATTTGCAGGGAGCTGCTGGGGCTGCCACGTGATCCTAAGCATAAACCTTAGCCCATCGTGGCCAAGAGCACAGGCTCCGCATTCAGCAGAACAGAGAAAAATGAACACCGGAAGCCGAAGCCCGAGTTCTGCACAGACCACTATATGGTGGCTAATGTAGAAGGGAAATTTCAACATCTCCAGTGTCGGCATTAGATTTATCATCCCCGGCTTGTCCAGAGACACTGAAAAGCTCCTTTGTACTTGGATCTTAAACTCCCCAGCAGAAATTTCCATTATTTTTCTTTTAGATTTTAGAAATAGAGTAAAAACACTTCTTAAGGAATGAGACACTGAGTCATAGAACCTGTGTTGCTGGCCATTCGGTCACTTTAGAGCTGCCTCACTTCGGTTTTGATTTTTGTTTTTTGGTGTGTCTTTTTCCTCTAAGGTGGGTACCGCTAGGCTGAGCACATCAGTATAAGGTTCGTGTCCTGTGTACTATTTTTTTTTTTTACTTAAGCACATTGTTCTTTTTTTTTCCTTATGCTTATTTTTTTATTTAATTTATTTATTTTTATTTAATTTAATGACAGTAAAATAACTGAAGGCTAACCCAAGGGATGATAGATAGTAAAGCTCTACTTGAGAGATAGAGGATGAATAGAATGTAATAGGCAGGCAAGGAAAGAGGGCTTTCAGGGAAGGGGAACAACATTGGCAAAGTGATAGGTCAGAGGTAGGCAAACTGTATGGCCTTTGGGTAAATCTGGCCTGCCGCATTTTTGTGAATAAGGATTAGAACAGTGTTCATTCACTTAGGTATTATCGATGGCTGCTTTCATGCTCTAAGAGTAGAAATGAGAAATTGTGAACAGAGAAAAAAATGAAGGCTAACATATTTGCTATCTCAGTTTTTATATAAAAAGTTTGCTAAGTCCTAGAATAGACCAAGGTGGAAGTTAGGGGTGAGTTTTCCTTCCTGAAGTGGGCATTCAGAAAATGTGAGTTTGAACAGGAGTAGAACTCGAAAGCCATTTGGCAGGAAATAGGGAGCAGGATCATGGGGACTGGAAATACCTTTTCTCACTCTGTAGCAAACTCAGCCTCAGACCCAGATACAGAGAATCTAGAGGAATGGAAACTGTTTAAATTTATTGAATACATCTATCCTTCCATCTGTCCATCCATTCATCCATCCATCCACATATTTATGCATATTCTCATTGAGCATACATTAATTTTTACTGAATCATTTTGGTACTCAAATAAAACATGACCATTGCAGGGAACGACATTTAAAAAATATAGATGAGCCCCCCAGCACCACCGAAAGAAGAAAAACCCCTGTAATTTCACCAACCATTGATAACCACAGTTATGTTTTACTGTATATCCTTTGTAATCTCTTTTCCTACATGAAAGAAAGTTTTTATTGAGTGCCTCCTACGTGCCAGGCAGTATGCTAAGCAATGAGGGTACAAAATGGTGGAAGGTTGGCCTTGACCTCAAGGATAGAGAGGATCATTGCAATATGGGATGAGAAGTGCAATCGTAGTTGCCTGAAAAGAT
The DNA here is from genome assembly GCF_006229205.1 of Suricata suricatta. NCBI lineage: Eukaryota > Metazoa > Chordata > Mammalia > Carnivora > Herpestidae > Suricata > Suricata suricatta. The sequence continues at coordinate 12,630,854 of NC_043717.1, forward strand.
ACAAGGAAAGCAGGGAGGAAGGAGAGATCATTTCCTCTTGGTCTATTATGTACAAGGCAAGCCTTAAAGGGTCCCCAGGAGTCAGCCCAGTAAGGAAGAACATTAAACACAGAAGGGAAAGTAACTGATGTTTCCCATGTGCCTATTACGTACCTAGAAGTTTGATTGAAAATATCTGATATAATCATCAAAACAACTCTAGGAGGTAGATACTATTATTTCCATTTTACAGATGAGGAAATTAAGACTCTGAGACTTTAAGGCATTTGTCCAAGGCCATTCAGATAGCTTGAAGTGGAGGCAGGATTTAAACTCCTGTCTATTTCCCATGCTTCTCTCACTTTATCATGTAGCCTCCCCAAGATAAGCAAAGTTATGGTGACACCTTCACTGTCTTAACAAATATTTATTGAGCATCCACTATGTACCAGATAAAGAATATATTGACTGTATCCTCAAGAAGTCCCAAAGGATCTCTCATTGTGTGTGTGTGTGTGTGTGTGTGTGTGTGTGTGTGTGTGTGAGAGAGAGAGAGAGAGAGAGAGAGAGAGAGAGAGAGAGAGAGAGAGAAATGGGGAAGTCTATATGCAAAGTCAGACTGTACTTTGGCTTTAGAGAGAACTTGAAGCTGATCTAGATCCCAAACATATATATTGAGTATCTTCCCTCCTTGGTTGCAGGATTCTTGGCCTCTTCTTGGAGGATATGGACCAATCATGTTGCATTGTTTGCCTCCTAAAAAGCCCATACTAATCAAATTTCTTTTGTACACTAAAGAGAGAGTTTGCCAATCATTCATTAGTAAATCAACCAATTGCCAGTGCTCCGGTGGTTTTGGGTTGTGTGTGGAGCAGGGAGAGAGGCAGAAAAGTAACATCTCTTCCCTTGTTCCCACTCTTGAGAGAAATGGCTGTCCAGTTGTGGACAGAAGGAGAGGTCTGGCTTGACAATTAGTGCCGTAGGATTGTTAGGGAAGGGGCCTCATGGGCTGAAGGGATTAGAAAAAGCTTCCTGAAGCAGCCACATCTCCAATATTTCTTGTCATGGCTGGCTGGATAGCAAACATCTCTGCAAGAATACCAGGAGAGGTTAAAATCTCCCTTTAAAAACCTGGGAAGTGCTTTAACTTCCAAATTCCAATGGGAGGGGTGTGCGAGGATCAGAGGGTGGGGATGCTTCTCACTCTCGCTTTCTCTGGAACACACACAAAGCCACCCACACAGTTAGTGAGTTGCGCCGTAAAATATGGCATGGCCATAAATGAAATTACAAAAGAATCGCTTCCAAAGGCTTCACCTTGAAACCTTAACTTCTACATTGTGAGCACACCATTTATTACCAACGCAACTGGGAAAGGGAGCTGTTAGTGTAATGCAGAGAAGAGAAGACAGGCAGTCTAAGGAGCAGAAAATGATAAGATTTATTGTGGGAATACAACCCTGGGCAAATAGCCTCTTGTTAAATGTGTGTGTTGGGCCCAATGTCAAAGCAGTTCACTCCAGGCAATTACAGTGGTCTTGCTGGAAGATTTTTCTCAACTACTCTGTGCCTCTGTTTCTCTTTGCAGAATGCCATGTTAAGTAAGGATTGGTACGTGGGAAGATACTTGATTCTCTTTTAGGTTCCTTGGTCCAACTTCCCCTTTACTTGTTTGCTCATGACTTTTTCACCCGGGTAACTTCCAAAATGGTAATGGTGCTCCTGGTTACCTCACAGCTGTTCCACAGCCCTCACCTGCTGATAGCTCTATGACAGCCACCCTAAAGATGCTTTTTTTGAGAGAGAGAGAGAGAGAGACAGAGACAGAAAGAGAGCACACGCAGAGGCAGGGAACAGAGGGAAAGGGAGAGGGAGAGAGAGAGAACCTTAAGCAAGCTCCGTGCCCAGCATAAAGCACAACACAGGGCTTCCTCTCATGACTATGACATCATGACCTGAGTCAAAATCAAGAGTCACTTGCTAAATTGACTGAGCCACCCAGGTGCTGCCCCCCAAAGGATGCTTCTGATCAACATCGAACAGAGTGGTCTTGAGGGCAAACTATGGGCCACGTCCTGGGCTGGGGACACAGTAATGAATGAGAGAGACCGGCCCTCTCTCTCAGGAGGGCTGCCTGAGCAGGGTCTTCTTATATCTAGGAAGTTGAGCAACCAGCCAAGTTAATCCTGGAACTAAATAGCTTGGGGCCTCATAAAAAAGTCCTTCCCTTCTTCTAGTTTTTGGAAACTTTAAAACTCAGAGTTCCAGCCTACCCAGAGATCCTAGCATTCTCTTCTGGCTTCTTGTCAACTACCTCTGCTACCCACAAGCTGTCTAATTTGGGGCAGATGACACGAACTAATTAGACCAGTACTGTCCCCTAGAACTTTCTGTAGTGATAGAAATACTCTGAATTTGTATTGAATTTGCTGTCCAACAGTAGACACTAGCCACAAGTGGTATATGCTATAAGTGGAAACATTTCAAAGCCATAGTACCCCAAAATGCAAAATATCACAGTAATAATTTCATGATGATTCCATGTTAAAAATACAATAGTTTGAACAAAAATAAAAAATACAACAGTTTGAACATATTGGATTAAACCAGTATGCTACTAAAATCAATTTCACCTGTTTCATTTTACTTTTCTATTGTGCTACTAAAATTTTAAAAATCACATATGTGGCTTGCATTATATTTTTATTAGACAGTGCTATTCTAAACCTTGGTGTTCTTATCTGGAAAATGAGGGGGATAAGCCAAAACTTGGTAAGGTACCATCGTTCTCAAAGAAGCTCTGACTCCCGCCTCCATGCCTGACGCACTGTGTATTGACTACCCGGCAGCATGAACCACGGGCAAAGTTAACTTAGCAGGCGCACTCAGCGGGGCCCTCACGTCCCCTCAGCGCTGACTCTTCCAGTACTGAAGGCATATCGGCTCTTCTAAGGGTTCTCTATCCACCTGCAGGAGGGGAGGCCAGCAATGACTCCAGGAGCAGCCCTCGGCCAGCCAGCCGCAGATGGGAGCTGGAAGATAAACACCTCAGTTTCCATGCCCACCAGGTGGCATACTCTAGGCTAGATTCTACCGTTTCCCAGAGGTCCCCAGCAGCACCAAGCCTCAGCACCCACAGTGGTACCCTGCTCAATAATACCCCCTTAATTGGCTCCCTTCCCTTCCCTATCTCACTCCCCCATCCCCCTACAATGCTTTCTGGAATCACCTCCTGAGTAAACTACTGCACTTCTATCCTTTCCTCAGAGTCTGCATCTGGGTAAATGCAGCCTAAAACAGCTCCTGGCTCAGTATGGGAATGATATTTAAGGGCGCTGTCCCAGGAGCCTTTCCATAGCGACTACTGTTCTATCAGCTCATCAGAATCTCTGGCACATTAACCAACAAGGAGATGCTTAATGTTGTTCTTGAGTCTGTCCCGTTCCACAGGACTGCAGACGTGACTGCTGGCATGCTCTCCTTGCCCTCCCAGACACACTCCCTCGCGTGAATTGGCACTTTGAGGTACGTTTCATGAGCATTGGTGATTTCTGTTTTAATGCTAGTTTCCAACCTCAGTTTTCATTGGACTGAGCCCCTGTTTTCATTTTCTCTAATTGCAATAAGATGCCCTAAGACATCTTAGGTATGATGGGTCCTGGGTGGGTGTAAATTGTTTGCTGCTGTTGAAGACACTCTGGGCGGGAACCTTCTGGGATCTGACAGGAAGTTGTTCCAGATGTCAGAAACCCAATGCCAAAAAATAAAAATAAATTCCAGTTTCTAAACTGATCAGAGTCTGGCATTTCAGAAATAAGAGAGCCTCTTGGATGAGCAAAATCTGAACTCTGGAAATGGTCCAGAGATACAGCAAATACATGGCTTAGGAATGTTCTGGAAGCTAGAAGATGGATTGTGGCCATTTAAGGAATCAATTTTCTCATGTCACATCAAGAATTAGAGTCCTAGAAGAACAGGAAAGGATCTTAGGAATTCTCTTATCTACCCTACACCCTCTAATTTTATGAATGAGAAACACTGAGGCCCAGAAAGAGGAAATGACGGGTCTGTAGACACATAGATAGTGAGCTGAATCTAGAAACAACTTCACTGCTTCTCCCACAAGCCCAGAGCACAACTCCTGGGTTTTGTATAGAAAAGCCAGTCATTCTTGACCAACAATCTTTGCTTCCACCCATATCCCCAGGGAGGGCCGGAGGGTTAGGACAACCCAGGGAAAGACCAGAATCTTCAGAGCTGTCTCCTGGCTACGTGAGATGATGAGAACCACATGTGGTAGCTTCCCAAGAGGGATTACCCAGGGTCTAGCTGGAGGGCTGGTGTGTGAAATGCACTGCATTAGAAAGTAATCGAACCCGCTGAAGCATCACGAGAACCAGAAGAATATTTTTGGCACACCTCATGCCCTTGGGCTCTGTGCTAGGCCCCCAGGGATCCGAACCACTTGGGCACTGCGCTGAAGCTGTTTATAATTGAAATAGTGCAGACTAGGTAGATAATGAGCCAATTCAAAATATATAAAAGTGATTACCAAGTTTCTTTCATAAAATATTGTTTTTTCTTTCATGAACTATTTGGTTGAAGTCTGGCATGTGTTCTACACCCCCTCCCATTCCTGGACTTCTCCAATAACTCCATAAATATGAATGGTATCTTATAACAATGCTCATTCTTTAGGGATAGGGATAATATTTTTATTCATTCATTTGTTCATTCATTCGTGCACTCATGTATTTATTCACAAATTCCTTGAGTGCCTTCTAGGAGTCATTAGGGATGGGAGGGAGTGCTAGGTGAAGCAGAAGACAGAATGGCTTCCCATATTACTCAAGTCCTTAGAACCATCTGTTAAATATTCCCTGATCCCCTAACCCTTTCCTAGACCTTTGGTATCTTGATATTCATAGTCTGGTTGGAGGTGCAGAAGGCTGCTCTGTGAGGTTAGAAGGGGTGACTACTGTCATTCGTTTTATTCACTTAATTTACTCATTCATGCATTCACTCATTCAACACACCTCCATGTCAGGGCTTGTGCTGAAAACTGGGTTATTGGTGGTAAAGGATGTTTCAATTCCCATGCACCTTATAGTCTATGAAGAGGAACTTTGGTGACAAAACAGGTTGGCAAATGTCTAAACATTCACACATTTTGATGAGCTCTCTGAAGGAAAAGCAAGACCTAGGGAAACGAATAATGGGAGAAACCTAATTTATATTGAGGGTCAGAGAAAGCATCTCTGGGAGAAGTAATCTTTAGATTGAGGCTCTAAAGACTGACCACAAAAGACTGACCTCTGTTCTGTGCATACTGAACATAAAATCAGAAGGCTCTTCCACTAGTTAGTTGAACTTGAACCACTCAAAGCTTTACTTTTCTTGTCTATAATAAGAGAGTCCCATATTTGCCCTATCTCCTCATAACAGCTTTTATGCAAAGGTTTAAAAAATAGAAAGTATTATATATATATATATGAGACTTGATTTTTAGAGCACTTTTAGGTTCACTGCAAAATTGAATAGAAAGTACCGAATTCCCCATACGGCCCCTGCACCCCCCCCCACCAACATCATGCAACCCGGTGACTGCTTTGATAACCACTTAGCCTTATTTTACTTTTCTTCTGAGTGTAACACTACTGTGTCAGAGCTGATGAGTTAAACCACAGCACCTCTGTACAAGGCAGGGCAGTAGTTGCACATGGATTGAGGACCTGAGCCAGAAACTGAAAATTATTTCCATTTTGTAGTATTTTTCTTTTCAATGTTTGCTCTTGCTGGCTGCTTGTGGCCAGAATCACGGCCTTCCACACCAGGAGTTCACTTGGGTTGTGGCTTCCCTCGGTAGTCGACCCTTCTCCCCATTGATTACATTTTCCTTCCATTTTTAAAGCTGTGGAAAATGCTAGTCTCTGAAAGGGAAGAAGTGGGTTAATTTGCATGAGAAAGCGCCTTTATTTAGCGGGTATTTAAAATCTCTAAGTACCACCACCACCAAGATCCACCCCTCCTCCCAGGTGGAGACTGGGAAAGCCGGAGAGAAAACTCCAGGGCTAAGAGTTCGAGAGGAAACCCAGCCCTGCCCATTCCCAGTCAGATTTGGAAATCTGGCCTTCCTATCAGGTTGCATGTGAAATCTTCATCAAATCTTCTTTTGTACACACTCATAAATAATACCACCCAGAGTATCACTAATATTCACAAGACACAGTGGGTGAATTTCAAGGACTGGACTGCTGTGGAGAAAATGAATGGACTGTTAATAAGATCGCTCTCGAATAATAGCCAAATTATTAAACTGTAGTGTGGGGGTGTCACTTCCTTAGTGCAGCAAATTAGATTTGGAGGTGCCAGGGCAAACGTCCGAGGAATATTACATTGCATAGCTCTCTGGAGGGATTTGAAGCTTTTCTATAGCCTTCTCTTTTACCAGAGCTCATGTTGATTTCTATTTTTTTGTTGGCTTTTATTAGTAGAGGGTGTAGCTGACAGTATTGGTTTTCTGCCACATCCCCTGGTATCCACCTCTATGCTGAAGGCTCTTTACTGTGAACACCTGCGAAGCTCCGCAGGCGCCAGTGGGACTTTTCTAGCCCGAGGAGCATCTGGGCCCACCCTCAGGGCAGGCCCGAAGTATGGGAGGGCCGATCCCTCACAGCTGTCCCCAACTAATGATGGATGTGACTGACTTGGTGGATAAACACCCAGCTGCTTCTCCCCTCTACTGGAGCACCTGCGAGCTGGGGTAACTCTGGGGTGTGTGGGAACAATGGGCCCTGGGCTTCTCCAATGACCCCCAATGTTCAATAAGGTCCCCTTTATGGGCTGCCTTCCTTTCCGGTCTCACTCCGCTGCTGCCGTTGCCTCCAGTTGCCACCTAAAAAAATGACTAGTACTCAAAAATCCTTCTCTTCAGTTCTGCTTCTAGGGTAACCCACAACAAGACAGAAAGTGAGCATAAAGATTTTTTTTCCCTACGGATGATCATGAAGCGAAGGCAACACTTTGTAACTCCTGTTCACAGAGCAGCTTTGCCAAGTGCCCTGCTCTGGCCAGATGACATCATGTTGCAGAGAAAAAGCCTCGAACTTCGGGGTTATGTTCAACCTTAAGTTCAGGTCCCACCTTGGCCATTGACTGGCTGATTGATTTGTGGGATTTTATTCATGTTATTTTGCCTAAGTGAACCTCAGTTTCCCCACTTATAAAAGAGGGATAATAATATCCCCCACCAGAATTGTTAAGAAAATTAACTATATCAACAGAACAGCACAGTGCCTGGCATAGAGTAGCAGAACAATAAATGTCATTCTTTGACCTGCAGTCAGGTTTGTTCCACAGTCTCAACCAGTAGAATGGAATGTTCTTGTCCTCCTAGCTTTTGTCATGGTAGAATAAACCAGATAGACACCCAGAGCAAGAATGTATCAGGATTCTGAGCTTCGAGCTTCCTGTGATTGTGAACAATGGTAAAGATAACTCTGAGGAAAATCTTATCTGGCTACTTTTTTTCCAGTATACTTTTTAACTATTTTTTAAAAAAAAATTCTGACATTCTAGATTAAGTAGAATCGTATTAACATTCTACTCTTGTGCTCTACTATGGCAAAAAAAAAACATTCATGAGCAAAAAAACCCAAATAAAACAAAGCACAGAGAAGCTTATAAAACTAAATATGGAACTGAGCTGTAAGAGCTGAATGGAGAAAGGGAATTAAAATAATCTAAAAATCACAAGTTTATGGTAAAGTGCAAAGAAACTGAAAATGTACAGACTGTTTAAAAACTGAAATTGCTGACTGTTCAGAAACTACCCAGATGGATCAAGAGGGGTGAACAGCCAAAAAAGATTATAGACAAATGTGCATTGTTTTCGCTGCTTCCCATGTTACCCATCTCTGAGGTGCTCCTGGCAGTTAGATACAGAAGCAGGCTAATGCTGGCAGCATGCTCAGTGGGGGTAGCCTGCCCGTCGATAAATCCTTTTACTGGGCTTGCAATTTTGATCTATACCCAAGACATCTGGTGTACCTTATTGATTTTGGCACCCTGACACCCCATTATGCAGCCAATTAAAATGCCTGGAATGGGAAGTTCATGAGCAGTCTTAGTAGATGCATCCAAGCTGCCCGATAGCCCTTCACCTCTGGAGAGTGGATTCAATGTCATTGAATCCAGGGTTACCGTGCATCATAGGAGAATGAGACTGTTGCATTCCAACGGGGCAGCTTGGTCAGTGTGGCTGTGGGATGGCGTGCCTCCCTTGAATGCTATAGGCCTCTACAGGGGGTCCCCCCAGGTCAGGGTTGAGTCACATGGATGGGCATAGGTGAGAAAAACTCACACGATTGCGGCCTGTGTTTTGTCTTTCCCAACCACCTGCAAGGGTGACCAGAGACTTGGATGACCTTCAGGGTTGGGGTGACTCCACTGTAAGAAGACAGATCTGTTTGACACACTCAGTGAGGACTGCCAAATGCCAGCAGCTGTAATGGCCGAGTTGGGAAGCCTGTTGCCTATCGCCCAGACCTGAGCCCCCCACGCTCCCTCATTGTCTTTCCTTGGTCCTGAAACCACCTTTCCCGATGAGAGAGCACCACTGATAGCAGGGACCATCAGGCTCAGTTTGTCAGTCCTCATAGGTAAGGATTTAAAGGTACATTAGAGGGTTTAGCCAAAGTGGTAATTCTCAGCACGATTCTCTTCTGAGATGTTGATATATGCACCATGCTCCCCACAAATCATGACTGATACTCCTTTCTTTCTGAAAATACTGCCAACTTTCTGTACATGCATGAGGAGCCGGATGGTGAATGCAACATTGAATCCACTTTCAATCATAGCCTCTCACCACCTGCAGGACCCCTGTCACCTTCCTGCCAATTCCTAGTGTTCTTCCCCTCGCCTTCTGCCCTTCCCCTTACCCCTCACTCCACTCTCCTCATTGGGCCTGCAGTTTTGGGTTTTCACCAGGGCCAATGACTAAAGAAAAGACTTGACCATTCAAAGTCCAGCTCCCCAAAACTCTGCTGGACATGAAGACAGGTATGATTAAAGGAGACACACCAAGCCCCAAGCATGAAAGGAAAACAAGTGATACATTTGATTACATTTGAATGAATAAATTTTGTTCAACAAAAGACCCCATTAAGAAAGAGAAAAAGCAAGGCATAGAGCAAGAGAAGATACTAGCAACTCGTGTAGCCAACAAAGGACTTTTATCTGGAGAGCTCCTATAAATTAAGAAAGAAATAGAAACCCAGTAGAAAAAAGAGCAAAAGGCTTGAACATGAGCTGCACAAAGAAGATATCCAAATGACCAACTAACATAATAAAATGTGCCCAACTTTATTACGAATCAAAGAAATGCAAATTAAAATCACCACTATATATCAAATAGATTGGCAAAAATGAAAACATCTGACATTAGCAAGTATAGTTTAGGATGTGGAGAAACTGGAACTCTCATGCACTGTTGGTAGGAGGAGTATCAATTGGTGCCCTTGATTTGGGAAAGAGGTCGACATTATCTGTTGAAGTTGGAAGATACTTACACCCTATGTCCCTCCAATGCATACTGTATAATTTCCATGTATGTAGCTTTCAAAAACAGACTAAACAAGTGTATAGTTTTTGTTATGCACACTTAGGTGGCAAAATAAGAGAACACTGCAAGAAAGTCATTACCATAAAGTCAGGAGGAGAAAGTCATGGAAACAGTGAGAGGAATTTGTAATGGGCCAGGAGTACACAGGAGTCTAACAGAGAGGTTGATACTATTCTCTTTCTTGACCTGGGTGGTAGTTGCAGGAGTGTTTGGTCTCCAATAATTCATTATGCTACATGTTTGTGCTTCATGTACTTTTCCACGTGTTGTATTTTGTTTTAAGAAGATTTAAGGAAAAACTTTCTCCAAGTATACCCTGAGAAACATTGGTTGATGAGATTTTAATATGTTACTCACAAAAAGCATTCCATGGCTGAATACATTGCAGAACTGGGATACATAAGGATGAACAAGTCTTTAATATGCCAAGATCCATGTGACATTCCAAGAGGAATCCATGCAGTGATGTACGTGACCATGGAACCCTTTTCTCAAGGGATATTTTACAGAGCATACTCTTAGGAAAAGTAGATGGAGAAAAACAGACAGCAAGTCCCAGTTTTATGCACCTGTTGATTGGTCCAACCAAGGATTTCAGGAGGTTTATGAAAAGCATAGAATGCAAAGTAGCAAGCAAGTGAAGTTTTAAGTTGCGCTGAACTGGAAGCCCTCACTATTCTTAAGATCTTTATAATTTTGGGTGTTTACTCAATTGATCCCAAATACTTAATAGTACGGGGTCAGCTTTTACCCATACCCGTACTTTCAGCCATGTTTCTTCCAGATTTCTTAGTCATTATACTGATAATTGTCTGTGGATGGAGGGGACAACGCGTATTGGCTTACTTCTTGGTTTATGTTTATATCAATCAGCTGTTTATAAGCAAAATCATCCTCATGGGATCCCACATCTGCCCTAACGCTGGTGCCACAACTCCGCCCTCACTGGGACACGAGGTCCATCAGCTTTCATTGTACAACATGCCCAATAGCAGCTTAAATAAAATGACGACCACGATTCTGTGGTCTGGAAATTTGGGCGGGGCTCGGACGGAGGCGTCTTCTGCTGGTCTTACCGGGTGTCACTCGTGTCTGCGGGCAACTGCTCGGTCAGCTGGGACACGAGCTGGTGGCTAACTGAGGCGGCCCTCTGGGTTCCAGCCATGGCTTTTTCTCATCATCCACCAGGCAGCTTCTCTTCAAGTGGCAGCTCTAACGAGAGTCCTAAGAAGAGCAGGAGAGGGACAGCCCCCATGTGCAAGTGCTTTTCAGATCTTTGCTTGTAGCACGTTCGTGATTATCCTACTGGTCAGACAAATCACACGGCCAAATCTAGAGTCAGTGGAGAAGGAGACTGTGCGAGCGTACGGATATGGGGAGATTGGACAAATCAGGAGCTGTTACCGCATCCTCTGCCGAAGGTACTTCTGTCATTATAGTCGTTCATTATCAAAACCATCTCTAAAACTGCGCTGACTTCTGGCGCCTCTGATATTAGTCAAATTTGCTGCTGAGTTGTATTTTTAAAAACAAACCTGTTCAGCAGTTTGGATCGCTTTCAAGGAATGATCCAAATAGGAAAGGCTGATTAAAATAGAGATCCATTATATTTTCAAAGATATGATGAAATATAAACAACTTCCCCTAAGGAAAGTGTGCAAGATGATTATTCAAGGAGAAATTTAATTATAACCTAAAAAAAAAAAAACCCAGGGATTCTAGCAGATATGGATTATCATTAGATTGCATTTGTTACAGAAATACAAAAACTGTGACCTTTCTTTTCATTCCATTTGTTTTTATTTAACAGAATCTGTTCTCTGTGTTTTTTCAACATGACTCTGACTTGTTTACAATTTAACTGTTGCAGGCTTTGAATTGTTATCTAAGACTCGATGTATTACCTCTGTCCGTTGGAAGAGCAAAAGCCTGTGATGTTGGGTGGTCATGGGTGTGGGAGGCAGTAATGGAAAGGCAGAACGGTCCCAGGCCTGCTTTCTGCTGTTTTCGGGCACTGACAGTCTATGTCTATGGGCATGTTGAGGTGCAAAGGGACTTATATCTTCGAGTCCTAACAGTATTTGAAGGCGATTTCCCTCAGCATATGGCAAGGATCATTGGGTGACTCCAGATGGGAAGATCAATCCTGATTCTGTTTGACTGCTTAAGGCCACCATCTTCTGCTGATTTTATACTATTAACACCACAAGAAAGGATTGTCACTAAGAATTTTAGGCTCTCAGTTATGTCATCCATGGTTAAGAGGTCCTACTTTTTGTTTTGGATGACATTGAAGTCTGCAGATAGTTTGGAATTTGATCAAGTCATAGTTTTCTAAGATTTTTTTTTGGTAAGTTGAGATGATGATGATGACCATAGAGAGTAGCAGATCTTGCCCATTTCTTGACAAGAATCATAACGTTTGCTCTTTACAGCCACCCTCTTATCTGTTTGACACAGGAAAAACCAGAGGCACCAAGAAATTAGCTAACTTGCCAGAGGACCAATCACTCGTAAATGATGGCATCAGGCTTTGAACCCAGGTCTGACTCTTAAATACTTAGCTACATTCCCCACCCCAACCCCCGCTGAGAACTTGCTGGGTATGTCTGAGCATCACCGTTGTTGTCGTCGACGTCATCATCATCATCATCTATGCTTTTGTTGAGCGCTCACTGTTTGTAGCGTGTGCAGAACTGTGCGCGAAGTGTGGCATAAAAATGCCTCTTGCACAGTAGAACGTGGGATAAACAACCTTATGAATAGCTCTCTCTACTTGGCGGCCTCAGGGGAGAGGGAAAACATAAATGACAACAACTTTGTCAATTGACAAACCTGATTGTGGTTGGAAGTTTAACACGTTCCACTTCCCTCAACAGATCTCCCTACGGGAGCTGGTAACCAGCAGCAAGATGGAACGATGGGAGTCCTGGCACATCTTCTCCACCGTATCCACCCAGACTTCTATTGCTCAATGAAGTCACATGAAGTAGCGGAACCCAAGAGAGACCAGGGAACATCCTGGATATCTCACAGCTGTGTCAGATCCTAAATCCTTGAGAAATTACCTTTCACACTTACATATAGTTTTGTCTCTGTCTTAGGCCAATTAAAGGCACACACTCAGGAAACAGACCACTTGGTATCAACCCCAGAGCTGCCATTTTACTAGCTCTGTGACCTTGGGCAAGTTATTAAACCTTTCTCGGCCTTGATTTTCTCAACTGGAAAAAGGAAATGATAATGATATTCTTGGCAAGTGGATTATTATGTGCTAAACAGCTTAAATCCAGTAGAGATTTTCAGTTTTTAAAACATTTTTAAAGTGAAAACCAATTTTTCCTGATTTTAAAAGTAACGCATATTCTTTGTAAAAGTTTAGAAAATGAAGAGTTATACAAAACTGCTTTTAAACCTTGAAGTATTCACATTCTACTGTCCTGAGATAATATATCAAACAATCCAGAACTTAGTGGCCAGAAGCAATAATCGTTACTTAGTAATGCTGGGGCTGGCAGGTTGGGTTCAGCATATCCGCAGTCTTCTGGAGGCTTGGCAAATGTTGACCAGGACACCTCCGTTTTCCTCCACGTGAACTCCCAGCAGGCTGTTCGCGTGCTAGAGAACAGGTTATTCACCTGTTCGCGTGGTGGTCTCGGGGTTCCAAGCGCAGCAGCAAGAGACAGAGCACCGAAGCCCAAGCGGTTTTCATGCCGCTGCAGGTGCCATGCCTGCCAGTGCCCCGCGGGCCAAGCCAATCACGTGGCTGAGCACAGATGTAAGGGATCAAGAGACTGATTTCTCCGTTTGATCTGAGGACAGCCAAGGTCACAATACAAAGGTACAAGCATACAGAGATAGAAATAATTTGTGCTGACTTTTTTGTAATTCACCCCCAAATAAATACTGTTAAAAATTACACATACATAAAATATATGTGTGTGTGCATGTATACATATACATATATTTTTTTTACATGAAAAAATACACACCCAAAGAAGAGCGATATTTTTTTAATGATTCTATATATTTTTAAAGTGATGATATTAACATGGTGTTTTGTGCCTTGTGGTTTTTTTTCCATTAATTACATTCTGAGGCATTTTATTTTATTTTAAAGTTTTATTTCTTTATTTTGAGAGAGAGAGAGAAAGAACGAGCAGGGAGGGGCAGAGAGAGAGGGAGAGAGAGAATCCCAATCAGGCTCCGTGCTGGCAATGCAGAGCCAGATGTGGGGCTCGATCCCAAAAACAGTGAGATTATGACCTGAGCTGAAATCAAGAGTGGGGTGCTTAACCGACTGAGCCCCCCCGGTGCCCCTATGCTGGCGCATTTTAATGTCCTCATTTAAAGATGTGCATAATATTGCATTGTATGGACTACCTGACAAATTTGAACACAGTGTCTGTTAGGACTTTCAGGGTATTTCCAATTTTGCAATAAACTTCTGAATATGTAGAGTTTTATGCATTTTTCTAATTAGTTCCTTGGCGTACACATTTCAACCTCTGACATCCTGCAAGAAAGGAAGAAAGATTCTATCCAGAGATGATATTCAAAACATTCACAATAGAATGGACAGTGACTGGGGCGCCTGGACGCCTCGGTCACGTAAGCGTCCAAGTCTGGGTTTCAGTTCAGGTCATGATCTCACAGCTTTTGAATTTAAGCCCCACATCGGGCCCCCTGCTCACAGCTTAGAGTCTGCTTGGGATCCCCGCCTCTCTCTGCTCCTCCCATGCATGTGGGCTCGCTCTCCCTCTCTCAAAACTAAATAAATAAACTTAAAAAAAATTTTTTTTTAAAAGAATGGATACTGACCTCAGTATAGAGCAGAGTCCACAAGGTAACCCTTTAGTTGTTGGATCAAGAGGTCCAGGTTATAGGACCGAAGGCCAAGCAGCTGGGGAGTGAGTTACTCAGAGGCAGTGGTCGGTATCTTACCAGCACAAGCGTACGAAATGTCCGCCATGGAGAAATGTGTGGAACCTGTTTTCCACACCCTCTCCAACCGGAGGTGTGGTCTTTCTTTTTAATCTTTGCTAATCTGATCCATGAGAGCAACAAAAATAATACCATCTTTTTAAAAATGTTTTATTTATTTTTGAGAGAGACAGAGACAGAGAGACAGAGAGCATGAGCAGGGGAAGGTCAGAGAGAGAGGGAGACACAGAATCCAAAGACAGGCTCCAGGCTCTGAGCTGTCAGCACAGAGCCTGATGCAGGGCTTGAACTCACAGACCATGAGATCATGACCTGAGCTGAAGTCGGACACTTAACTGACTGAGCCACTCAGCTGCCCCCCAAAATAATACCATCTTGTACTTTTGTGTTTTTTTTTTAACTTTTTTAAATGTTTTTAATTTACTTTTGAGAGACAGAGACAGCGTGATCAGGGGAGGGTCAGAGAGAGACAGAGACCCAGAATTGGAAGCAGGCTCCAGGCTCTGAGCTAGCGCCCATACTCTGTGTTTCACTGAGCAAAGTGAGGGCACTGTTTCATGTCCCAGCACCACTTCTATTGGGTTGTTATTGTTGCTGTTACTGAATTGCCTGTTTATGTCCTCCGCCCCTTTTGAGGGTGAGTATTGTACTTCTCATTAGAAAGCTAATATTTGGGCCACCTGAGTGGCTCAGTTGGTTAAGGGTCTGACTCTTGATTTCAGGTAATGATCTTGAGGTCATGGAATCGAGCCTCGCATTGAGCCACTTGGGATTCTCTCTCCCTCTCTTTCTCTGCCCCTCTCTCGCTCATGCTCTCTCTCAAAATAAATAAAAGAAAGCTAATATTTACTGATGCCTTACAGTGTGTCACTTTGCTAATCCCTTAATAGGCATTACCTATTTAAACATCCATCATGGCCATATAAATGTACTATTCTACCTATTTTAGAAATGTGAAAATGGAGGCGAAGATTCAGTAATGTGCTCACCAGGATCTTGTTTGTAAGTGCTCAGGCCAAGAACCAAATCCAGATAGCTAGATCCTGTGACTTAGCTTCTTAATCATTCCGACCAATATATTCTCTTGCTACTGCAGTACTTATAGGAGCTTTTTATATATGGATATTAACTGTTTAAAAAATGTTTTTTGAGAGATAGCATGTGAGGAGGGGAGGGCCAGAGAGAGAAAGAGACAGAATCCCAAGTAGGCTCCCCACTATCAGCACAGAGCCTGAGCTGGGGCTTGAACCCACGAACCGGGAGATCATGACCTGAGCCAAAGTCATGAGTTGGATGCTTAACTGACTGAGCCACCCAGGTACCCCTGGATATTAATTATTTTCATACATGTTGTACATTTTTCTTTGTCTTTCTACTTTTAATGTTCCTTATAGCATTGCTTGCTGTACAGGTGTTCAAAAATCTATGGGTGCACTTTTCTGTATGAATCTCTCTCAGTCTGATTGAGGTTCAACTGGAAAATAAAACTGTCAGAGATTTTAAGTGTGCACCATGATGATGTGCTACACATGTACACTGTAAAAGAATTCACCTGATTGAATACATTAACACATTCATCACCCCACGTACTTCTTTTTTTTTTTTTTTTTGGTGAGAACACTTAACCTCTACTACCAGCCAACTTTAATTATATAATACAGTATTATCAACCGTAGTCATGATGTTATACATTAGAGCCTTAGAACTTACCCATTTTATAACTGATTATTTTATACAGTTATTTAATATGGTCAAATATCTCAAGCATTTTTCTTGATGGGTTTTGTCTCTAATAGCATTCTCAGATGTTCCCTATCTAAAGGATATAAAAATATTCATCTTTATTTTCTTCTATATAGAACTCCAGAATTGCCTGTATTAACAAAATATATGTGCTTAGCCCCCAACTCAGACCTACTGAGTCAGAATTTCTACAGTGACAGCTAGATGTTGAAGCTTTCAAAGTGACACACACACTTGGAGGCCAGGAGGGCCCGTAAGTACGCACACTTACTTCTTCTCCTCAAAGCACATGAAGTTGACTGAAGAAATCATAAATTATGAATATATCTACAAAATCAATTCCAGATGGGTTAAAAAGCTAGCTGTGAAATCTCAACCTTAACTTTTAGAAGACCATGTAGCCTGATATCTGATATCTGTATCAGAGTTCTCTAAAGACACAGAACCAATAATTCCATATATGTAAAAATATAAACATATCTATGTACACATACACACACATACATACACACACGGGGAGAGAGAGACAGAACTGGGAGGAAATGTTTTCATACCCGGTGAAGTTCTTCGTCTTCATTTGAGATATCCCCCAAATGGACCAGAATCCATATTAGATAATCAGCTTCGTGGGATCATCTCAACTTGCTTCCTTGCCAGAGAGCTATTTTTTTCCTTACACTTCTGTGATTCCTGATAAACACCAAGAAACACGGTACAAGAGCATAAAAGAGACAAGTGTGTTTTAATTTAGGCTCCACAGACGTAGATATTAACCATGGTACCACAATATCACAAGCCAAAATACCAGACAATGATGAATTTATTGTTTCCCTAATTTAAAACAAGCCTGATTTATTTTAAAAAATACAACCTCAAAACACAACTCACCAGACATGATATGGAATGTATTATATGCCTAACCAAAAAACAAAATGCTACTTGGTACAGTGGATTTGAAAATTATCTTGCTATTAATAGAGGTCCCGGATGGCTGTGATCTGTTGGATTTGATACATCCAGGTTTTGGCAGCTGCTCGGGACTGAAAACAAGACGTTCCATACATTAGTACTTAATACAGAAACTAGGTCATGAAATAGCCCTTTGGTGGATTTTTAAAAAAGATTTTGAAAAGCCCAATTTCATCTTTAATTAAAGTCTGTATTGTGGCGTATGTCCAGCAAACTAGCCCTGTGGTCAACAGACTCCTCTCTGGAACTGTGTAACACTGGGAGCAACTGGGTACCCTGTTTCTTTCATCTCTTCATCTGCACCAGACACCTGTAACAAGTATTTGTTGAATCTAAAAGCGTCCTTCTCTTTCCCTTTCTATTTTGAGGTCCTGACACTGAGCTACTGATGGAAATATTGGATTGAGGACCTTTACAAACATATCTGGTGGGCAGATTACATTTTCATGAGTTTAAGGTAACACTGATCTCTTCTGCTCATTTCAAAAAAATTTTTTAATGTTTGATTGGAAAACATTTCTACCTACTGGCTCCATTAGAAACAAGCTTTTTAAAAAGTTTTTATTTAAATTCCAGGTAGTTAATAGTGTGATATTAGTTTCAGGTGTACAATTTAGTGATTCAACACATCCATACAACAGCTGGTGCTCATCACAAGTACTCTCCCTAATTCCCATCACCTGTTTAGCCCATCCCCCCAAACAAGCTTT
Source organism: Suricata suricatta (assembly GCF_006229205.1). NCBI lineage: Eukaryota > Metazoa > Chordata > Mammalia > Carnivora > Herpestidae > Suricata > Suricata suricatta. The sequence goes on from NC_043717.1 coordinate 12,648,824, forward strand.
TTCTTTTAAATGAGATTACAAAGAAAAAACCCTGTAGTGAATTTTAGGGCTTGCTTTTCTTATTTCAAGAAGTGCTTGTTTTACGTTAGATTCCTGTAGTAGACTTTGCGAGGAGGGTTCATAAAAACCACTAAGGAAATGCAATTGGAGAGGGAAGAAGCAAGGAGTAGGATGCATCAAGCAAGTCCCCACAAGGATGGCTTATGCTCAGTCCTGCTCTGCGGACTGTGGGTCCTCATCAGGGGACAGGGGAGCTGGAGTATTTGTAGACACCACCACCCCCGGTAATCAGTGGATCACAGCTCAGTCAGCATAGATTTCTAGGCTCTTCTGGATCTCCTTGCATGGACAAAGTGGGTTCTAACAACCTGTGGATTGTCCTCCAACTAAGAGATACGGGTGCCATCGGGTGTGGTGAGGGCAGTGACAGGTGCGTTGCGATGGCAGTGAAGGGCTCTACGGAGCATGTGCAGACATTGGACAGCATTCGTGTCACTGTTTCCCAAGGCGTAATTAGTAAGGGTCTCTCCACAAATTCAGAGCAAGCCTAGGTATGAAGGGAAGGAGGTCCTGGGACGCCTGGGGGGCTCAGTCAGGTAAGCATCTGACTCTTGATTTCAGCTCAGGACATGATCTCACAATTCGTGAGTTTGAGTCCTGTGGTGGGCTCTGTGCTGGCAGCATGAAGCCTGCCTGGGATTATCTCTCTCTCTAGCTCTCAAAAGAAATAAATAAACATTTTTCTTTAAATGAAGGAAAGGAGGTACTATGTTGGCGATGTCAAGTTTGAGGCAAGTCACCATATTTTCCTTGGTGTCCCTGACCCCCAGGTTGAGTCAGTAGAAAGAGGGTAAAGAGGAGTTTACATGGAGAGGGACACCTCTGTTATATTCCCTCATGAGGGCAGCCCCCCCCATAGTTCCCAAAGTCTGGGAGGTGGTGGGCAATCTGCAGGTCTCGGGGGCAAGAACAGAAAATCAATCCTGAAGGAGGTACTTGGATCAAAGACAGAAAAATGAGCTCAAGCCACGGCTTCACTGAGGAGAGGAAAGAGAAGGGGATGGTGGGAAATAGCTGAAACTGGAATAGCCATTATTATAATTATAATACAAGTATTCACCATATTGTACAATATACATAATAATGCGATAAATGAATTCTTGAATTCTTAAAATTTTTTTAATGTGCGTTTATTTTTGAGAGAGACAGAGTATGAGCAGGGGAGGGGCAGAGAGAGAGGGAGACATAGAATCCGAGGCAGGCTCCAGGTTTTGAGTTGTCAGCACAGAGCCTGACGCGGGGATTGAACCCACGAACCGTGAGATCATGACCTGAGCGGAAGTCAGATGCTTACCTGACTGAGCCACCCAGGCACTCCAATAAATGAATTCTTTAAATAGCCATAATAAAAATTGAATGCAATACCCACATTCTGAGTACTCGATAGCTAGATGTGCCTAGTGGCTACTGAATTGGAAACTATAGCTCTAGAACATTCCATCATCACAGAAAGTTCTGTTGGTCAGCTCTAGCCTGGGTCTTACTGAATGGATTGAGGGTTGAGATGTAATGGGCCTCTCTCTTTTCAAATTCTTGTTTTCTTCCTCTCCATATTCAGCTTATAACATCAAATTTTACCACTGGGATTTCCCTGAAAAAGTTGCAGTAGCTTGTTAAAGGACAATAGTGTGGCGATACTTTGGAACTTTCTGTGTAGAGTTACCTTTGTTAAATGACTCTTGACTCCTGAGTTTTTGCGGTTAAATGTTAGCTCAAGTTTCGCATACACTGAGCGTCCAGTGACTATTAGAACGGCAGATGGATCATGCTCCCTTTCTTCTTTGATTGCTGTTTTCCTTTCCTTTCCTTTTTGTGTACATTTTAATCTTTACAAGGAAAAGGAATAAAACATGATCTTAAGGGGGAGGAGGCAAGAAGCCACACAGGAGCCCAGAAAGTGGCAGAACGGATCTTTCTCGCTTTCTCTTCCACTTTCATTTCGGCACGGCCAGGGCAGGACAATTCCGCTTGGCTGCTGAATCAAATTCTGACCAGATCAAGCGAGCAGCTAGAACTTGAACTTGGGCAGAGTATTTCCAAAAGCTTGGTGTCTGTGGCTGCTGTCATTGGCATTCGGGAGCATTTAAAGAAAAATTTTTTTTAACATTTGTTTATTTTTTGAGAGACAGAGAAAGACAGAACATGAGTAGGGGAGGGGCAGAGAGAGAGGGAGACACAGAATCTGAAGCAGGCTCCAGGCTCTGAGCTGTCAGCACAGAGCCCGATGTGGGGCTCGAACCCATGAACTGTGAGAAGTCAGATGCTCAACCGACTGAGCCACCCAGGTGCCCCCAGGAGCATTTTTAAACTGCGTCTTGCCTTGGGGGGGCCCCAGTCAAAAGTCAAGGTTGAGGAGATCATGTGTGGTCTTCGATCACCTTTTTTTTCCCCAAACATGAGCTACAGATCCTCTTAATTTGGGCGCCCTCAGAAGAAGGCCCTGACGCAAAGATTCAAATGCAAGCACTTCCCTTGTGTAGTAATTGCAGGAAACACTGGTGGGGGAGGGGCGGGAGCCAAAGCGAGGAAGCTAAAGAAGATACTCTATCAAGCCAGTTTCTCAGAGGCAACGGTTGGTGGGGTCTGCTGCTCCAGAAGCTCCAGAAGGCTCCCCCTGGGGGGTGAGAGGGCTTACCCGTCACATCTCATCACTCATCGGTTGAGGGACATGGTGGGGGCGGGGGGAAGTGCACCTTGGGCCCACTGTGTGCGTGAGCAGAGAAAGCCGTCAGGCATTCAGCCTGGCGTGTAAGGCAAAGTGGCGAGTGTCTAAGGGTGGGGGTGGGGGCATTTACAGAGTCAGCTGCACAAACTTATTTTTATTTTTAAGTGGACAAAACAGGCCCAAGAGTCTTAGAGTACAGCCTATCCTTGCCCTGGTGCAGAGAGATCATGACTCACTGCCAAATGGAAAGGCAAAAGAATCTCTAATGGGCAGTTTGACCTCTGGAGAGAACATCCCCAAATAGTTAAAAGGACAGAGCCTTTGGTATTAAATGCCTCGGAATTGAAAGGGCGGAGAGAAAGTGTTCTGGCTTTTGCACCAAAGAAGACATGGAACAACATATTTTAACCGCTTGTCAGAGGATCCACGGACGGCTCAGCATTCTGGAATTTTTGAGAGAGACTTACCAAACGCTTTCTGCTGAGGCTGACGGAGCCAAGCTGGGGCATCTGCATGCCAGGAATATATGGTTGCATATGTGCCACTGTTTCTCTGTTTGCAAAATATGCCATATGTTGACAGGCTGACATATGTCGAGCTATATGGAAGATCAGTCAGAGAGAAAGAAGAGCCAGAAGTTAAGAAAGTGAGGAGGAAGGAAAATAGGAAAGTGAAAACAAACTCTGGTGAGTTTGGCGAGCTGGTGAGTTCCTTGATCACAAGCAGTGTGTCTCATAGCGATTCCTATGGAAAAGATCTTGGCGATTATGTGGTCTGGTGCCCCCATGTCTAAATGAACGAACTGAATCTAGAGTTCTCATGGCCCAACAAATACAAGGTCAGGAGAAGGAGGCCCAGAGTTCTCCTTCCATTTTGGGGTTTAACTACCTGCATGCTCACATGCTCCCCGCCTGCCTCCTGTCTTCCCCTGTCCCCTCCCATCCATCCAGTCTGTGTCCACTGTTCCAGTGCCTTGGGCTCCCCCATCCCGAATGCATATGGTGCTGAGGTTGAGCGCCAGCATTCAGTGTCCCTGAACATGACATTGATCCCCTCTCCTGTTGGCCTTTGTCCCCATTGTGCCCTCTGCTTAGCATTCCCTTCCCTTTAACCTAAGGATGACAGTCCCAACCATCTTCGGGGTCAGTGCAACCGGCACTTGGTCATGCATCCATCCCTCGAATGCAAAGCTGGAAATAATTCCTCGTCCCTCTGTACTGCTGTCACACTCCGTGTTTCTATTAGAGTGTCCATTAGTTCTGCCTTGCAGCACAGTTGCTGATGCTCGCTGTTCTCTATGAAATTATAATCCACTCGCATGCAGAGGGTCTTTCCTCTTTGACCCTCCTCAGTGCCTATCACAGAAGCTTCAACATAGTAATTGGCAATTATTGAGTGTTTACTATGTGTTAAGCACCGTGTTTAAAGTTTTACATGAATTGGCTTATTTACTTCTCCCAGTAACCCCATGAAGTAAATACTCACCATGAGTCTCATTTTATACTTGAGGAACCTGAAACAGAGAGGTTAAGAAACTTGCCTAAGTTAACACAGTTGAGAAGTCTGTCTTAGAGCTGCTGATGTCCGAGTTCAAGGTCTTACCCAGAAGGCTACAATTCCTTCCAAGGACCATCTGAGGATTTAAATTTATTTCACTGTTATTAAATACTGAAAAGTTAATTATTTTTTTTATAGTTTATTGTCAAGTTGGTTTCCATATAACACCCAGTGCTTATCCCCAACAAGTGCCTCCTCCATGCCCATCACCCCTTCTTCCCTCTCCCCACCCCCATCAGCCCTCAGTTCTCAGTATTCAAGAGTCTCTCATGGTTTGCTCCCCTCCTTCTCCCCAACTGTTTTTCCCCCTTCCCCTCCCCCATGGTCCTCTGGTAATTTTCTCCTGTTCCATTTATGAGTGCAAACATATGGTATCTGTCCTTCTCTGCCTGACTTATTTCACTTAGCAAGACACCCTCGAGGTCCATCCATTTTGCTACAAATGGCCATATGTCATTCTTTCTCATTGCCATGTAGTATTTCATTGTGTATATATACACCACAGCTTCTTGATCCACTCATCAGGTGATGGACATTTAGGCTCTTTCCATGTTTTGGCTATTGTTGACAGTGCTGGTATGAACGTTGGGGCACACGTGCCCCTATGCATTAGCACTTCTGTATGACCCAGTGCTATTGCTGGGTCATAAGGGAGTTCTATGGACAGTTTTTTGAGGAACCTCCGCACTGTTTCCCAGAGTGGCTGCACCAGTTTACATTGCCACCAACAGGGTAGGAGGGTGCCCATCTCTCCACATCCTCGCCAACATCTATAGTCTTTTGATTTGTTCATTTTAGCCACTCTGACTGGCATGAGGTGATATCTCAGTGTGGTTTTGATTTGTATTCCCTGATGATGAGTGATGCTGAGCATCATTTCATGTGTCTGTTGGCCATCTGGATGTCCTCTTTGGAGAAGTGTCTGTTCATGTCTTCTGCCCATTTCTTCACTGGATTACTTGTTTTTTGGGTGTGGACTTTGGTGAGTTCCTTATGGATTTTGGATAGTAGCCCTTTATCTGATATGTCACTTGCAACTATCTTTTCCCATTCTGTCAGTTGCCTATTAGTTTTCTTGATTGTTTCCTTTGCCGTGCAGAAGCTTTTTATCTTGATGAGGTCCTAATAGTTCATTTTTGCTCTTGATTCACTTGCCTTTGGGGATGTGTCGAGTAAGAAATTGCTGTGGTTGAGGTCAAAGAGGCTGTTTCCTGCTTTCTCCTCTAGGGTTTTGATGGTTTCCTGTCTCACATTGAGGTCCTTCATCCACTTTGAGTTTATCTTTGTGTATGGTGTAAGAAAGTGGTCTAGTTTCATTCTTCTACATGTTGTTGTCCAGTTTTCCCAGAGCCATCTGTTAAAGAGGCTGTTTTTTTCCCATTGGATACTCTGTCCTGCTTTGTCAAAGATTAATTGGCCGTACATTTGTGGGCCCAGTTCTGGGTTCTCTATTCTATTCCATTGGTCCATGTGTCTGTTTTTGTGCCAATACCATACTGTCTTGATGATGACAGCTTTGTAGTAGAGGCTAAAGTCTTGGATTGTGATGCCTCCTGTTTTGGTTTTCTTCAATATTACTTTGGCTATTCGGGGTCTTTTGTGGTTCCATACAAATTTTAGGATTGTTTCTTCTAGCTTTGAGAAGAATGCTGGTGCAACTTTGATGGGGATTGCATTGAATGTGTAGATTGCTTTGGGTAATAATGACATTTTCACAATGTTTATTCTTCTGATCCATGAGCATGGAATGTTTTTCCATTTTTTTGGTGTCTTCTTCAATTTCCTTCATAGGTTTTCTATAGTTTTCATCATACAGATCTTTTATATCTTTGGTTAGGTTTATTCCTAGGTATTTTATGATTTTTTTTGTGCAATTATAAATAGGATCAGTTTCTTTTTTCTTTTTTTGAAAAATTTTTAAATGTTTTTATTTATTTTTGAGAGAGAGAGAGACAGAGAGAGAGAGAGAGAGAGAGAGAGAGACAGCATGAGCAGGGGAGGGTCAGAGAGAGAGGGAGACAGAATCTGAAGACAGGCTCCAGGCTCTGAGGTGTCAGCACAGAGCCCAATGTAGGGCTCAAACCCACAGACTGCGAGATCATAACCTGAGCCAAAGCTGGACGCTTAACCCACTGAGCCACCCAGGCGCCCCTGGGATCAGTTTCTTGATTTCTCTTTCTGTTGCTTCATTATTGGTGTAAAAAAATGCAGCGATTTCTGCATGTTGACTTTGTACCCTGTGACTTTGCTGAATTCATGGATCAGTTCTAGTAGGCTTCTGGTGGAGTCTGTCGGGTTTTCCATGTAGAGTATCATGTCATCTGTGAAAAGTGAAAGTTTGACTACATATTTGCCAATTCTGATGCCTTTTATTTCCTTTTGTTGTCTGATTGCTAATGCTAGGACTTCCAGCACTATGTTAAACAACAGTGGTGAGAGTGGACACCCCTGTCGTGTTCCTGATTTCAGGGGGAAAGCTCTCAGATTTTCCCCATTGAGGATGATACTAGCTGTGGGCTTTTCATAAATGGCTTTTATGATGTTTAAGTAAGTTCCGTCTATTCCGACTTTCTTGATGAAAAGATAATTTTTATGTAAAAAACAAATATTGGAATCTATAAGAAAAGTTGTCTTCTCACAAAGAAAGCAAATAAAAAAGAAAATACTATATAAGACTAAGACTGCTCAGATTTTCCTCAGGAAAAAGTTACATGAGATGCATCAAATTATTTAAAATTTTTTCCATTTTTCAATGTGTATTTATTTTTGAGAGAGAGAGAGAGAGAGAGAGAGAGAGAGAGAGAGAGAGAGAGCATGAACAGGGGAGGGGCAGAGAGAGAGGGACACACAGAATCTGAAGCAGGCTTCAGGCTCTAAACTGTCAGCCCAGAGCCCAACACTGGGCTTGAACTCACAAACTGTGAGATCATGACCTGAACCGAAGTCTGACGCTTAGCCAACTGAACCATCCAGGTGCCCCAGTTTCTAAAATTTTTTTTATCTCTTCCATTTACCTAAAGGGTAAAATGTAAGTCCTCACCCTCCCCCAGAAAAACGCTTTTATAAAGTGTAGTGTCCTTTATGAAACCTTTAAACTCCGCAGAAGGCTAGAGAACATGAGTTGTTGTTACTTGGCTAAAATCTTAGGACACCTCGTGTCTGTTGGGAAAGGCTGGAATGGCCTGGGGATCCTGCCATTCTCTGGTGGGTGTGGGCTAATTATGCTTTATTTTTGTCACCTCAACGGGGACCCAGTCAACTACAGCACTGTCCATTCTGTGGCAGCCTAAAGATCAACAGAGGGCTCCTTTTCTTTCCTGAGTCCCCAACCCCTAGCCAGCTGCTTGAAGAGCTTCTGCATGCAAGGCTGCATCGCCAACCGCTCCTGAGAACAGGGCCTCCTAGATGTGGGGCCCGACGCAAAGAAACCCCGCAGTTAGAGCGCAAGGGTCCAGAGTTACTGTTGTATTGCACTTGGGGAAACCGCACGGAGGTGACGGGCCAGTAAGGTGGGACACAGCTTCGGGTTTGCCAGACAGGCTGCGAGGCGAAGTGTTCCTGCGGTGGCGGCCACCGGGTGGCCCACCGCCACTATTTGATAGTGGGTGACGCGGGCTGAGCTGCCCAGACCCCCCTCAGCGCGCTTCCCTCCGGTGTCACAGGGGATGAGGACACTCCTCTGAAAAGGTTGTTGTGACGCCTTAATAGCACAGGGGGGCTTCCCGGGCTTGCGTCATCCACATCCCACCGTATGGGTCAGGGTCATTTTGAGGAAAGTTTAGTAAAGGGATCTGCCACAGAAGTGTGGGCAAAGTTCAAGGAAACCAGCTCAGGAGTGGTGCAGGCCCCAAGGTCAGCAATTGTGGGGCGCTGTTAGCATGCCAGGACTGAAATGGGGCAAGAGAAGAGAGCATGGGCAGAACCGGGGAGCTGTTCAGAGGACGCTGCAGGACCGTGGCCCTCTCCTCTGTGCCGGAGAGGCAGCAGGAGACCTGCAAGCACCCCAGCCCCCCAACTCCTGCTGGGGCTCCGCATTGGCTGCGCCCAGCCACACGCAAACCCCGCCCCAGGTGAGCCAGGAAGACCAGGCTGGGGGGCGAGGAGAGCAGAGAGAGTGGCTGGGGGGTGGGGGCTGTCGGCAAATGCAACCAATCCAGCGCTCGGCCTCTGCTAGTGGGTGCCCATTTCCCCCCTTTAAGTACCCCGCCCCCTCTTTTATTAGCTGAAATACATTTACTTTAAGGAGACTTCTTAAATTTCATCCTAAGCAGTGATATCCACGGAATCGTGAGCTGGAGGGGCTGGGGTTTTCTCTAGACTACACTTTGGGAAGCTGGTCTCAGCCCAGCAGTCGGAGCAGAGTACATCATCAGTAAAGTGATCATCTCCGTTGCTGGAGTCACAGGTGAACACGCAGTGGGAAGCCTCTGTCCCTACGGAACTTAACTTAAAAAACACGTTACTATTAAAAATGCCATCTTTCCCCACTATATTTCCTAACCGGATTGCTAATTTATAGAAAAGATGATATAAATGAATTTTGTGTGTTTGTTTTCTAACTGGCCCACCTTAATGAATTTGATTATTTGGCCCATTGGTTTTTCATTAGATTCTTTTGGTTTCTCCGGGCAAACAAGTAAGTCATCCCGGAGTGTTGATAAGTGTTTCCACTTACTGCTATTTAACATCTTATCACAGTGATTGGAGCCTACAGGGCAGTGTTGAACAAGAATGGAGCAAGGGTGGTGAGATCAGGAATTCTTTGTTTCTTCTTTACTTTAATGGAAATGCTGCAAGCTCTATTGTTGTTTGTTTGGTGGTATTAAACATGTTGCTGTATGTTGGCTAATGAGTTAAGGAAGTGTCCTTATATTCTTAGGTAACTAAGAATTCTTATCAGGAATGGGTATTATGTGCCTCTTGGACATCTACTGAGACCTTAGAATCCTGGAATGAATCCTGCTGGATTAGGATGTATAATTCTTTAAGTATATTGCTTTAGTTGTTTTTTTTTCCCAGAAGAGTTGCATCTTGGTTGGACCAAGAGTGAGGGTGTGCCTATAAAACGAGTACATAAAGTTACAATGCAAATTATTTATTCTGATAAAGAATGAATACGTAAGGGTGAACGTGTATGTTGTGTATACAATGATGTTTAAAACAACGTTGTATGAATAGTAAGTGTAGTTGCAGGCTCTCAGCAAAATGGGAACATTCCTCAACAGTCCATAGGCCACTGAGTCTCTCTTTTGTCTCTAGCTGCCTTGGTAGTTTCTTGACGACCATGGAGACTGAAAGTGGGAAGATTCTGTATCTTCAAAGTTGCATGTTCAGGATAGAATTCCAAGCTGAGATAAATTTGGGTCTTGTAGATTTGCCTACTTTTCTGAAACTAGATCCAGCATCAGATGTTTCTCTTTTGTCTCTACTTAGAGGTAGGTCAGTTGATCCCAGTGTGAGCAAGGAAAACTAACGAAGCAAGTGGCAAGGCAAAATACAATGTGAGAATGTTGTGTGTACAGTGTGAAAGTTGTACACGGGGGCGGGGGGCACATGCACATGCACCGGTGGGATGTACTCTGTGCTCGGAACCTGCATAACGCCAGGCCACCCTGTGGCCCATATCAGCTCAGTGCTACGTTCGGAAGAAACACCACTCAAACGACCCCAAATCATGGAGAAGCTATGCAGATTTTTCCTGTAGAATCAACAAAATGTCAAGAAGCAAAGCCATTCACAACACACCACCGAGTTCCTCTTGGCACGTCCTTTCCCACAGACCCCGTTTCATCACAGTCCTGCAGTCACCCCTCTTTTTCCCACTGGCTCTCAGGAAGTCCCTAGGCTTCCTCTCCAACTCAGCCTGACCTGGCCTTTGCCATCCTTTACCTTCTAGATCTATTTTTTGCCTCTGCCCTTCTTGCTGTAAAGCAGTCAAGCTCTTTTTGGCCCAGCGCCTCACCTGTGGCCCAGTTCTGCACGTCAAGGTCCAAGAACTATCAGGCAAAGGTAAAGCCCTTAGCAGGCAGCATTTGTTTTTTGTTTTGTTTTCCTGTAACACATGCAGAAAGAAAATTCCCAGGCCATCTCCAAATCTCTGCTTACCCAAGACTTTAATTTCCCTCCTCTGGCAAACCTTCACCGTGTTCTAATTTGACAGATTTGAACCGCCCCCCCCCCACTCCCAGCAACAAAAAGGTACAACAACTAATAAATAACAAAGAGGTCAGAATCAGGGAGACCAAGAGGGAGCTGGGTCATCCCAGGCCTGGAAAAGGAGCTCTACAGGTGATGGGGTGTTGGGTTTGTTGGCAGAATTATGGTCACGAAAAGTGCTGTCTCTTCTACATGGCCTGGTTCCCCTGAAGCTGAAGTTTCCCCCAAAGTATTATTAAGGCCTCAAGAAAGAGGTACAGGAGGAACAAGAAGGTATGACGCTGTCTTTTTACGTCTTGAAGCTGGAGGCTTTGCAAGGGCTGAGGCACGCCTGGTGGAGCAGGGCCCTGCCTGTCTTGCTGGTTTCTGTCCCCGCCTGGCCCTTGCCCTCGGCCACCCTCTCTGTCTCTAAAGCCCAGACACCCCTTCCAGCAGAGTAAGGAGCCTATTTTTAAAGATCAGGCACACTTTGAATGTATAATGACTTCTCCTTTTCTCCACCCGGTGCCAATCAGTGACTCATCAACCATTTTCTAAATGACTATGTTTTCATTCCCCAGTTTCCTTCCCACTGAGATATTAGAGAAGATTAAATGCAGCCCCTAGCAGCCTCCCTCTGCTTTCCTGCGTCTTGTTTTAGAGATGGTAATGCCCCTGAAATAGAAGCATTTCATTGAATGCTGATCATTTAGTGACAAGTGAAAACACACACATGCACACCCACACTCACACGTGCATGGAGTTAGGGAAAGAGCTGTAGGACTTCGAGGAGGATGAGAGAGAGGAGGAAATAGAACCTTGGACTGTGATATCTCAACTGGGTGTCATTTTCTGCACCCAACCTCGCCCCAGCTTTCTGGGCCAAAGCTTTGCATTAAGGACCGCCAACTACACTTTGTATAGTCACTTGCTACTCTATTCTCTGCCAAATGTTCGGTTTCCTTTAGGAGCCCCTCTGCTCTTCCCAGACACTCCTACCCCTGGCACCTGTTCCTGTCCACTCAAGATGCCTTCTCTAGTGTCCTGTGGTCCTGTGAGCAGCCCCGGGGAAAGCTATCTCTTTGCTGGGACTTTCTCTTCCTGCTCCTGCTCCTGGCCGTGACCGTTTCCAAATGGAGCCTTGTCTTTTGCTCCCAGAGCAGGGATAGTTAGGTTGGTGAATATAAACCCATTGTCATTTCTGGGATAGAGATTCTCAGCCTATCCGGCTGCTGATGGGCCTGTGGCCTGACGTTCTGGAAAACAAACAAAAACAAAAACACCAATTGCAATCCTGAGATGTCTCTCCTCTGCTGTGCTTCGTATCTTCTATTTGCCCTTCTCCACAGTTCTCCAGCCTGCTCTGTGGCCTGGGTGTTTGATCTCTGTGGATTGTGTCAAGGGGGTTCCCTTATCTCTAGGATTCTGGTTGGGTCTGAAGTGTGCAGAGTTCTGGAAGTAGATCAGAGGCTTGGAGGACAGCGAGCTCCAGGTATTTATTCTGCTCAGTTCCCTCTTTAGGTTAACTGTCCCATGGCTTCTTTCGAGGAAGCCTACAGGACTCTCATTTTCTGATTGCCTCTCTCTCCTCTTCCCCATAGGCAGATCGTGGGGCGGCTGCCCCGAGCTCATGCATCTTCCCACGCTGCCATTGTGTAATCACACATTGTGAAATCATCCTCATTTGAATGTGCCATCTGTTTCCTGTTGGGACCCTGACTGGCCCTATCTTTCAGTCTTCTCCACTCCCACCCCACCCCTTAAGCCTACTTTGCTCTGATTTTTCTCTTACCTCCTGCATCGTCTTTTGGCCTGCTCATAGGGAGCCTTTCAAAACAACGTGACTGTTTGGGAAACGACACAAAAGGAGCTACAGTGAGAGGCATGAACTTTCTGGAAGCAAGAAGCACAGCCTGCTTGAAATTCTCTGACCTCTGGCCTAAGTATACTGCTCATGAGTATCAGCTGGCCAACGTATGCTTGCTGGGAAGGAAGGCTAAGGGGTGACCTGGAGCTGGGCTATTGACTATACCCTCCAACCCCTACTGCCGTACAATCTCCTTGTTGGGAGCCTACGGGGCTTCTTACTCTGTGAACCATCCTCAGATCATTTAAGGCCACAGGATATCTATAGCAACAGAATCTCAATAATCATAATCATCATAATCATGGTAATGGCTGCCAATTACTGAGTGCCAACTCTGAACCAGGCACTGCGCCTGGTGTTTGCTCTGTGAATCAAATGGAAGTTTCCATCTCACTTTTAGGGGTCGCTTCCCCAGGGCATTTGGGTATTGAACCCCAATCCATTCTCAACCTGTCCACCTGTGCCACCCTGCTTCTCTGAGGCGTGTGTCACTCAGACAGGGGGCATTCCAAGATTCATAGTGGGAGATGGGCAACTGGGGAGGGGACCTTCCCCTCTGTAGGTTCCTGTTCCCTCTGGAAAGATCTCAGGGAGCTTGCAAGGGTAACTGGGAGTCCCTGCTCTCACTTTCCTCCCTAACGCAGCCAGACTGTCATGTGCTAAGTTTGAGGAGCATCCAAGGGGGAAAACCACAGGTGAAGAGAAGAGTGTGAAGCCTTGGGACCCCTGAGGAGTTCAGGCGTCCACGGTGTAGGTGGGTAGGGGGAACTCTTAGAGGCACACTCCAGTTCTTGACCTTGTCCCCTGCCCTCAAGTCTTCTTCACTCTGTGGAACCTCCTCCTTCCTCCACCTCTGCCTCTCCCTTTTCGAAGTGTTCATCCACTAGGGCTCTTCCCTCCCTAAGATACACCCCTCTGCCCCCAGCAGGACGTTCCCCCGAGCGTGCAGGAGTCAACAACTCCCTCTGCGGTCTCCTTGGGTCGTGTTCTGTCCACCAAGGGTGTCAGATTTTCCAACAGTAACTGTAGATCTTTCTCAGTCTCACTCTCTCTTCCCCTGCACACACGTATGCGTGCGCACGCGCCCACACACACACACACACACACACACACACACACGAGATCTCCCAAGGATAGGTATGAATTCTCAAAGACAACACAGTCTACACACAGAAGGAGGAGGAGAACTATTTCCCTCAGTGCCTCCACGGTTCGCAAGGTCCCTCCTCACAGTGGATTTGGGACCTCGCATGATTTACAATCACAGTTGGTTCTGTTCAGTTTTCCCTTTCGAGTTGTTCTGCTTTGGGCCTATGGGAACCTCTCCTTTAGCTATCCAAAGACCCAGTTCAGGTGTTGAAATAACCACCTGGGCGAACCATTGCATTTCTTAGCTAAGGTTCCTCCTCTGCTCTGGTCTCTGTCTGGGGGGGGGGTCATTCTATTGCCCCAGTGTCATATACCTTAGCTCGAGAGCCTCACACCCCCCCTGGGGTGGCTGACATTCTTTTCACACACTTTTTGCCCCAGGGAAATGACCATCAGTCCTGCCATCTAGCAGTTGGCCTTCTTCCTTCTCGCTCGCTCGCTCTCTCTCTCTCTCTCTCTCTCTCTCCCTCCCTCCCTCTCCCCCTGCCCCCATATCACATCCACCATCAAGTTTTTGAGATGTTATCTCCTCGACTTCTTCTGGAATCTATCCACCTCTCTCCATTCTGCCCGTATCCACCATCCTGACCGTTTCCTCTACATTGGCTGCCGGCCCCTCTCATCATCCATACTGTCCTTTTTATCTGACATTGCTCTTTACTTATTTACTACTTGTATATATGGTTGTGCCTCCTGCAACTGAACTGTCAGCTCTGTGATGCTGGGGATTTTCTCCATCTCATTAACTGCTACACATCTTGTGCCTTGCACAGTGCCTGATAGGTAATAGGCACTCAATACTTACTTGCTGAATGAGTGAGCAAATCTTGAGTTCAATTTGCTTATCTTGGATGCTAGAGATGTTAGACTTCTAGTGCTATTTTGCATACAGCAAGCTGTCAGGGAATACCTGTTGGATAAATGAATATTTCTTTTGCTCAAGGCTGCATAGCTAATTAGTGGCAGCATTTAAATCAAGTCTCCTTATTCCAGTTGATTCTTAACCTTGGCTGCGTGTTAGAAACCTCTGAGAAGTTAAAAAAAATCCTGATGCCCAAGCTGCACCCTTAACCAATTAAACTGGAACTTTTTGGTGGGGTTGATGGTAGGGATCAGAGTATCAGTATTTTTAAAAACTTTCCAGATGACTCTAGCATGCACCCACGGTTGGCAACCATATCAAATCATGAAGTAGGACCAAGGTAATCCAGTATTTCTCATACTACATCTAATAGAAAAGCTTTGAGAAAAATCAGAAGCCTTAATGAGCAAATTGAACATTCAATTCATGTATCCAGAAATAGTGGTAGTTTGTGAGAGAAGGCGGCACATCATTGTGTTGGGTTGGGACTGTCCCGTGGGAAGAACCAGCCTGTGTTCGTCTCCAGAAGTGAACCCTGAAGGCAGAGAAATGATTCTGTGAAGTGGGTGGAGACATGGAAGAAAATAAGTAATGGGAATGTGTCTGAGACTGTTTACCAAGAAGCTCTTTCCTAAGAATTCTCTTAGACCACAGAAGAGTAACTCCAGGGACTTGGGGAGGATTCTTTGTGCCATTTAAAATGGACAAGCCTCTGGTATGTTTGCCAAGGAAATCATTTTAGACAGCGATGGAGAAAAGGCCATAGGAGTAATTTTTCCCCTATAAAAACATGCTGGATACAGCAGTGCTTGGTGGTTCATTTCATCCCAGAATTGCGAAGCCCTTTGGTTGAGGCTTGTTTTCAGAACTACCACATGTGAAGCTGGGAATTATGACTTAAAAGAGAAATGAGAACATGCCTAGAGAAATCACTGGGCAAGAGTGCCGTGCCCAGGGACCCCAACCCTGGGCCTCGGGCTCCCTGGTTTGGTGCTATCCTGACCACAGAGTGCCAACTTCATCCAAGTTTAATGTCCTTACAGTGACACCTTCTTAAATCCATACAGGATTCCTTACACTCTGAGGAAACAGCAAAGGAAACCACAATTCAATAGCACAGAACTGGATTTGCTTTTTTCTGTTTGTAATATACAAAAGAAGTATATGCCAACATTGATATATAAAGGGCTCTTATTAAGTAATTGGGTATTTCAATTGCATTACTAGATATTTATCCAAAGGATACAGGAGTGCTGATTTGAAGGGGCATATGCACCCCAATGTTTATAGCAGCACTATTGACAGTAGCCAAAGTATGAAAGAGCCCAAATGTCCATCTACTGATGAATAAAGAAGATGTGGTGTATATATAAACATATAATATATATTATATATGACATATATTATATATATTATATATGACATATATTATGTATACACACACATATATACACACATATACATACGGCAGAATATTACTTGCCATTGAAAAATAATGAAATCTTGCCATTTGCAACAACATGGGTGGAACTTGATGTATTATGTTAAGCGAAATAAGTCGGTCAGAGGAAGACAAATATCATATGATTTCACTCACGTGTGGAATTTAAGGTACAAAACAGATGAACATCAGGGAAGGGAAGCAAAAATAATATAAAAACAGAGAGGGAGACAAACCATAAGAGACTCTTAACTCCAGAGAACAAACTGGGGGGTTGCTAGTGGGTTGTTGGGTGGGGGGAAGGAGTAAAGGGATGAGGGGCATTAAGGAGGACACTTGCTGAGACGAGCACTGGGGGTTGTATGTAAGTGACGAATCACTAAATTCTATTCCTGAAATCATTATCACACTATATGTTAACTAACTTGGATTTACACTTAAAAAAAGAATATAAAAACATAAAGTAGTTTTCTTCTTCAATATTACTTTGGCTATTCAGGGTCTTTTGTGATTCCATATGAATTTTAGGGTTGTTTATTCTAGCTTTGAGAAGAATGCTGGTGCAATTTTGATTGGGATTGCTTTGAATGTGTAGATCGCTTTGGCTAGTATTGACATTTTAACGATATTTATTCTTCCAATCCATGAGCAAAGAGTGTTTTCCCATTTCTTTGTGTCTTCTTCAATTTATTTCATAAACTTTCTATAGTTTTCAGCATATAGATCTTTTATATCTTTGGTTAGGTTTATTCCTAGGTATTTTATGGTTCTTGGTGCACTTGTAAATGGGATCAGTTTCTTGATTTCTCTTTCTGTTGCTTCATTATTGGTGTATAAAAATGCTGCGATTTCTGTACGTTGATTTTGTACCTTGGGACTTTGCTGAATTCATGTATCAGTTTTAGCAGACTTTGGGTGGAGTCTGTCGGGTTTTCCATGTAGAGTATCATGTCATCTGTGAAAAGTGAAAGTTTGACTTCATCTTTGCCAATTCTGATGCCTTTTATTTCACTTTGTCATCTGATTGCTCAGGCTAGGACTTCCAGCACTATGTTAAACAATAGTGGTGAGAGTGGACATCCCTATTGTGTCCCTGATCTCAGGGGGAAGGCTCTCAGTTTTTCCCCATTGAGGATAACATTAGCTGTGGACTCTTCATAAATGGTTTTTATGATGTTTAAGTATGGTCCTTCTATCCCGACTTTCTTGAGGGTTTTTATTAAGGAAGAATGCTGTATTTTGTCAAATGCTTTTTCTGCATCTATTGACCGGATCATATGGTTCTTATCCTTTCTTAGAAACTTAACAGAAGACCATGGGAAAAGGGAAGGGGGAAAAAAGTTACAAACAGAGAGGGAGGGAGGCAATCCATAAGAGACTCTCAAATACAGAGAACAAACAGAGTTGAGAGGAAAAAGTGGATAATGGGCATTGAGGAGGGCACTTGTTGGGATGAGCACTGGGTGTTGTTTGGAAACCAATTTAACAATAAATTTTATAAAAAAAATAAAATAAGATAGTTATGTGTTATGACTCAATATAATGTCTAATTAAAATATTATCTTTACATGGTTGATAATTCTATTTACAAGGAATTGCTCCAGGGGATTTTGCGAGCTATGAAGATGCATGCATGGACAGACCTGTCAATCAGTTCTAGGTTTTAGCCGTTCAGTTTAGCATTATGGGAGAACAAGACTAAGGAGGAAGAAAGACCACATGGATTTCATGGATTTGATGAGATGGGATCCTCTGGTTTTGGTGGGAAAAACCAAAGCAGTTATAAGAGCTGATGACTTGCTCCAAGTGCAAACTCAGGCTGGGTATCTTATCTTCCGGATCACACAGTTTTCCATTGTTATCTTCATTGTACACACTGCTTTGCACTTGTGGTGTAGACATAGGCTACAATGTGCATTTCAGGTGTTCTAAATTGAAAACAATAAAGCAGCATGCAAGAGCTCAGCTTGGATTAATATTGAACACCTGTGGTTGGAAACGTGGACACTTAGAACTGAAGGGATCATTTAGTTCAGTTCCTTCCCTCTAAGTATTTGAACACTTAATGCCAAGATGTTGAGTTTGCAGACATTCTAAAAGATCTCTAGGAGTGGAGGATCTATAAACTTAGTTCAGGGTTTCTACAGTCCAGACACTTGTATCATTTGGTTTATTTCACATTCTAGCACACATTTTTCCCTTGATTAAGCCCAGTACTTCTTGTTTAGAAACACGAAACTATAACAACACAGGTTCTGGGGCACAGAAAGTTCCTCTGGGCTGTGGGATACCAGCGAAGAAGTCGCCTTAGAGATGGGAAATGAAAGAGTGGGGCAGAGTGGAGCAATGTCCTGCTTTTAAATATGTAAGGGCTAGGGACGCCTGGGTGGCTCAGTTAGTTGAGCTTCCAACTTCAGCTCAGGTCATGATCTTGCAGTTCATGGGTTTGAGTCCTGCATCGGGCTCTCTGCTGTCAATGCGGAGCCTGCTTCTTTTCCTCTGTCCCTCTTTCTCTCTGCACTTGACCCCCCACCCCCATGCTATCTTTCTCAAAAATAAATAAACTTGAAGAAGTGTAAGGACTGTTGTACAACAACCTAGCAATATAACGAAAGATAGATGAAGCTCCCCAACATGCTGGAGCTCCTGGGCTAGCCAGCGCGATGAGAGTCACAGTCATTCAGATCCTATGTGACTCCAGAAATCGACTGCCTCAGCATTTCTATTTTATGGACACTTGGATCCCTTTGAAAGTGGCATGCCATCTTTTGAAGCCCTTGAAATGTTAAAAAGATCATTTGATCATTTTTATATCGTGAATGATAAAAAAGAACCTGATTTTAAGCAAATACTGTTTAAATTTGGATTAACAAGTAATTAAAGTTATACTAAGAAACTCATTTTTATCCAATTTTACTACTATTCACAATCTCTAAAGACACATTTTGATATTTTTCTACTTAACAAATGACACATTTTGTTGACTTTAAATTGCTTATGTGAGAAAAATTAGAGTATGTCAACAAACTGATTTTAAATTCACATATTGTATGTGGTCACAGACTGAATGTATATTAAAGTACAGTGGAAATTTAAATTTATGTTCAGACATCAAAGGAGACAAAAACTATTTTCACAGCACGGTGTTAATAATTCTTTCATTTTGTGCTTTTTATATGTGCTGTACCTTGGGGTTTTAAAAAATAACCTGTGGTGGTATTTGCAGGTGGGGCCTTAGGGTTAGATGAGGTCATGAGGGTGGGGCCCCAGGATGGGATTAGTGCCTTTCCAAGCAGAGGTAGAGCCCTTTCTCTCTCTACACCATACAAGAAGGCAGCCTACCAACCGGAGGGCCTTCGCCGGAACCCGACCATGCCAGCCGGCATCTGGATCTCAGACTCCCAGCCTCCAGAACTGTGAGCAGTGAATGTCTATTGTTTAAGCTCCCCTGTCTATAGCGTGTCGTTATGGCAGCCAGAGCGGACTAAGATATAATATAGGAGGAAAGTTATGGTGCTGTTATGCAGGAGTTTAACAATGTGCAGTATGGATAGTCTGTATCCCCCCAAAACGCAAATGCAGAATGGATATAATCATCATAATGCTTCTGCTTTTGCATTACTTCTTCAGGTACTAATATCCTGATGTGTGGGTACTATTTGGATCAGTTGAATACTGATCTAAAGGAGATTATCATTCTTTTTTTTTTGTTAGTTTTTTGTTTTGCTTTTATGGTCTCATGAACTTCTTTTTCAATATTAAGAATTCTTGGGGTGCCTGGGTGGCTCAGTTGGTTGAGTGTCCAACTTCAGCTCAGGTCATCATCTCACAGTTTGTGGGTTCAGGTCCTGCATCAGGATCTGTGCTGACAGCTCAGAGCCTGGAGCCTGCTTCAGATTCTGTGTCTCTTTCTCTCTCTGCTCCTCCCCTGTTCACACTCTGTCTCTCTCTGTCTCTCAAAAATAAATAAGTGTAAAAAAAATTAAAAAAAATTCTTATGCATCTTATTTTTATCCACTGGTGAATTTAGGGTGCAAATGAAAGGACTTATTATTATTAGTTAACACAGTGAGGATGTTATAGCAGTCAGAACCAGCATGGTTGGCTAGCTGTATGTAGTTGAGTGATGAGCAGTGGTGAGTTATGAGCAAGCCCCTCTAATTTCTATGAACTTTAATTCAAATGAGGAAGTGTTTAGATGCTTAGTTCAAAGGGGAGAAATGCAAAATTTATGTTCTTTATTAATTAAAAAAACCTGAGGCAGACAGTGCCTTGGGTCAGGTTCCCATTAGCAGAACATAAGGTGGGGTGTGTTTGCCGCAGATGACTTTGCGGGGGGCCGGGGGGGGGGTGGAAGCTCTCAGGAGGAGCCTATGAAGTGTGGGCGAAGAAGGGTTGGCAGGAGAAGGAGCTAAGTAAACGTGTGGATTCAGGAGAAGACAACCTCTCAGCCTGATCCCATGGAGAAATCTGGAGTGTGAATACGAGCACAGAATGCGTTCTGCACCGTTCCACCGAGTCACTGGCTATGGGCTGCCTTTCTGGGGGGGGATTTAAGCTCCCAGATGGCTCCACTGAAATCCAGGAAAGTTTCCAGAGCAGGCTACAGCTGCGAGCACTCAGCAGTCACAGCAGTGCGGGCTGAACGCCCCAGCCAGGTAAAGAATCTGGAAGGGAATCAACATCATCTACTGCAGATGTCATTTCGTTGTATTATTTGAAGTATGTAGACCCACTAGAACCATCTTGTGAATATATACACTGTCTGTTATGGAATAATGATTATTTAATATTGTTTAACTGGAAAGTAAGTCCCATGAGGGCAGCTCTCGGCTTTGTTCTGTGTCATCCGTAGATGGCTCCTTGGTTCCTAGACTAATAGTCACAGACACATAGTAGGTTTTTGTTGAATAGCATCTATGGAGTCAGTGAATGAATGAGGAACATCCAGAACTCAGTATTCTGAATTTTGGAGCATTGCTTTGTAAGGAATCAGCACCCCTGTAAGTCACAAGGGCCTCCGACCATATGTATGTATTAGCTGACCCAAACAGGGGGCTATTTTTCTCACAGTGTAAGAAATTTGGAAGGGCAGGGAATCTGGGTCTGGGCAGTGCTCTGTTCTGTCATTTATACCACAGGAGCATTATCCTTATGCACCAGGCTTTCATCCTCATGTATGTGACAGTCACAGGACAGCCCTTCCATCTCAGCCCCAAGTCCATTCTCCAGGGCCGAAGGAGCGGGAGGAAGAATCAGGAAGGGCAGGATCTGTATTGGGGGAAATAAATCCCACATTCCTAGAAATCTCTAGCAGATGTCCCCATAGACGCTGTTATCCAGAACTGTGTCATCGGGCCACCTTGAATGTGAGGGAATCTAGGATGGTGGGCAGATTGGCTGCTGTCAATGCTATCTGAAATGAAAGTGCAATTCTGTTAGCAAAGAAGAAAGGGATTGTGGGTAAGCAAATGACAGTTGCTGCCACTGTAGGAAAACTACACAAGTCCCATGGTTGATTAAAAATGAATACCTTTGGGATGCCTGGGTGGCTCAGTTGGTTAAAGCGTCCAACTCTGGCTCAGGTCATGATCTCATGGTTCATGAGTTCGAGTTTGAGCCCCGCATCGGGCTCTGTGCTGACAGCTCACAGCCTGGAGCTTGCTTTGGATTCTGTCTCCCTCTTTCTCTGCCCCTCCCCCCACTCACACTCTGTCTATGTCTCTCTCAAAAATAAATAAACATTAAAAAATTAAAATAAATTAATATCATCTCCTAAGGGCAAATAAAGGCAAAATAAAATAAAAATGGAAAATAATTTGAAAAATTCCAATCCCCCCCTTTTTCTGCTTTCCCCAGGCTTTTATTATGATTTTCCTAGCAACCAGGGGTGAAGTTCTCCCCAAAGTCAGTAGGAAATAATTTAAACATGTTTCAAAATAAATTCAAGTGAGCCTGTAATCCAGGCAGTTGCTTACCACGTTTTTTCTTTTAAAGTTTATTTTTTTTCTTTTTGAAAGAGAGAGAGAGAGCATGTGAGCCAGGAAGGGGCAGACAGAGAGAGAGAGAGAGAGAGAGAGAGAGAGAGAGAGAGAGAGAGAGAGATTCCCAAGCAGGCTCTGCACCGAAAGTGCAAAGCCTGACATGGAGATGGAAATGGAATTCAGGCATCTTGAGATCATGATCTGAGTCAAAACCAAGAGTCAGACCCTTAACCGACTGACCCACCCAGGCGCCCCTACCACTTTTTTTGGAAAGAATTCCTGGACAACAGTTTATTTTCGTCCTAGTGGCTTCATATTCGATCTGTACACCTGTGAGTGTATATGATGGTCACTTTTAAAATGCTTTTCGTTTAAGTAGAAAACTCAGACTCCTGGAATGTTTCTGCTAGTGTTGCTGTTACATAGGAGACTCGTAGGTGCCATCGTCCGTTGTGGTGAGTCTTCTATTTCTCCATGGAGAAGTTTTCATTATTTCCAGACTCTTATTGGACCATTATGAGACCACTGAAACAGGATGAGAAAGAAAAATATCTACTTTGTGCACTGGGCTGTTATTCCTGGATTTTTACAATTGAGGTGGAGAAAGAAAACACCTCCGAAAAAAATAATTTAAGAGGCATGGCTGGTCGGTTGTCTCACATATGATCCCAGGAGCCCTGTAGTTCATGCAAAAATATGAGAAGGGTCACCAAGTAAATTTTGGTGACATATTTTATTTAAAAATCTCCCACTGACAAAATCACCTTCCCCACCAAGCGTCATCTCGGTGCACAGTTTAAGGGCTGGCCCGTCCAGTAAACTGCCTTTGAGCCATGAGTTCTGGATTTTCATTTAGGGTTTTTTCTCTGAGTGGTCATGCTGGGTTTGGATTAGTGTGTTGACCTCTTCGTGCCTTTGTGTTCCCCATTCATAAAAAAAATTGGCTGTACTTTTTTGTTGTATTGACGTAGAGGCACAGAGTCAAATATTCTGACCCCAAAATACATACCTCACACCAGCAGCAGCATTTTCCAGGGTGAGACACCATTTCTGCAAGTAGATTTGCTAGGCTGACCAGAAGGGTCTAAGGTTCTTACAAAGAACCAGGCTTTCACCCACTATTGCTAATTGGCTAGATATTATTTTTTTTGTTTGATCTAGTATGTCTTATGCAATATCATATATTATTATCTCAGTGAGATTCCTGTGGGGTTGCTAACTTATTCTACACCCACATAAAATACTTTATTCTCTGGTTTTCTTATTAGATTTACTAACATGTCATTGTACTATTACCATTTAACAGCCCAGGAAGAAGAAAGAACACGCTATTTTACAACTCTTGGCAAAGCCTACATCAACGGAGGGAAATCATTATGCTTCAGAAATTTATTTTTACTTTTTATATTCAAGTTAGTTAACATACAGTGTGGTCTTGGCTTCAGGAGTAGAACCCAGTGATTCCTCTCCTACATGTGACACCCAGTGCTCATCCCAAAAAGTGCCCTCCTTAATGCCCGTCACGCATTTAACCCATCCCCCCACCCACCTCTCCTCCAGCAACCCTCAGTTAGTTCTCTGTGTTTAAGAGTCTCTTATGGGTCACCTCCCTCTCTGGTTTATCTTATTTTTCCTTCTCTTCCCCTATGTTCATCTGTTGAGTTCTTCAGATTCCACTTATGAGTGACATCATATGGTATCTGTCTTTCTGTGACTGACTTATCTCAGTATAATACCCTTCAGTTCTGTCCATGTTGCTGCAAATGGCAAGATTTATTTTTTTTTCACCACCAAGTAGTATTCTAGTGTGTGTGTGTGTGTGTGTGTGTGTGTGTGTGTGTACCATTTATCAGTTGATGGACATTTGGGCTCTCTCCATAATTTGGCTTTTGTTGATAGCACTGCTATAAACTTTGGGGTGCATGTGTCCCTTCAAATTTTTGTATCCTTTGGATAAATTCCTAGTAGTGCAATTGCTGGGTCATAGGGGAGTTCTATTGTTAATTTCTGGAGGAATCTCCACACTGTTTTCCAGAGCGGCTGCCCCAGTTTCCATTCCCACCAACAATGTAGGAGGGTGCCCGTCTCTCCACACCCTCACCACCATCTGTTGTTTCCTGAGTTGTTCATTTTAGCCACTCTGACAGGCGTGAGGTGGTGTCTCATTGTGGTTTTGATTTGTATTTCCCTGATGATGAGTGATATTGAGCATTTTTTTCATGTGTGTGTTTGCCACCTGGACGTCTTCTTTGGAAAAGTGTCTATTCATGTCTTCTGCCCATTTCTTCACTGGATTATTTGTTTTTTGAGTGTTGATTTTGGTAAGTTCCTTATAGATTTGGGATACTAACCCTTTATATAATATGTCATTTGCAAATATCTTCTCCCATTCTCTTGGTTGCCTTTTAGTTTTGTGGATTATTTCCTTTGCTGTGCAGAAGGATGAAAGACTTAAATGCAAGACAGGAAACCATCAAAATCCTGTAGGAGAAAACAGGCAGCGACCTCTTAGGTCTAGGCCATGGCAACTTCTTATTTGATGTGTCTGTGGAGGCAAGGGAAACATAAGCAAAAATGAACTATTGGGACCTTGAAAGTTTTTTAAAAAAAGTTTATTTATTTATTTTGAGGGAGAGCTGGGGAGGGGCAGAGAGAGAGGGCAAGAGAGAATCCCAAGCAGACTCCCCCTGTGCTGTCAGTGCAGAGATGGAGACCCAGACCAACGTGGGGCTGATCTCACAAACTCCCAGATCACAATCTGAGCCGAAATCAAGAGTCAGATGCTCAACCGACTGAGCCACCCAGGCGCCTCAAGCTTCAGAAAATTTTAACTTCCTTGTACCCAATTTCCTATCATTCATTCAAGGTTTGTGTTCTTCCTGGAACCCCTCATCTTGTTAAAGGAAGTAGAGGGAGAAAAGGGGAGCTGAGGAAGGGACAGAAATCAGGCTGAGCCCCAGCCGCTTCCGGTGCCTGCACTTACATCAGTGATTCATCAGACTAATGGGGAGTTCTAATTCGGTGCTCTGCTCCCCTTAAGCCCTGTAATTGCGGTGTCTCTGAACCCAAAGGAAACACGTTGTGCTCTGCGTGCCCAGGCGCATAGCTTTTAAATCTTCATAACTCTGTAATTACCACAGTGCTTTCCTTCAAATCTGGCTCAATTTCACTTCCTTAATGAGCACTACAATCTTGATAAAGTTTGCAGTCGGCTGCCTCTGCCTTTCGGAAGGACTCGTCCCAGGCTGAGAATGTGAGTTGTAGGTTGCACTCCCTCAAGTTCCTCTCAAAAAGAGCTGATTTATTTCAGGACCACCACAGTCAAAAGCACTTCCTCTGGGTCAAGGCCAGCGCTGGGTGTTTTCCTCGCAGAAGGGTGTGTGGAAAGCAAATTCTGAACAGTTTCAAAAAGGGGAGGTGGCAGGGGGGGGGGGGAAAGCTTAGGAACCCTTGGGGAATGGCTGTTTGGCTTGATTAGCACCACGTGCTCTGGTGACTGCTTCATTTTACCCAACTGAAGACTTTTCTTTATAGTCAATGTATTAAAACTCGACTTCCTCTTTATTAATGCAGCCCTGCCAAAGAGTGAAAATTACAAATCAGCTTTAAACAACAACAACAACAACATTCCTACATTCTTTCTCCTACTAACTGTTTTCCAGGATTTCAAAAAAAGATTTGTTGGAAGTGCTATTTAATGATCTGGTCAAAAGCACATCTTCTCCTGGCACCTGCGTGGCTCCGTAGGTTAAGCATCCCACTTCAGCCCAGGTCATGATCTCACGGTTTGTGAGTTCAAACCCGGCGTTGGGCTCTATGCTAACAGCTCAGAGCCTGGAGCCTGCTTTGGATTCAGTGTCTCCCTCTCTTTCTGCTCCTCCCCAGCTCACACTCACTCTCTCTCTCTGTCAAAAATAATTT
The DNA here is from genome assembly GCF_006229205.1 of Suricata suricatta. Lineage (NCBI taxonomy): Eukaryota > Metazoa > Chordata > Mammalia > Carnivora > Herpestidae > Suricata > Suricata suricatta. Next base: position 12,674,465 of record NC_043717.1, read on the forward strand.
AAAAAAAAGCACAACTTTTCTTGCAGCTGGCTTGAGGGTCTCTTAATTTTCGCCACTGTTTTGCTTTCCATTATGTGCTCATGCTTGGTCTCAGCTTTAGTTTTTCTGTTCCTAAGAACGGGCACTGAAGCCAGTGTTGGTTTTCAGAGCCCTGTATTCCCCGCAGACGTGTTAATGGCTCTGCGATTCTGAATTGCACTTAATTCTCATCTCCATTAGAGCTTTCTGGCAACGCATTACCATTATTTGTTTACATGTCTATTTACCCTACTGGACTCCACCCTTTGAGAGCCATATTGGTGTCTTCTTTCCTTTTATATCCCTGGCGGCCAACAGAGGCCGGAGCACCCAATAGAGGTTTGCACCTGGTAAATAAAGCTTCCAGTAAAAGTTTGTTGCATAACCAGAAGAGCGAATCAGTGAATGAAACGTTCTTGTTTGCTATCACCATCTGCTTTAACTCTGTCCTTTATTTTGATGTATTTGCAGTTCTGACTAGATCCAGATTTGGCATGTTTAAAATTATATTCAGTTGTAAACTGTGAGGCTAGGGGTTTTGAAGATAAGAAAGAACTCAACGTTTCTCCCATTGGAAACAATGTGAATAATCAACTGTTCTTCGCAGGGAAGACAGCAAGGCTGGCTCAGACAGTCTTTGGATTCATAGTCTTTGGCATTTTGGAAAACGCATTTAATAGCATTATTTTTTGTTCCTGCCCATGTTTCCCTGTCAGTAAAATACAGAGAGAACCCCTTGCGTTTTATACCTGATACGCTACATGAGGATTCCTGAGGAAGAAAAGCACAAACTAAGACAAAGGGAAAGTGTCAGTAGTGCCTTGCAGTCTTTTCCCCTCTTAACACTATACACATGATAGCTGTCCGTAGGTGATGTCCCTGTGCTTAGGACTTCGTATTTTGATATATTAATGAATTCCTCCCCTGGTGTTTCCTGGGAACATAGGTACACAAAGGCAACTGTAAGATTCTTGAACCAGAAGAACTTGGACTTCTGGGTTTCGAAAAGGAAGCCACGAAGGCTTTGGACATAATGTTCCTGCTGTGAACCATAGCTCTGAGAGAATGCAGGCTCCGGGGACGCGAGGGCACACACCCATGGGCTTTCTCCCAGGGACCAGGAAGGCCGGAGATCAGCAGCTAACATCAAACTTGGGAGAACCTTCTGGGGATGGTGGAATGGTGGCCTCCCGGAGCGGGGAGGAGGGGAGCCTGCGGGCCCTTCCGCAGCCCTTCTGGTGACTATGTGGACGCCTTCTTCCCATGTGTTTCATGCCTCTCTCATCTTTAGCTTTTATCATGCCCTAAAGTTGTTTTTTCCTGTGGTGTAACTTTATTTGTGGGTGCCCTTCAAGTATAGGATAGCCATGAGCTCCAGAAAGTTTTCTGCTTGAATGTGAACCACGTGAATCTCGAGTCGGTTCCGAGACTGGCGGCCTCTCATGCCTCCTCCACCGTCGGCAGCCCACTCGTGAGTCCACGCTTCGTCCTTTGGCAAGTACGATGCGCCTCCGTTATACGGTATGTTAACGTTACAGTTTAAGGACAAGCCATACTCATTTACTTTCAGGTTGTTGCTCTTTACTTATGTAAACCTGAAGTACTTTTCTATTTCTGAAGTGGTTTGGGTAACTTGGGTTGGGATGGAACGTTCGTAACTTCCTAATAAAATTAATGAAAACAGTTTTTATTTAACAGCTTTTTACTTAGTGGCAGGGCTTTTAGGAGTGAATTAAACTGATTAGGTGAGGAAGAGGTGCAATCGGGGGAGGGAGGGAGACTCCCGGCACTATAATTACATGATTATGCTAACAGCTCATGTATCTCCTGGAATTTCTTAGACAAAAGAAATAGTTTTTCAAGTATAAATAATGACGGTGCAGCATCAGGTCTGGGATATTTGAAACAGAGCAGACGTTTTTGGTGAGGAACCTTTCAGGAATCTGTTTTGTTGCTTGTGAGGCTCTAGTGGAACTTGACTATTGGCCCTGGTTGCTGGTGGGCTGCGCCAGGCGGGGGCGGAACTGTGGGCCACCGCCACAG